>NC_090928.1:596698425-597004805 GCF_040938575.1 Ambystoma mexicanum | reverse complement strand
CAGGGTTCCGGCGATGGCGGATGGCGGGCTGATGAGAGTTGAGGATCGAACCCGCGTGAGGAATAGAAGCGCCTGGAAGCACGTAAGTAAGCGCTTGTAGCCTGCTTCACGATGCGCACTAACTGTCCCTTTTATCTTGCAGGTACAAGTTCGGAGCTTTAGAGAAGCTGAAGGGTGCTGGAATACCCACTGGATTCGGCGTGGGAAGGAGTAATGGCACGTGAGTAATAAAGTTGCCCAATGTCTTTAAACGCACCTTCTTTTGTCTTTCAGATGCGGGATGCAGCGCCGAAGGCCTCCGGAGCGTGCGAAGAGCTGGTAAGCTTTTGTCTTTCAGATGCCGGAATGCAGTGCGAAGACCTCCGGAGCATGCGAAGAGTAGGTAAGCCTTTGTCTTTCAGATGCCGGAATGCAGCGCGAGGCGTTGGTGACAGCCGATGGACCAGGTAAGAGATGCGCTGCCACTGAAGACCGTAGTGCTAACCTGTTCTTTCTTTGTCTTTACAGGTGCTGCTGAAGACTGGATTCCAGGATGGTAAGCCTTTGTTCCCTTAGGCCCAGGATCAGAAGCAGAAGACACGATGAGCGTTCTGCTGCAGAGAATGCAGAATAACGCAAAGCAAGATTCAACCATCGGGTGTGGTTTAAATAGCCTCCTGTAGTGCTTAGGTGTCTTCTTCTTCTTCTTCTTAGGTGTCTCCTTCCACAGCCACGCCTCGGTAAGAAAAGAGTTCCTGCTTTCCAGAAGAGTTCCAGTGTTCTGAACCTAGGGAGTGGCTCCTGCCCCACCCAACAGGAAAAGTAGTCCCAAACAGAAGAGGATCAGGGGTTCAACTGGCAGGTAAGTAAGCAGCATGGTCTGCTGCAGGTAAGTCCACCCAAGCATTATGAGCCCGGCGCTTCCAGCGCTGGGACTGGGCATCTTTATGAGCCTGGTGCCACTGGCGCCAGGGCAGGGTCCAAAAGGTCCCAATTGGGACTGGCTGGCATTCGGAACCGGGGTTATGGGTCTGCTTCCAAGGGAGTCGGGCAAGTCCTGATCTTTTGGAAGCAGAGATCATGACATAAAAGTAGTAGGTTGAGTTCATCTGCAGCATCCTCCGTTTCTGCTCCTGCCACCACAAGAGGCACTCCTGTGGGGCAACGCTTCCCTCGAGCTGCCTCGCAGGCCATACGTGACACAGTAGACCCTTACCTTTTGAGGGTCACAGTATTGTGTATGTACTGCGACACAGTACTCTGCAGGGGGAGACTATTCAAAGTGCTTTCGAGGCTGTGGTCCGGGAGCATGAGAAGGGCTGCCCACTACCTGATTAAGGCCCACCCTACATCTTACTCTCTTCACCTGCCCTTTCGTATCCCAGTGGTTGGTGCTCCTTCCTTAACCTCCCTTCCCTTCCTTTCCTTTTGTGTCTTGTTAAAAAAAAAATACAAAACAAAAAAACATAAAAAAGGCTCTTTTCAGAGCACCCTTTCACAGTTTAAAAATAGAAGTGCCAATGAAATGCTGCAGGGCCCTGTGCATTTTTAGAAGTCCATGGACATTAACATTTTTGGGGTGCTGCAATATCAAAACCATTGCACTCTTCTCCAGATTGGAAGTGGTGGCTCTGAAAAGAGCCTTTTTGTGTTTTTTTTGTGTTTCGAAAACTTCAACTGGTCAACACCTACTGGAAAAAGGATTGCTATAATTCCAAAAAGGGTCGCAATGCATTTTGTATATTTCGCAGAAAAATCTGATTCCTAGCATAAGTAAGATGTACTCCATCGCTACGAAAAAAGTGTGTACTACGAAACATAATATTTTCATTGTGAAAAGAGGACATACCAACATCTCTCAAAAAGGCGCAAACAGCCTTGTTGACATTGCGCCTCGCTTTCTCCATTTGTGGATCAAATGAAGAAGAATGCAGCCACATTTGTCTCTGCGCAATACGAGAGAAAAATTACTCAGGAGTTTGGAAACATGTCCATGACTTTCCCACATCCTTTCATTGGAGATTCCAGAGACATGTCCTAAACTGTTCCCTCCACAATGAATAATAATAATGTCTGGATGATGCTGTGTCACCAAAGTAGCACAAAGAGGAACCAAATCCTGCAACTTCATTCCACGCACTCCATGCCAGTGCACATCCACATGAGGGAATCCAAGATGTGCAGCCACTCCACAGCGATCTGCATGTACCTCCAACCAATTTATCCATGAGTCATTCAAAATCCAGACAATCTGCCTTCTGAAAGACACAGCCATAGCTATCTGCTCTCCTCTCATAAACAGACTTTCTGCCAAAGTCTCTCCTTAGACATCACACCCAGTAAACCTTATTGACCAATCCCTTGCACTGCACAGTCTCATTTGCATGCCCCTCAGCCTCAAATTCCCGTATGTATGTAATTCCCGTATGTAATATGCGCTGTCCGCGAACAATCGCAGTGTCCGCAGACAAATCGTAAAATCTGACAGTGGGGAACGAAAATGTACATAATGTACCCCACTTCCCTTTGAGGTTGGTTCTGAAAAGAGCCTTTTTTTTTGTTTTTTTGGAAAGTGCTTATAAAAAAATACCTTCACCAATCACATCCAATAACTCTACATCTAAAGCTATCATCACAGTTCAGCACTTTAGATGTACTGTGGATCACTCTGGGTACAATTCTACTGTGATTGCAAAGCACCTACAGCAATAACTACTGGAAAACTCTCCAACATTTCTGCTTGCAGATTCATGTACATCCACATGCATGAACACAAACTACAGGTATGAATATTTTGTGCACAGTACATGTACAGCTCTTGTATAAATGCATCTGAATAGGGTAACTGTCAGTTACCCTGTATAACCTGCAAACATTTTCTCTTCATTTATTCTATCATTTTTGTAACCACTGCCACCTATGTATCCACATTTCAATCATAGTAGCATTTCATGCATTATAGTCCATAGGATGTACATACAATTTCCTTTGTGTACATTCTGGGCATTTTATTGAATCTATCATTTGAACTTCCTTTAGAAATGATTACAATAGTAATCAGACACAACACACACAGCTTTCTAACAAAGTGTAATTTCATGTTAAAAGATGGGAGAAATAACAGTATGATTGTAAATGCCAAGAACCATATTCAAATGCATGCAATATAAGGTTTCCTGTTCTGTGTTGTGATATGGGTAAATGAAAACTTGTAAAACACACACCATTAAAGTGACACTTGATCATAGCAGATGAGAGAAATGACAGCATGACATTTTTACTACTACTATCCAGGGTAAGTAGCAGGTACCCTGCATTGTAAATACATACATTGCATTCTTTTCACCAGAGTTCCTGCCATTTACACTGTATAAGTAGCAAGAAAAGCAGACTGTTATTTCTCCTATCAAAAAAGGCAAGTGTGCTCTGTGTGCTTACTATTTGAATAATTTCTAAGGCAAGTTCAACTGACAGATTCTAAGTAAAATATCCAGAATGCACATAGACAAAGGAAACTGCATGTACATGCTATGCACAATTAACAGAAAGCAGTATTACTACAAAAACAAAGAAATGCATGTCTACATTAACAACAGTGCTATTAACACACATATTTACTAACCTCTTTCTTTCACAATTGCAGTGAACACCACTCTCCTAAACCAGCAGCGTCTGAAGTACAAAACAGAACTCAGAAGAAACCTACTCTTTGCAACCAAAAAAGTAAGTGCAATACTGCCATAATGTTGTAACTGTTACTTAAACACTGTAGAATTCTAGTATTGTAAAACAAACAATTGGATTAACCCTGCAGCATTAGATTCAGTATTACTGGTTGCACCTCAGCAGGTGCACACTTTGTATTGTCATCTGAACACCAGTATAGTAACACACTCATACGAGAATAGCCTTCCCAACCTGAAGTAACTGCCCATTCCACAATCAAACACTACGTGCCTACCATCATACTCAGACACTCATGCACAATGCACACATACATTGCACAATGTCCCAATCCGCAGTTTTTTCTCCAACAGACCCCGAAGAATGCCTACCAAAAAGCAACTCTGTAGAAAGCAACGCAGAAGTAGAGCAAATCAAAATAAAAGTGCATAAAATAAGCATCCACCTCTAGCAGAATGTATACAAAAAGTTCAAACAAAACAGCTAATACAGTCACTAAGCGAAACAAAAACAGCTTCCAGTAAAGAAACTTTGCCTCCTCTTTCAAAATGTAAAACGAAACGGAAAGTTATTAAAAAGACTGCAGCTACCACTAGTGCAAACACTGCACCTATAAATCTCGATGTAGGATACCAAAAAAATTTTTACTAAAAATGTTCCATCATAGAGTCCTTCAGAACCTTATAAAAACAAGAGAGAAATCATGCATAACCCTTCAAATCTACCGTAGAAAATGCATCCTGGAAGCTCTCATAGACAGTGCAATCATTCTCAAAAGGAAATTCATTATTTATTTTAGTTTTAAACAAAATGAAACCACTAACAAAACTAACTACTAAACTACAAAAAAGACTTCTCAATAAACGGAATATCAACAAAGATAGCTCCGCAAACATCTGTGGAGGTGAGTGGAGTCACACCACCAGCACAGAACCATATTTCAATGAAGAAGCATACAAACAAAAGCAAAGAAACCCAATTGCCATACTGTGATGATTACTAACCTCGGGCTCCCAAATAAACCCTTTCCCCTTTTAGATCTGGCAAGTGGAGGCAGGTGGGGAAGTCCGGTAGGGGCCAAGTGGGTAAAGGCTTGGCATTCAAAACACTCACATCAGTTACTCAGAACTAACACTCCCATCACATTGAAAGTTGCACACTTGTTTCCTGGTTTTACATCACTTCCTGCCACTCCAATATGGACATTGTGGAACATCTTGGCATCCTGGAAGCTACAGTGCATTCTAGTGTTTGGGCGTGGCTGTCTTTAAAAGCCACGCCCGGAGATCAGCCCATGCTTCGTGTGCTTCCTGTAAGCTTGAGAGCACACGCTTACCGCTGCTTGGTCTTCAGTCTTCAGTTTCCCGATCCTGCTTCTTCCCGCGGCCGGAGTCAGCGCTCGCATCATAAGATCTAGTCCTGCAACGAAAAAAAGAGAGAGAAAGCAGTTAGTTGACTGTGAGTTTCACGCACCTGCAAATCGTGCAGCGTGCTTTAAGGCAGAACTGTAAAACTTAACTCGCGCACCGCTTAGAGCAGGAACCAACTTTCCCATAATTTCTTGCACACCTTTCACCCGACTCGGGTACCCTGCAAGGAAAGAGAAAAGCAATTAGAACTCTTCCACCATCTCCGCTCACCGCTATTGCTGCAGTCCAGTGCTGTAAACTAGCACGCAAATCAGCAAGCGCTACGGCAGATCAGAAATACTATATTTGAATAACCCCAGTGAGGTAACTGGACAGTCACGCACTTGGTGACTCTACAAACCTAGCACTTACCTGAACTTAACTGAAAACTTACCTGAACTGAAAATCCCAGTGCAGTAACTGGGTAACACAAACTTGTGGGACTAAAGCAGGAAACTGCTGGAGGCAGTTCTCAAGAACAGCAATATCCGAAGCATCACCCAGAAAATAGCGCCCCTGCACGAGCAGGATGGAGTGCGCACCAAACTAAACACACAGGTGAGACACGCACTGTAGTGAATTAGGTATCTAAGTGGGTTGGGGAGAAGGAGGGTAGGCTATCCCTTTAATTCAATCCTAACCATTCACTCTTTTGGCAGGCCAGACTTCCCACTAACTGAGGGGTGGTATAAAGCCAGAGAAGGAACCGGGGGACTCTATTGCTCCTGCAGAGACTCAGGTAAGCGTGACAGAACACAAAGTCATCCTTAAACTACTCTGCCTGATCAATGGAGACTTCAGAGGTGGATCAGTTATCCCAGTTACTGGAGGATTTGAGAGCAGAGGTCCATGCGACCCTGAGACTAACGCGTTGCGGTGTGAGCTGATAGTTAACAAGGACAAAACTGATGAAATAGCCCAGCAGCTACTGCAAACACAAGCAGTTTGGCCCCCTTACCTACTGGAGCTACCTCAGCACCGACACCACAGTCTCCACTTGTTGCTCCTGTACAGACCCTAAAAGGTTTGGGACCTTTATGAATCAGTGTTGTTTGCACTTCTTATGCAAACCTAGTTTGTTCCCTACAGACCAGTCAAAGTGGCCTTTGTATTATCGTACCTGGGGGGACATGCAGCAGACTGGTCGGTCCCCTTAGTGAATAGGGATGACCCGTTACTTTGTAATTTCGCAGGTTTCCAACACGAATTAGAAAAACTCTTTGCTCGTCTCACACAGGGACAGGCTTTAGACGACAAGCTCTTATCTCTCAGACAAGGCAGTCAAGATCTCCTGGCTTCTGTAGCTACGTTTAATCGTCTAGTGGCAGAGGCGAATTGGCCAAAAGAAAAACAAACCACATTGTTTTATAGAGGCCTACGAGGGGAGCTTAAGGGCATGCTGATACAGGTAGTAAATCCTCCAGATAGCTGTGAAGATTATATAGATTTAGCCATTCAGCTTGACCATCGACTGCAAAACTGAAAAACTGATCGCGCCCGTTATGAAAATAGAGCATTTTGCATGCGACCTAAGGAAACGCCCGCACGTCAGTCCACTGAAACACATGCCGAGCCCATGCAATTGGGTGTAGTTCGGGGTCCACTCACAAATGCGGAGCGAGACAGAAGGCGTCAAGAACAGCTATGTTTATACTGTGGGCAATCTGGTCACTTCCTTCGTAGTTGCCCTGCCAAACCCCCGCGAAAGACAGTTGGAGCAATGGATGGGAGTAAAGAGACAGCCGAGTCGGAAAACTCCAATGCCGGCAGATCTAGAGGTCGGCCTGTCGAGCGTGGAAAAACCTCATTTGACCTCACAATATGCTATCCCAGTAGTCATCAACAGTTCACAAGATCCTTCCAGGATGCATGCAGGAAGCCTTCATTGATAGTGGGGCCGTAGGTAAGTACATGGACTTGGGAATTGCTGGTAGGGTGGGGTTACCAGTGTGCTCCAAGACCACTGCGGATAACGTAACCACAGTGGATGGCACGCAGCTACTCTCCGGTCCAATTACTCAATGCACGGCAGAAGTTACGTTGATCTGCCAAGATGGTCATAGGGAGGAAATCACGTTTGATCTCATTACAGCTCTACAGTTCCAATTGATACTCTGCATGCCTTGGTTGGAAACACATAACCCACTGATAAACTGGTGTACTAGAACTTTGACCTTCTCAAGCGAATGCAATCGCTGCGATGCCAAAAACGAGTTTCAGTACACCTGCTACTCGCATCCCTGAAGTCAGTACCAACGTCAAACGCAATAGGAATTTTGCCCACGAATATCAAGAGTTTCATGATGTATTTGCTAAAGAACAAGCTAACGCACATCCCCCGCATCGCTCATACGACTGCCAAATTGATCTAATACTTGGGGCGCAAGTACCATGTAGTCGTATCTACGCTTTAACGGAAGGGGAAAAAGCTCATCTAAAAAAATACCTGGAACAATATCTTGCAAACTGTTTCATCCTTCCCTCAAAGCGGCCTGCCGCCTCGCCACTCTTCTTTGTACCCAAGAAGGAGGGAGATCTCAGAAAATGTATCGATTACAGAGCCTTAAACCAGATTACTGTGAAAAACAAATATCCACTACCATTAATGCCGGTACTGCTGGATCAGGTGCGACAAGCACAAGTCTTCACAAAGTTAGACCTCCGAGTGGCCTATCACCTAGTGCGCGTCAAAGAGGGTGACGAATGGAAGACGGCGTTCCGCACCAGATACGGCCTGTATGAATAACAGGTAATGCCTTTCGGGCTTTGCAATGCTCCGGCGGCATTTCAACACTTCATGAATGACGTACTATGGGAATTAATTGACGTATGCGCGATCGTTTACATTGACAATATCCTTATTTACTCTGCAAATATCCAAGAACATGTATCACATGTGCAGGCAGTACTCCACAAGCTGCGTGATAACCACCTATACGCTAAGCTAGAAAAATGTTTCTTCCATGTTACAGAAGTGGAGTTTTTAGGGTACATATTGTAGTCACAAGGCATAGGAATGGACAATCGAAAAGTAGATGCTATTCTCACCTGGCCATCTCCCTCATCACTCAAGGGAGTACAAAGCTTTCTCGGTTTTGCAAACTTTTATCAGCGCTTTACACCTGGTTTTTCGCATCTGGTGCACCCGATTACATCTTTATTATGCAAAAACCGGAAATTTGAATGGACACCTGCAGCAGAAGAAGCATTCCGTGCCCTGAAGGACAGGTTCACCGCAGCTCCGGTGCTCCAACATCCACAACCAGATCTCCCTTGTATCATTGAAACAGATGCCTCAAGTGTTGCCATGGGAGCGGTCTTGTCCCAGAAAAATCCAAACACAGGTCATTTACACCCGGTGGCATTTTGGTCGAGGAAATTCTCTCCACCTCAGCTAAATTATGCAATAACGGAAAAGGAGCTGCTGGCAATCAAAAATGCCCTCCAAGAGTGGAGGCATTACTTGCTGGGAGCCAAGCATACCATTACGATCATAATAGACCATCGAAATCTACAATACCTAAGGTCAGCCAAGGCTCAGTCATCCCGACAGCTCCTCTGGGCTCTGTTCCTGATGGAATATGACTTTGTAGTGACCTACCGACCCGGAGTTAAAAACGGGAAAGCCGATGCTCTTTTCCGCATAGGCAAGGGTGAAGAAGTTTTTAAGCAACCCAATCTAGTAGACATAATCCCGGGAAAAAAAATCTTAGGCCTCTGCGGGAATAACCCTTCACCGTTGGACGCACTCAAAGAAGAAATTAGACGGAATTTACCCACAGAAGAGTTAAGAACATGGGACATGAAAGGATCGCACTATTCCATTCAAGACGGCCTTCCATTCTATCGAAAATGCCTATACCTTCCGACATATGCTTTACAAGAAAGAGTGCTCATCACTTATCACAGTTCACCTGTAGAAGGCCATCCCGGCGTAGTTAAGACACTCAAGAAAATCGGAAGATTCTATTGGTGGCCAACTTGGCGAAAAGACACTGCAGAGTTCATTAATACATGTGTTACTTGTGCTCAAAATAAAGCATTGCGGCAGAAACCAGGTGGATTACTTCAACCCTTGAAAATACCACCCGCTACGTGGCACACCAGATCAATGGACTTCGTCACAGACTTACCATCCAGTTCAGGCTATACTACCATTTTAGTGGTGGTTGACCTTTTCTCTAAAATGGCTAATTTCATCGTTTTAAAAGGACTTCCTGGTCTTTCTGGATCGCATCGTGAAACTAAATGGGTTCCCGTCCGTGATTATCTCTGACAGAGGCAGTCAATTTGTATCACAGTTCTGGAAAAAATGTTGCTCTCTGGCTGGAGTGGAAGCACAAGCCTTTCCTCTACACAAATAACAGCATCACCATACCGCTCTTTACGAATGTATTCTGAAGACCCCCGATTCAGACAAAACATGGAATACATATTCCACCTTCTCTTTGTAAGTGAACTAGCAACTCTATGCTACGGAGTTGCACACACATTGAAATCAGGTACCAATTTTCAAAATATGTCAGCTAAGCAATTAATACAAAAAGTGCAAGAAAAAGATGACGTTTTACAATCAAACATTGCAAATCTTTTAGCAAACATTTGTGGTACAAAAGAATACTGGTTTCGACGTCATGCAGATGTACGCTGTATGATAAGAAACCTTGGCCCACCCACTTGGTTTGTGACATTAAGTTGTGCAGAATATGCATGGGAAGATTTGCACGATTTCCTACGCATAGCAAACAAAAATAAAGCAAATATAGATATGAAAACACCTGCAGAAAACTCTGCTCTCTAGATCCTGTAAATGTATCAAGATATTTCCATCATTGCTTCATTGCTATGCTACACTTCATTTGTAATAAAACAATGCCTCCCCTCGGAGAAGTGCAACACTTCTTTTGGAGAAAAGAATACCAAGCTAGGTGAGCACCACACATCCACATGCTTTTGTGGATCAAAGATGCTCCTAAATTTGGTCAGGACAGTGATGCCACTGTTATACAGTTCATTCACAAATATGTCACTTGTGAAATCCCTTCACAAATTACACATAGTGACCTACATGCACAAATTTTACAATTTCAAAGACACAAATGGGGAAAGTATTGTTGTCGCAAATATAAAAAACAAAGGGAAGTACTACACCAAGTGCCGCTTTGGTTTCCCTAGACCAGTTTCAAGTCAACAACTTCATGTCTTCAGTTAGACATAGTGTCAAAGGTAAATCAACTAAGAACACATATTGCATTAAAAGAACAGAAGGATCAAAATACATCAATGATTTCAATGCAATCATTGCCCTCCTATGGAATGCAAATATAGATGTGCAATACATTGTAGACAATTCCACTGCAGTTGCAAATATGTTACAGCCTACTTAACCAAAGCAGAAAAACAGAGCTGAAATACCTCTGGGATGATATATCATCTGACAAAACACTGTCACAAAAATTGTGCAGCTTAGGCATAAAAATGCTCTCCCATAGAGAATGTGGCTGCTACGAAGCCGCAGACCGTTTAACCGGTACTGCCTTGTATGGGAAATCTGAAAGCATAGTATGGCTAAGCCTTGGCCTTGCTAAATCCAGAAAAAGAGTTCTCAAATCATATGAAGACATAGAAACAATAGCCAAAAATGATCTCAAAAGCCAAGGCATTTTGAAAAACAACTTACTAGACACATACTACCCAAACAGGAGTTCCACGCAGCCCAAAACTTCACATACAAAAATAATATTTCTACAAATGTGAAGAAAGGTAGATACAGAGTCGAAAATTGTGAAGGCAGCCTAGTGAAACTTATCAAACAAAGCTTAATAATCATATGAAATTGTCATTAAAAACTCCTCAACATAAAGAACTGTATTACATGTCCCTACTACAACTTTCTAAACCATGGAGAAAAGAAGATGATTTATTAGATAGCCATGACTCCTATGAAGATGCTTTCAAAGCAAATGAAAGCACTATAACAGACGAAAACTTCACGCAGTACAAAACAATGTTACACAATGAACAGCAACAAGAAGCACTCCAAGCGCAACTCGGGGGGGGGTAATTCATAGAATTCAGCACAGAAGTAGCGCACGAGGCCAGCGCAGAGAGGGAGCGTGCGCCAGCGTGCGATAGCCGCGTGCGCCAAAGAGCATTCAGGCGCACCGCATATTGATGGATTTCCCAAGCCATTTGCAGCTGTGTCGCAGCGAACATCCAGCAGCACCAGTTACGCCCCCAAGAATGCCCCTTGCACCAGAAAATGGCACAGAAATCCCCAATCCGGTGCAAAGGGCCGTGCTAACCCTGGACCAGCTCACAGGCCCCCTACACTGTAATTGCATGAAAAACTACACATACCCCGCTCGCGACAGCCATCAAGCATGAAAATATCCCTGCGCACCCCTTGAATATGCGTAACCCATTCGCGGCAGCCAAAATGCGTGAAAATCTCCCCGCGCACCCCCTTCAATATGCATACCCTGCTTGCGGCAGCCAAAACACGTGATAATCTACTTGCGCACCCCCTTGAATACACGTACCATGCTTGCACCTTCACAATCGCATGAAAAAGGCATGCAGTAACCCTGTGAATACACATACCCTGCACAGGCAGCCAAATTGCATGAAAATCTCCACGCGCACCCCCTGCAATACGCGTACCCCGCCTGCACCAGGCAAATCGCGTGGAAAAAGTCCCCCCTGTGGTGTGTGCTGCCTGCAGGGCATGGTCACTGGTGATGGGCTGCCTGCGGTGCATGGTCAGGGGTGTTGGGTGGTCCCCTGTGGTGTGGGCTGCCTGCGGGGCATGGTCACAAGTGTAGGGGGGTCTCCTGTTGTGTGGGCTGCCTGCGGGGCATGGTCAGGGGTGATGGGGTGTACCCTGTGGTGTGGGCTGCCTGCGGGGCATGGTCAGGGGTGATGGGCTGCCTGCGGGGCATGGTCAGGGTTGATGGGCTAAATGCGGGGCATAGCCAGGGGTGATGGGCTGTCCCATGTGGTGTGGGCTGCCTGCGGGGCATAGTCACAAGTGTAGGGGGTCCCCTGTGGTGGGGCTGCCTGCGGGACATGGTCAGGGGTGATGGGCTGCCTGCGGGCCATGGTCAGGGGTGATGGGGTGTCCCCTGTGGTGTGGGCTGCCTGCGGGCATGGTAACGAGTGTAGGGAGGTCACCTGTGGTGTGGGCTGCCTGCGGGGCATGGTCATGGGTGATGGGCTGCCTGCAGGGCATGGTCTGGGGTGATGGGGTGTTGCGTGTGATGTGGGCTGCCTGCAGGGATGAGGCAGGTCCACAGGGTGCCGTGGTGGCATCTGGGCTGGAAGACGGCATGGAGGACGACTGGCGCATAGTGGGTGCAGAGGAGGAGAGGGTCGCAAGAGCGGCCAGCACATGGGGGAACCCTGCGACAATGAGCCATCCTAGCCAGTTCTGGGTGGCACACAGCTGTTCGTGATGATGTGCGTTGTCCTTCCTGGAATCACGCACATAGTCACGCGTGTGCGCATCGCCACACCGACTAGAACAGTCTCAACCCTGTCACGGATTGCTTCGTCCGCAGGTAGAGGAAGGTCAGTTGACATGGACACATCCTCTACCTGTGGATGGGCCTGGAATGAGGCATCCCTGCTTGTGGCTAGGGATGCACACAATGCTGCAATTCCAAGGACACATTCTCAGGGTGTTAAGGTTGTGACAGTTGACTGTCCCTTTGTCATCATCCATTGTCACCTGGAATGTGCCAGGCCTGTGTGCACTCCACAGGCAGTGGAGTTTAGGTGAAAAATGTAGCCACAAGCTGGGTACGGGCTGCCTCGCCACGTGCCCTTTCCCCTCCCATGCGCAGCGTCCGTGCATGTGGCTGGGGATGTGGGGGCACCACCATGTCCACCGGTACGCCCCACCGGGTTGCAACGTTGTGCAGGACACATGCTGCCACATTGATCCTGCACACTACTGGGGGTGCATATAGTAGCTGCCCACCAGAGCGGTCAAGCGAGCGGAAACGTGAGTTGAGCACTCTGAATGTGCGCTCCACTATGCCTCGGGTTGCAATATGGGCTGCCTTGTATGTTACCTGGGGTGGTGTGGTGGGGTTCCGTATTGGCGTCATCATGTGGGTGCTCAGCGGGTAGGCACCATCCACTGGGGAGGTGATAATGGTTGTCATTAGTTGTGTTTGTTTATTTGTCTGTGTGTGACATGCATGCATGTGCACAGGCATTTGTACTCACCAATGAGCCATGTGTTGCCATGCCTTCCAGCTCCCAGGTCCCGGTGTAGGGCTGACATTCTGTATATGAAACTGTCAAGGGTGGACCTGGGAGGTTTGCATAGACAGAGGTGATGATTCCCTTGGCATTGCATACAACCTGCACGTTGATGGAATGGCAGTGCTTGCGGTTGCAATAGATGTGCTCAGTGGCCCTAGGTGGACGTAGGGCCACATGGGTGCAATCAATGGCACCAAGCACTCTGGAGAAGTGTGCCACCACGTAAAAGTCCTGGACCACGGCCTGCCTTTCTGCGGGTGTTCTGGGCATGTATATGTGCCTGCGGACTGAGGGGCGTGTAGTCATGATTGCCAACACCTGGTGTAGGCAGCGTGACTGCGTGGCCTGTGAGACGCCCCCAACTATGGCAGTTTTCCACTGAAATTACCCAGTGGCCAAAAAATGCAGGACATTGAGCACCTTTTCCAAGGGGCTCAGTGCTTGGGAGCACAAGGTGGGTGATGTGAGGTCATCCTCCCACTCAGTGACCAGGTCTAGGATGATATGAGGTGGAAACCGGTTACCAGACATTTGGTCGAAAAAAGTTTGTCGAACCAATTTGGTCAAAAACCAAATGGTCGAATTTTTTATTTTTTTATTTTCACCCCTTTTTTTTTGTTTTTGGGGGGGTTCCCCCCCTCAACCCCCTTTTTTTTCTAAAAACCCATTTTTGTAAAAAACGAAAACCCGAAAAATAAATATATAATTAAAAAAAAAAATTCGACCATTTGGTTTTCGACCAAATTGCGTCGACCAAATGTCATTCGACCAGTTTTAGGTCGACCAAATGTCTGGACACCGTGGAAACCTATACCTGCCATAAACCTGGTCATCAGGCATCCCAAAAAGGCTGGTCCTGGGTAAGAAAATGCAGGGCGTGGCTATCCTCCTCCTCCTGCGAGGAATGGGCCATTCATCGTAGCTGTATATGCTTGCTTGTTGTTTGTGCGTGCTTTTATGCTGCGCCAGGCCGCTTCTGCCTGCTTTCGCGTGGCGGACGTGTTTCCGGCTTTGCGCGTCTTTTGGCATGCACGGGTTTGCCCTGTTCGATTCCATGAATACGTGTTGTTAGCGCTTATGTGGGTGTTGCAAGGGTTTCACTGCTGTACTTCCCCCGTTACGCCCACATTTTTGTGTGTTGTTCCCCATTTTGTGTGTTCCGCCCCCTTTTTTAGGTGTGTGCACTGGACGTTGTGCGCCTTCATTGGGCGACTCACGCAAAGCTTTTGGGATGTCGCAGTGACACATGTACCGCGCGCGGATTCAGCGCAGGTCCAAGGTAAGCCACGCACAGTGCCTCCCATGAATTGGTAAACGGGCACAGCGTGCGTTTTGCACGCTTGCCCTGCATTTCTCTTGTTTGCACTAGAGATTTCAGCACACAGTAATTCCATGAATTACCTTCTAAATGTAGACACTCCTGACAGCAGTCAACCTTCTGTAACAGAAGCCAAGAACCACTTGAACAACCACTAATAGCAAATGAGGCAGAATTAGCCATGACTGAAGTAGAAAACACCATGTGTCAGTATGAGCAATCTGCAGAAGACTTTACTCTAATGAAATCACAACTAAACAATGAGCATCATAGCATTTTCATAGAAATAACAAAACAAACCGAACATGGTATGCAGCATGAAACTTAAAATTGTACCTGTCAAGACTACAAACCTATACCTCTATACGTGAGTGGTCAAGCTGGTTCAGGCAAAACATTCTTAATCATAATCATCAGCAAGTTCCTCCAACAGTTGACAAACATCAAACTGTCAGCTGTTGTAACTGCCCCCACAGGTTTAGCCGCCTACAACATAGGCGGTGTCACTTTACACCGATTACTACTCCTTCCAGTAGAACACCAAAACAAATTAGACTATTATAAACTTTCTCCAGAAGCTGCAATGGAACTACGCAGAATTTTGAAACAAATGAAAATGCTGCTAATTGATGAGGTGAGCATGGTTTCCAACCTAATGTTAGTCTTGATTCATCTCAGATTACAAGAGGTCCTGTAAACAGACGACAAAGAACTCTTTGGAGGAAAACACATTATTGTTTTCGGAGATCTTCTTCAATTAACACCAGTTAAAGGTGAATCTATTTTTAAAACCTTAGGGCACAAACTATGCCGTAAAACTCTTGGCAGCATAGGAAATGTCAACCTTTGGCAACATTTCCAATACAAAGAATTAACTGAAAACATGCATCAGTCTGCAGCCCTCATATAGGCCAACATTTTAAAAAGTATTAGAGATGGTATACTATCTCAAGGAGCACAATCTATATTAAGTAACAGGCACATCCATGCACTCTATGGCCATAACTCATGTGCTACTGATGTCATGGAACAATTAGCACACAAAAATGTAAACTGTATGTCCTTGATGCCAACTCTTGCAAGCTGTGCTCAATTCAATGAAACAATGTTGAAAAAAGAAATGCAACCAATAGTTGAAATTTGCTCCACAGGCAAACTGGACATGCACGGTATGACACTACCCTTGTGTGAACAAGCCACAGCACAACTAAATACCTCAGAGAACTCTATCTCTAACACAGCTGGTTTGGAGAAAATATTAAAATTATCTTTAAACTGTAGAGTAATGCTTAAACGTAACCTTGACGTGGAGCAAGGACTAGTTAATGGAGCACTTGATACAGTTGTTGGCTTTTAAACACACCCACGTGACAACATTCAGTTTATCAATATTCACTTTGACAAACTATCAGAAGTTAAAAGGATAGGACAATCAACAGCCTGATTCCTTCTTTTCAAAGACATGTATGTACGTAGAGAACAATTTTCTCTATCAGACCCTGTCACCATTCATAAATCACAAGGTCTTACCCTAGATAAAGCATTAATAGATATTGGTAGCACAGTGTTTAAAGAAGGCATGAGCTATGTAGCACTATCACGCTTGCGTACACTTTATGGACTATTTCTAGTCAACTTTGATGCAAGTAAAGTAAACGCTGATATTCCTTGCATTCTAGAATACAATAGACTGTGTGCTCTCTACGCCCCCATCTCAAAACCTATCCTGTTCATCAAAAAGCAAAAGTTTGTAAAAGAAAACTACTTCAGATTCAAATTATGCAGGATCTCACAGCAATACCTCAAAAGAAATTAAAAGAAGCTAATACTTCATCAATGACCACAACCAAAGAAGGATCGAGTGCACAAACAAAACCAACTACCTCTTCAAAAAACAACGCGCACTCCGACCAAATAACTTGGACACAGAACTGTTTGATCCATTCAAGTTTTCAAATAAAATACAACTGGTGTAAATTGCTATGCAAATGTAGCAATCAATATTCTATTCCAATTGCCACCAATTGTTGAAAAAATTTACTTAAACGGGACAGACCAATTTTGTTTGAAAATGTTAGTCCTTCACAGAAATGCAACCAACAATCCTGGCAACACTTACAGTGTTTCTGGAATAAGGCAGGAATTGGACTACTGTGCTGGAATGGTCAAATTCACTATAAACACACGAGAAGACCCACAAGAATGTTTAATGTACTTACTACAGGTACTGGAAAACAAAAACATACCTATAAATGAAATCTTCCAGATTTCATACATGTGGAAACATACATGCACACTCTGCAGCCATGTGGCACAGGAACAAGTCCCTAATGAACGCTTTGTGTGTGTATCCATACCTAACTGTGAATCCATTCCATTTCAGCAACTTGTACAAAATGCAAACCATGGCATATTATGTACTACCTGCAATTCCGATAATCGTTCCACCTTACAAATACAGTCACATAGTGAATACGTAATAATAATGCTTTTATGTTATAATGCAGGTGGTACCAAAAACAAGTGCAAGCTGACTGGATTCACACATGGACAAGTATCACTTGGTAAGAAAACCTTCACAACAGTAGGTATAATCTAACAGGCAGGAGCCACAAACAATGCAGGTCACTACACTGCATACATAAAAAAGAATTGTGGATGGTTCGAATGTAATGATACTACCATTACTCTAAAGCAGAGATTACCAGCAAATCTTGTAAACGCTTAATTAATATTCTTAAAACCAAAATTTAATCACTATTCTGAGTATGAACATCAACAAAATCTCCTCAATAACCTTTAAATCCATAAACTACAACCATAAAACGTCAATATACATTTTTCTAAGGAAACCCTGCAACACTTATTACGTATAAAAATACCCTCACCAACCCCAAAACTATCAACAGTTAGAATACGTCAACAGGTATCTAACTGCCCCAAGATTCTGCAACAACCAAACAGATAAATGAATACTACTAAAATGCAACAAGAAATAAACATTTAGAATACGCCAACTGGTATCTAATTGCAACAATGCTACCACCACTTCCAAACCAAAAACCATGCACCTATTCAATTCCTCCTATTGAAATCAACCATAGAAAGATATTGTACCGTAACGTAGAAAGGTTTTTTAAATCCGGCATGGATTTTTTTCCCACAGACCCAATAATTTCATGAACAAACACAGGAACTGAGCAAATTGCACAGTACACTGGTTTGAACCATAGTACTTGTAAAGTACTAACTATGAGGGTCGACAAAGTACAGAAATGTCTACTATGCAATGCAATAACTCATTACAAACTACTTACACTAACATGTGTTCTTTTCTTTCATCACAGAGATAGAAGAAACAATGTCTGCTCCAATTACCCATGTCATGAAAAAAGTACATACAACCACAACAAATCAAACAGTAAGTATATAATGATTGGACTCACAAACACCGCAGCATAACACACCCATTCAAGCAAACACCTGACCATAGACCACAATACAAAATGTTTCCTTGCATGGGTATTTTATGCTGCAGTGATTGTAGCCAAACCCTACAGTCTTGACTGCAAGGCCTGGCCAATAATCTACATACAGCCTCAACAAAGCAAACGGTAAGTATATAATGATTGGACTCACAAACACTGCAACATAACACACCCATGCAAACTAACACCTGACCAATAAATACAACCCAAAATGCCTATAGTCTTGAGTACCAACATTCTGAACACAATCCAACAAACCAACTACCACATATCATGTCACTATCCCATAAACACTATTACACTACTGCCAATCAGTAAACAAACCTTTGAAAAAATATCCCCTAAGCAGCCCACATACCAATGTCAAAATGTTTGCTTGTATGGGTGTGTTATGCTGCTGTGGTTGTGGCCACAATCACCGAAGCATAACACACCCATGCAAGCAAACACCTGCCAAATGACCACAACCCAGAAACATAACACAACCACCTCAAAACCTATCCACTTCAATTAACATTCTGAAACAATAATTACAGCCAATGCACAAACTCTTCAATACATACCCTCTTCACCCAATGCTCTACTAACTACCCAAAACCAACATCAGAGTATTTTAAAATACCCAGTAGTGCGCCCAGTGTTTGGTATGTCCGCAGACAACTGCTGTGACCGCGGACACCGCAAACACATCACAGCCTTCTCCCACCTAAACAAATACAGCATTTGACCCATCTCCCACTCCCCCACTCTCTCCAGCCACTCCTACACACCAACACACTCCCCAAAATTAGATTTATGCTCAGTTCCACGCTGCGCTGTCCGGATATCCGCAGATCCAAAATGGCGGACACATGGAGAGACTGTGACGCACCTCACGCTTCACTCCAACCAATCAACGAACACGTTTTCTTTCTGCAGACATGACGTAAGCCAATTGGCCAATTGGTGTCCTGTCTGTGTAGCGAACAGGTAAGTGTGTCCGCGGATCAGACAAAGTTATCACTGATTTTTTTTAGACCTACTTTTTGGTCATTTAAAAAAGTACTGGATGGATTTCCCCCAAATTTACAAAAGCACGCTTTCTGGACCAAGCCACTGCTCCTGCCGCACATTTGGTGAAAATCCATCCAACGGTTTGGGCTGTAGGCATGAGCAAAGTTTTTTTTCCATTCAGTCTATGGGAAAAAATACATTTTGGGACCCCCCTATAACTTTGCCCCCCTTGACCAAACCTCACCAAACTTTGCAAAAGAATTCAGAGTGGGACATATACTTCTTTTGCAAAGTTTGGTGAGGAGAATTCGTCCAGGGGGAGCAAAGTTATAAGCTGCCCAAAAAGTGCTCTTCCTATGGGTTTAGCAACTTAACCATAACTACATGGCCGCTACCACGGCCATGTAATATATATATATGTATATATATATATATATATTGTTATGAGCCAAAGAAACATGGCCAAAGGATGCCGGAGTGGCACATGGCATCAGCTCCAAAAATTAAGCGAAAATCTGTTATTAAATATTTGGCATGGTTGCAAGATATATTTTGATATGTTTAAGATTAAAATGCCTTAAACCTAGTTACTAAGTAGCAAAGCATTGTACAAAACAGGGTGGTGAATACAGGGAGAGAACATTGAGGAGAGCCATAGGATGGGAGAACAATGATAAGGGTTGATCCCCGTTGGCTATGTACACAAACCAGGAAATGTACAGAGATCTGTGGGGAACTTTTATGCATATGTTCAAATTCTGGCAAGGGATTTTCAGCCTTTCAGTAATGGGTTAAAATTGGTGATTAATGAACACGTTTTACAAAAATAAAAAATAAAAATAAAATTTACAAGTAATTCTCTAACACATGGAACATTTCAATAGCTGTCTGGTCACCAACGGTATGTGGGATATGACAGCACTGCCACTGTAAAACAGTTGTTGATGCCATTGCAAACAGTATGTCATAATTGTCATTTTAAACCATTTTTGCGATGCTGGAGCTCTCAATATGTCTGAGAGAGCTGTACTTGCAAGCCAGACATGGCCCATTGGTCATGCACCAGAATGACCTGCATGATTCTTGCTGGGAGAGGCAGCAATCCTGTGACTGTTCTGTGATGCTATCTCATTCATGAAGAGCAGATGGGTAGCAGGTCACTATCCATAATGAATAGGTAATACCTCGCTACAACCATAATCTCTTTGGTCAAAATGTGAATATAACGATTCACATATTGTTTGGTTGGGTTGTTAAATGATTTGTGCACGTTTGAAGTCATCACTATAAAACTGAATGTTATTTTAGCCCTATGATTTACACTTTCGTTTGCATGTAACTGCATCACATGATTTCCACATGTTCATCCAACAAAATACAAAAGATCTACTATTTCCATCCAGAGTGGGAAACAGATTTGTTTTCATTCCAGACGAAAATGTGCATCTTTAATCTATGTGCCAAAGTTACAGTGAGAAAAAACAGTAACATTGAGAGCCATTTTACAATAGCACATACAAAGTATGAAAATCATTTCCTAAAGGAAGCTGTTTGCGATCCTAAAATGTAGGTAAACTTAACGCAGCAATGCAAATGCTGTTACAAAAGCATCCTTCAAAGTTACTAATTATTTGATGAAAAACAAATGTACTTTTACAGGTGCTGCAATTGTAAAGGGCACATTAGCTCCCATGGCTGAGTCTGTTGTAAGATATTTTAAAAATGGTCCTGAATTTATGCCTGCCATGTCAGGCATGCAGTTTGTGCATATACCCTCCTTGCCATAGTGTTTGCACCCATCAGCCTATGCGATTGCCTATCTCTGCCAATCTGCCTTTTTCAGACACGAACATCCTGAAATCAAAACTTTGATGCCTTCTGACAGCATTGAGTGCATTTTGCTGTTTCAAGCTACACACCTGATTACTGAGCACTGGTGGATGGCATGCAGTGTCAGCCTTCACAATTAATGTCTCAATTGTTTTCCTACATTCTGATATTCTTGACTTTTTTTTAGGAAACAGCTACTCCTGCAAAATAAATAATGAAATAAAGATGCTTTTGAAATGATTAATATCATGATAAATGCATATGTTGTTCCTTTTTCATATAAAGAGTAAATAAACACCCCAGGGAAATCTTGATACGAATGCTCGTATTTATGGATGTCACCACCCCAGTACCTCTCGCCAGTAGCTCTCACCTATTGGTCATTAACTACAAGTAGCTCTTGCTAACATAAAGGTCGGAGACGCCTGGTCTAAATGATAGAGGGTCTGGGGAGATACCTAAGGGGCCCCTGGATACTTAATCCCCAACTGTAAAAGAGTTTTTAAGGATTGATACATCTATAAAAAGGCATCAAGATTGAGAAAATTATGAAGTGTCAAGGTTCTCTCCCTCCTAGGGTTATGGGTCTCCCGCAACTTCTCTAAACTCAACACCGTCTCCAGGTGCTCTGCATAGAGGAGCCTTACATCAGTTTCTACAAAGATAAAGTGGTGCTTAAACACAAACGGGAATTCCTAGTCAGCACGTTTGAGTTTAATGAGGTGTTCTTCCAATCACTGAGCATGAAAGCTGCGAAGCCGCTACATACCCTTGATTTTACTTGGACAGGACAAGTGGCATGCGCGAGGCTAGACAACTCTTTGTGACCTGTGTGCTGGGATCGGCACCTGCCAGGGCTTCTATAACGTGTTGCATGCTCAGTACCATAGAAACAAACTGCAGGGGAAATCCCCACCTAAGGATCCTCAACGGCAACCTGGTCAAGCACACATTCTTTCTGTAAACACTACTCACTGGATAGCAGTTCCAGGAATGATGGCGCTTTTGGCAAAGCTGTTTTGCACAATCTCTTTGCCAAGTAGTTCCAACCTCCCATTATTTTGACAGGGTGCTTTGTAACCTCCCAAGAGTATGGCGAAAAGGGACGGGAAGTAAGAGTATGTAAATGTTTCTCACTATAGTGACACAGAAACTCCCAGTCCCCTTTCCTCCATACACCCCCCTCCAATCCCTGCTATTTATAAGCTTCCAACTCCCACTTAAAGAAAGGGACTCACGGCTGTGCGGGAAAGCGTGCGGCAGGAAACATGCAGCACGCTGAGATTTACACATGCAAAGTAAACATTCTGTATGCTGCCTAGTAACACCCTCTAGCCCGTCCCCCGTTCTGTGGGGTGAGACATCCCAAGAGTATGCAGGAAAGGGAACTATGGACTAAGAGTACCAGGGTAACTACAGTGAGTAAACCTATAAAGTAAATATGTGTGATATATTGTATATATTTAAAAAATCAACTGTGCAGTGCTCTTTCTGGTATATTAGGACATACATTTCACTTTCCCCTTCACATCATGGTCTCTACCAGACTATATACCATTCTAGAGTAAGTACAGCATCTCATGTTCATGATACTTCTACAATGGAATTACCTCTGTAAAGCTTAGCCAGTGCTTTATCAAATGTCTATCAAAAGAAAGAAATACTAGCACCGTTAATCTAAGCTGTTTTTATGCATATTTCTTTTTAGGAACGGGGATGGGAAAAAAGGCTTCAGCAGGTATTTGGAGACAGCAATGCTGAGAAGCTTTCAGTTGAAGCTGAAGAAAGAATCGGCCTTTATAAAAGCCGTCTTCCCAATGCAGGTGAATATATTTTACAGGGTTATTTATTTGATGTATTTATGCAAATAAATCGCCTCCAACCCCTTACCTTTTCAAACATGTTTTCTTATATTGAAAGTAAAAGTGGGCTTGGTTTTATCATCAACAATATATTTGCTCTTACATTGTGTCTATATCATGTCAAAGGATTTAGGCTTTGAAAGCTATCCAGCTTTAACAAACTCAAACATTAGTGAGATACACAAATATTAACATACTGCGGTTATATTTTATTGAAATGATCTCTTTCAAATCTATTTGTGACTTCAAAGCTGGGCAATTATGTGACAATCTTCTGCTTGTGATGTCACTGAACATTAACTAGCAAAACCATTTAAAACAATTTAACACTTTCCTAACTTGAAGCCCTGGTTTACAGTGTCAACAGGAGATACCGTTAATCATTGAGGTATTATACAGATTAATGTACCCTAGCAAGTGCTTTTTGAGGATATTATAAATTACATCCTCGGTGGCTTATAATGTCCTTTCAATGTACAGTTGGGGTGCATATAGATCTGTGCAATATCTATTTTCTTAGTTGTGTAGTGTGTGTTGTGTATGGTATGTTTAAAAATAATATTGATAGGATTCATGAAATTGTAAAAGTTGTTCAAGCAGTGAAGCTGACTGTAAGATTAGTTTAATGAAAATATGTTTTATAATTGTAGGTGATGCGCTCCTTTATGAAGAAGGGTCATCACCCCTCGATGCCTTGCATCAGGCTGCAATTGCATATGCCTCCGCTATCAAACTAAAACCAAAGGACCCTAGTCTTCATTTTCAGCTGGGGCTTGTGCTGGAAGAACATTACTATGCAGCAGAAATATATGGACTGAAAAAGAAAGTAAGTCGGAAGGAGGAAATCATGATCAAAGCTTAATCGGAAATATTTTAAGCAGCAAGAGAAGCCAATGATGATATTTACCAACAGACCCATCTACCAATTTATTATGTATTGTTCATTTATTTGTTGACAGTCTTTGCAAATTAAAACCAGTTTCTCAGTAGTAGTGGTTTGTGGGTTAGTTATTCATAGTTCATTAAAAAATCTGCTACTAAAAACCAAGCATTATAAAAGGTTGGTATTTATTGTGTAGGATCGCTGTCATTTTTCCTATTGCTATCATACTCCAGATCCTGGCCCACCATTGCTCTAAAATTGGGTTGGTCAGGGATTTCCATGATTGTGCCATATTTTACCGGGCAGACATAAGAAGTTGGGTGATTACTTTGGCTGTCGCACATCTTGAAGGGTACAAACCCTCTTCATCTGTGTCTCCCAGTATCACTACTTTAGGATCCATTGGGAGGAGAACATTAGTCATGTTTTTCATATGGGAAAATATTTCCTTCCGATATGTTTGAGGTAAAGAGCATGACCAGCACAGACGCCTGATCATACCTTTCTCTCAGCATCCCCTCAAGAACTCTGCAGGTATCTTCCCATCAATCCCATGTAATCTGTTCGTTGACATATACCACCTGAACAAAACTTTGTAAGCGTACTCTTTCACGCCAGTGCTACGGGAGGATTTATGTGCCCTTTCGCAGATGTGATTCCACGTGGGTGCTTGCAGCTCGATCCCCAGTTCCGCTTCAAATTTCTGCAAGTATGGTAGTTTCTCTAAGCTGTCACTGGGCTCTAGTAATTTGTGGCATTTGGCTAGCCGTCCTTTTGTGGGTTCCACTAGTAGGGTTATTTCTAGAACTCCAGGTTCCCACAGACCTCTTTAATTCAGTGTTCGTGACCCAGTGCCATAGGTGTGCATAGCAGAATCTTTCCACTTCACTAATGGTGGATTTAGCCTTACGTTCTTCAAAAGTTAATGGAGTTGTATTCCCAGAACGTTGTCCTAATCTTAGTTTAACCTCCTTTTCCCAAACTTTAAAGGAATTACCAGCTGTGCCTGGGGTAAAATCCGTTTTTTAAAAAACTGGAGACCGTTATATTTTCAGCATTTTAGGTCCCCTGTCACAATATGTGAGGGTAGTTTGAGACGATTGTAGAATGGGTCCTGCTTCTAAGCTATCTTAATGTATAAAAAAGGCAGATTGTCCAGAAGAAGGGAAGCAGACATCTGTTCTATAGGCACCCATTTTTTATCTTTATTTCCGTGATCCAGTCGAACATTATCTAATTACAGAAGGTACACCACTGGCCTCGATCATATGGGGTGGAGGGGCAAAGAAGTGTTTTTCTAGCCACTTTTGGATGCTTTTTGCCCCAAATAAACGTAAATACCTGTCCTGTAGTCTGTCGATGCCCTTGGAGGAGAATTTCAATGGCAGAGCATGGGAACTGTAAAATAATCTAGGGATTAGGGACATTTAAATTGCAGTTATCCTTCTTAACAACGAGAATTGTTGAAGATCCCATCTCTTTAGCTCTTCCTCACAATCTTTAAATAAGGTCAGGGCACTTGCTTCATATAGTTTGGCTGGTGTCAGAACGATTGCTAAATAATCCAGTTGGTCTTTGGTCCATTTAAATTGAAAATTGGATTTGATATTGTCCAGTGTGTAGCTAGATTCATTGATGTTCATTCCTACTTACTTGTCATAGTTCAAATCTTTCAATGATTCTATTGTGTTGCCAAGGCATACGAAAACATCCTCAGCATACAATGCTATTTTATGCTGGGTCCCTTGGCAGGTTATGCTGGTTATGGGGGCATCCTACCTAATCCTTTGAGTGCGAGAGCAAATATCAATGGAGATAGAGGACAACCTTGACATGTTCCTCTGCTAATGTGAAGGGGATTAGTGTAGTTTTGGTTAACTTTGCATCTCGTGTAGGAGGGCTGGGAATTTGAGAGGATTCATTTTGTGATCCTCAAGCCAAATCCATAGGTAGACGAGACATTATTTTGATAGGACCAATTTAAACTTTCAAATGCTTTACTAGCAACAAGTCATAGGATGACTGCTTTCTGATTTGTACCGTTGCTCCATTCATTTGTTGATTGTGCGCCTTCTCCCATTTTTTTTACATCCGTGGTGTCTCGTAGCCTCCTGGGTATATCCCTTCCTAAACCCGTAGGTATTTCTTTCCCCAATTCTTCGAGTTTCTTTCTCCCCAGTCTAGGCGCCTATCCCTCTCAATGTCAGGGTACGCACTCTTTGTAACCTCTGAGGTGTATCACTCCCCAACTTTTGGGTGTATCACTCCCCAATAATAGGGGGATATTTCTCCACAACCTCTGGTCTCGAACTCTTCCCATCCTCTGCTGTAAATCTTACCTCAATCCTAGGGCTCTCTCTTTCCCCAACCTATAGGCTCTACCTTCCTCCAATGTCCCGAGTGTATGTCTCCCCAATCCTAAGGGCGTCTTTTTCGTTCACCTTGCTTGATGTTCTTCCTCTTTTCCTTCCTGCTACCAATCTATTTCCTCTTCTCCTTTCCAACAATCTTCCTTCTCAGCCCTACCAAGAATCTCCTCTCCTCAAGCTCTCCTCCTCATCCTTCCTTCTCCCAATCATCTCCTTCTCTCTAGCTCTCTTCTGCCTCCTTGCTTCTCCAAGCCAAATTATTTCTTCTCCAGCCACCTCCAAAGATGTTTCCTTGTCTTTACCAGGTTTTTCCTTCTCCTTCTCTCCACTCCAAAGTGACTCACTTCCCCTTTTCCCAATGCACCTCTTATATTCTCCCAACCATGGGTGCCAACCTTTGATTTTCACTTTGGAGCAGAACTAAGTTTTGATTTTCACTATGAGGGCAGAAATTCCCATACCTAGAGAAGCAGGGGAGCCATATCCATCACCAGGTCCAAATCACACGATTTACAGCCCCCATTTAGGAGCAGGAAATTGGAAAAAAGCGATGGCATTCACAGGCATGTTGTTGGGATGCACTCACAGCGTCCCAGCCTGGCAAAATGGTTAAGGCTGAGAAAAACCTATTAGCACGTACCACAGTGGGAGCAGGGCGAGTTTTGTGTGGCAAAAGGCGCACGTATCACTTGTAGGTAGTTTTCACACATATTAGATATCCACATATAGCAACACAGAAGGAGCAACAAATGGTTCTATGTCGTATTTTACTTTGCCGGAATTCTGCTGAAAAATTGAATTGTATTGTTGAATTTTTATTTTTATTTGAGGCAGTGTTCCCCCATACCACCTTTTTTCCCTATACTAGTCCCCCACACCAAGCCCCTCCCCACTCCTTTTAACCCCTAAATACTTCGGCAGAATTCCTGTTGGCAAAATGGCAGGATACCACAACAAATATATTAATGTTCCAGGGAAATGCACCAAAATGTCGACCACGTAACTGGTGACTTTAGTACATTTCTTTTTACCGACTTCCATTAATATGCCCAAGCAGAGCGGGGGTTGCGGTGGTGTCCTGCACTCTCCTTGGGTGCAGTAACGGGAGTCAGGGGTTACGGGGGTGTTCCCCCGCTTACCATTGTGTTAAGCAGTGGCCAAGAATGTATTTTTTTTAAAAAGCACCCTGCAATATCATCTCCGACCCACGTAAGTGGGAGGAACTGACACCACAGGGATAGCGGGGAGTTGGGATCCTTCCTATGTCACCCCCATGCCACTCATCAACATGGCAATTGGCACCACACAGCGCCCAGGGTCGGTCACCCCTAGAGCAAGTCAGGGTACTAAATCAAAATTCCTTGCTCATTTCAACAGGGGAAGTCTACTAGATAAACAAACATGTGTGCACAGAGGTCCCGCTTAACATCAGGTTACACACTTTCAGCAGCACAGTCTTGCAAAGTGTGCATCTGCCGAAGAAGCACGACTTATTTACGCTTTGTTGTTTTGGAAGTTACCAGCTGTGTCAACACCATAGTGAAGCAAGATGACTCGTGGGCACAGGCTTAAACTGGGTGGCGTACAGCCTCCTCCGATTGACTAAAAAAAACCGATTTGTCAGTTTAAAAAAAACTTGTAACACAATTATTATGTTCTGCTTTGTGAATTATACAGTGTTACTCGTGCCAAGCTGGTGTTTATATTTGCACAGCAAGGGATCAGGTCCAGAAAATCCTGATGGTGTTTCTTTTATAAGGTTCTTCTGATACAGATTGTGCTTCAGCATGCTATTGTGCCCTCGCATGGTACACTATGTCCGTCACCATGAGCTGTGTCCATGGTTTGGTGAAACTCACCAATTTGCCAGATACATTTAAAATGTTATGAGACATGTTAACCACCTGTCTCCCACTGGTGCACAGTGTAAAGTGAACTGTTTTTCTCCAAGAACGAAGATGAGCAAGAATTCGTCAGTGCCAAGGCGACAGGGAAAGATGAGGAGATACTAGCAATTTGTAAACTTCATGGTTTTCACGGACGACCAACCTTGGAACAGCAACTGAAGGCGTTGGACTTAGAATTCCATCAGCTTAAGGACCAAGGACAGTCAGGAAAAGCTGACTACATCCAGACGCTGTTCGCGTGGAAATCAAAACAGGCTGGCAAGGTAATTTTGTATTAATTGTTTGAATATGTTTCTGCAGTAATCATGAGCTATAATGAAATATTTATTTTGGTTGAACTTATGATATTTTGATGCACGACTCCGGATTCCAAACATTGGCATCGCTTTTTTTACTGCTGCGGCCATAGTAATGATCCTGAATTTTAATCTGCAGGTCGGGGTCTTTCCCCTTTGGCTCTCTCCTGCTTTTGGTGAGCACCTACCATACTACTCAAGACGCCTCCTTTCATGCACTTTTTTTCCTCTTCCGTCTGCCTGCATCCTGTCCCCTTTGTTATGGAGAAATTGTCAGTCTCTCTGTACGTCCTCATCTTTTAACCCCTTACCTGCTGGGCTATTATGCATGTCTTTGCAAATAGGACGAACACGGCTCTGCAGTTCAACTGTGACCAATGTCCTGGAACAACCCGTGACTGCCTTATTTTTTTCTGGCATGTTTGGGTGCCAACGTGAATATGCCAGCTTAAGTGTATTGCAGTGTCTTTCACTCAATTACCCCATGCAATAAAGTCATAGGCCACACACTTAATGTATTTATTGTGCCAAAATGATTTGTAGTTGGAAAGTGACTACTCTGAGGGAGGACACGCTGTGGAAGTGGATAAGCAAACTGATGCTGTACAGTCCAGATATCAGACTGGAACAAGGGACTTAGACACTATACAGCTCAGGCTTTGCCTTACGCCGTCTAAGGCCTGAAATTTGCCAACCGGTCTGAGTAGGTGTGGAGAGTAAACTTGACTTTGAGATTGATCGTAATAATGATTTTAAAAACAAAATAATACACGATTAGTCACAGTCAGATTATATGTTATACAGATATGTTGTGATACTGACTCTGTAGATCGCTTTTACACTTATAACTTTGTCACGGACAAAATGGCATGACATGTCCCCCAAAAAATATTCCTCCTACTTTTAACTTTTCTCAAACATTTTGTGAAGTTCTATCGGGTGGAGGAGTCAGCAAAGTTATCAGGGAGAGTCCCAAAACTTGTTCTTCCCATGCAAACTCCCAACGGCAATTTTTTCACTCATTTACAGCAACAACTGTTGGACAGAGAAAAGGAGTGAAAGGAGCTAGCGTCCAGTCTAATTTGTAATCTTCACTTGGTTTGGTGAAAGTCCAGCCAGCATTTATAAAATGAAAAAATAAAAAAACAGAGGCAGCCAAAAGCCCATTACTTATACTTTGAGCTTGTAGACCATTTCACGAACCCAAATGGTAATTTTATGTTTTCTGATTGGCCCACTGGGATCCGTGGAATCGCATGGGTCCATGGATTTCAATGAATCCCAATCTGAATGTCTACTCATAAAAGATCAAGTGTGGGGACGAGGGCCCCTAAGCTGGGTCGGGTCTCTTTGGGCTTTGGACCTTGCTTGGGGCCGGCGGACCCAAAGCTTGGCCTAAGCTGGGTCTTTGTTGGTTGTGATCCATTTGTGTGTTGACCTCTAGACCCTGCTCCATGCCCATGCGCCCCAAGCCAGACCTGTGTGGACCTGTGTCACTGGTTCAGGGCTTAAGTGCCTAGAGCTAGGTCTGTGCATAGCATCGGACCCAGCATGGCGCACTTGGGCTCTGATACATTTCCGAGCTGAGTCGGTGCAGGAGCCGTCTCACAGTGCCATGTCCATGGCCATTTCTGTGGCACTGTGTTGATGGGGGTAATACTGCAGGCCATAAAGCAGTGGACTCACTCGATGGCTAGGAGCTGCCTGGAGCATGGCCAAAAGACATCCCCCATGCATAGTGCTCACTGATCAGAGCTGGCCACTATACACATTGGGCACATTGCATGTCTTGCAGGTGGCTGGAACATACCTGCAGGTCATGCCCAGTGGCCACACTGGAGCGCTTAGAGGAAACAGGGGCATAGCCAAAGATCCTAGGTAGTACTATTCCCAGTGGTCAAAATAGGTGCATGAGAGTTGCCTGCTGCATGTCCGTAGGCCATGTACCAGGCAAAGTGACATCTGACAATGGTGGAGGCCAGTCTCAATAATCACACTGGGGATCTTGGGGGCCCAAGGGTCCCTCTTGGCATGCCTGCAGGGCATTCCCATTGGACACAAGGGGTGGCTATGGGTGCTTGGGACATGGCTAAGTGCCATGCCCCAGTCAATGTGTCCACTGGCCATGGGATGCCCTGTCACCACATTGCAATCTGGGAAGAGCCTAGGATATGTGCAAAGACCATGCCTGGGATGTAGGTTCAATGGGGCTAGGAGGCCCCTGGGGCTTGGCTTTGAGACTGGGGTTGAGTCTCCGAACAGGGTATATGGAGTCTGTTGTGGACTGTGTATCTGGCTTGGGAATTGTGCAGAGGTGGCCAGTAAGAATCAGCCTTGCATACATCCACAGCTGTTCCCTCAAAATAGATACAATTGCCACCAACCACGTACCCTCTCATAGCCAGCAACGTGTGAAAGTCCCCTGCTTACCTGGGGATGATGGATGCAGTGGTCATGGGGGCTAGGTACTACAACCTGCCACATGATGCTGGGCGCAGCGGGAGTGCACAGGAGATCTTGAGCTCCACCTCCCTCTCCATGATAGTACAAGTCGGGGGGGGGGGTCAACACTGGCAAACTATAGCTAATCCTCCTATCCCTTTAAGGAAGTCCCCAGCACTGTAAATTGATGGCTTCAATGAAAAATGGCAGTTGCAGTGGTATCGATTACTTGATATGTAAAACAAATTATTTGGTGGACGCCAAAAACCGGACATGCAGTTTTTCAAGAATCTAAATTACAATAACAACTGGTGTAGGCCCACCAGAATTGGTGACACCTATGTAGTATATACTACTAACATGGTACAAAATAATAATAATAATAAGTACGAAGACTTTCTTTCATTTTCTTAGTGGCATTTTTATTGATGCTGTGCCTTCACCATTGTTCGAGTAGCAGAATCATGAGCCAATGCATTTCAAACACTAGGCCCATCATCGGGGCCAGTTCTGCACACAATAAAGAAACACCAGTTTAATTAGTTGATGTGTCTACAATGGTAGTTGTGATGAATCAGCAATGATCCCCCCAAAAAACCTAGCCTTGGGCCCTTCTCATGTGGCCTGGGAAAGGCAGATGTTTTCTGATCCCAACCCTGGGGATGGTGTTCTGCGGGAGGATCACATAAGGGGGGGAAGCAGGTCAGGAGGATTAGGAAACCCCCTCGTTCAACTGTCCCCGAAGCCCCACTCTTCTGATGGCCTATTGTAAAACAACAGAAATAAGAAAACCTAACTTTGACATTGGGGACTTCAAGTCGCATAATCCTCTAAGTACTGGTACGAGGAAGATGACTGAAGAGGTGCAGTGTTATAGAAAAGGTCAGATCATTAATACAAATGACCCACACCAGAGGGAGACTGAGAGGCTTTAAACGCCTCCTCAGATGCAGGCCACTAGTGAGAGGAAAGGAGAGAAGAGCAGCAGGATGTAGAAGTAGCGTGGTTGGCAGCCCAAGCAGAAGCTGGAGGAGAGAGAAGAAGCGGGACCATTGCATGAAAGAGAGCAACTTCCGATCCTGAGAGCGTCTGTGCCTTTCGAGTCCTGAAGTGCATAGGTCTCGCAGTGGGAAGTGTTTGAGAGGCAACCTTTCCCTCTGGTGACCAAATCTGCAGAGGCTGCGCAGCGGGAAGCGAAGGCGGGGGAGATTTCCCTTTCACAGAGGCAGTCTTGGGGGGTTGGCGTGCACCTGAGGGTCTCTAGGTCTTTGGTGGCTGGCATGCACCAGAAAAACTCAAGAGCGACGAGGGCTCCTTTGGCAGGTGGCGCGGGCAGCAGCAGCCTGGAAGTAGAGGTTTGCAGAGTCGTATAAAGCCACAAGACGAGAAGTCCTGCAAGTGGCTAGAGGAAGAGAAGAGCACATCTTACCCAGTGAGTTCACAGCCTGTGTGTGACCCTTCCCCGCTCGCCTATGCAAGACAGGCATCTGGCGAGTAAGGAACACTTGTGTGTGAATGAAAGTGGCTCGAAAAGCCCTTTTGAATCTCGCGCTTCTGAAACGCAACAGAAGCAGCACTCGTGAACGAGCGAGAGAGATTTCCAAAGCACAATTGAATACCGAAGTAATAAAAAGCACCAAAATCCCATTGTAAAAAAGCCAAAAGACTGTAACTGTACAAATGTGAGTCTATGGAAACACCCTCATCGTGGGGCGAGGGCAGGAGCCCCCCCAGCACCCCCAGCCCAGCAGAGGAACCACGCGACAAGCGGGGAACAGGACAGGGCCTGCCTGACCCTGTCCCCACACGGCGCCTGACTCGCCCATGCCGGGCGCAGCGCGGCCTGAAACCGAGGCTGAGCCTCATCTACATCAGCTGTAACCGCCGGCAGGCGGATCACGCCGGCGGCCAGCTCGAAGGCCACTCTAAGGCCTGTTGGGTGCCTGCCAACCCCCTCACTCCACTCTTCCTCATCGTGGGGCGAGGGCAGGAGCCCCCCCAGCACCCCCAGCCCAGCAGAGGAACCACGCGACAAGCGGGGAACAGGACAGGGCCTGCCTGACCCTGTCCCCACACGGCGCCTGACTCGCCCATGCCGGGCGCAGCGCGGCCTGAAACCGAGGCTGAGCCTCATCTACATCAGCTGTAACCGCCGGCAGGCGGATCACGCCGGCGGCCAGCTCGAAGGCCACTCTAAGGCCTGTTGGGTGCCTGCCAACCCCCTCACTCCACTCTTCCTCATCGTGGGGCGAGGGCAGGAGCCCCCCCAGCACCCCCAGCCCAGCAGAGGAACCACGCGACAAGCGGGGAACAGGACAGGGCCTGCCTGACCCTGTCCCCACACGGCGCCTGACTCGCCCATGCCGGGCGCAGCGCGGCCTGAAACCGAGGCTGAGCCTCATCTACATCAGCTGTAACCGCCGGCAGGCGGATCACGCCGGCGGCCAGCTCTAAGGCCTGTTGGGTGCCTGTTCGGAGCCGTAGGAGCCAGGGGCCAGGATCTCTGCCCTTTCAACTCCAGGATCTCTCACTATCAGAAGTTGGAGACGCCCTCAGCCGCATTATACTGATTCTAAACATGTATGGTACATTGGCCATGTACAGCACCATGATACCTATCAGCTTAACTGAACTGTTTTGGTGAGTAATGCTTAACTACATAAGACGGCTAAGCTCTTATAAGAAATAACTGAAGCGATACACCTACATTTGTAATTGTTGATTTTCTAACAACAAAAGCGGTAACAATCACCAGCTGCGGAAATTCTGAGATTCTCTAACGTTAAACAAATTGTACGCATTTCTTAATGTGTGATTGGAGCTCTCTCACTTACTGAACAGCTATCACTCTATAGTACTCAAGAAGCAAGTACAGTAGACACGAATACATGTTTACTCATACACAGCAATGCCCTCAACACCACAGATCCTTCTTGGTATCATGCGCCCCCCCGACCATGTGGTAGTCTTTTTCTACTAACTGGTCCAACTTGCAGAGTTATCTATATGTCTGTAGCCATTTCTAGCCCAAATGTGATTACCGAATTTAGGTGAACCCCTTGCCTACTTGCATCTTCTTGCACATGCCATTTTTAGCCTAAATGTGATTACTGCTCTTAGGTGAACCCCTTGCCTACTCGCATCTACTTGCACATGCCATTTTTAGCCTAAATGTGATTACTGTTCTTAGGTGAACCCCTTGCCTACTTGCATCTACTTGCACATGTCATTTTAGCCTAAATGTGATTACTGTTCTTAGGTGAACCCCTTGCCTACTTGCATCTACTTGCACATGTCATTTTAGCCTAAATGTGATTACTGTTCTTAGGTGAACCCCTTGCCTACTTGCATCTACTTGCACATGTCATTTTAGCCTAAATGCGATTACTGTTCTTAGGTGAACCCCTTGCCTACTTGCATCTACTTGCACATGCCATTTTTAGCCTAAATGTGATTACTGCTCTTAGGTGAACCCCTTGCCTACTCGCATCTACTTGCACATGCCATTTTTAGCCTAAATGTGATTACTGTTCTTAGGTGAACCCCTTGCCTACTTGCATCTACTTGCACATGTCATTTTAGCCTAAATGTGATTACTGTTCTTAGGTGAACCCCTTGCCTACTTGCATCTACTTGCACATGCCATTTTTAGCCTAAATGTGATTACTGCTCTTAGGTGAACCCCTTGCCTACTCGCATCTACTTGCACATGCCATTTTTAGCCTAAATGTGATTACTGTTCTTAGGTGAACCCCTTGCCTACTTGCATCTACTTGCACATGTCATTTTAGCCTAAATGTGATTACTGTTCTTAGGTGAACTACTTGCTTACTTGCATCTATTTGCACATGCCATTCTTAGCCTGAGTTGCGAACTCAGGTAAACCCCCTGTCTATTTACACATGCCAAACCGTACAATGTACCTCAGCAAGAGCCAAACAGCCACCCTACTGTATCTCCTCATACATATATTACACCTTACCATCTTCATTGCCACCATAACCATGTACCCTGCAGAAAATGCACCCTGTCCAACCCTAGAAAGAAACACTAGACTACGAGCCAGACTACCCCGTCTCTACGAGCCCATCTACCACAACAAGAGACCCACCCTGCAACACACCAAAATCCACCCGAGACACATCACACCCTGCTACAACTCCACCCAACCCAAACTCATCCCTATAACAATCCAGGATACACCCAACACTACCACTATATCCGGAGCTTTGATCAACGCCAGATCGATAATGGCCCACGCCACAGAAATAGCAGACACCTTATCCTCAAACAACCTCGACCTCCTAGCTATCACTGAATCATGGCTGCACGAAGCAGCAGGCCCAGCACTCTCAATAGCCATTCCAGAAAATTACCAAATAATCAGAATGGACAGGCCCAACAACAGAGGAGGCGGCCTAGCCATCATAGCTAAAACAAACCTCGAGCTAAGACCACTGCCTCAAGCACCTCTCAAATCCTGCGAACTCCTAGTAGCCAAACTACCCATCTCCAACTGTCGCACCTTAACCATCCTTCTAATATATAGGCCACCCGGCCCCATTGGCTCATTCGAAGCAGACCTATCCAGCCTCCTAGCCAACAACATAAAAGACACCACCCAAATATTATTGCTAGGCGACTTGAATCTAGGACTAAACGACCCTGACGACAAATCAGCACAAGCTATAGCCAACATGCTAGATGAACACGGCCTAATCCAAAGAGTGCTCACCCCCACCCATAATAAAGGTAGGACCTTGGACTGGATCGCCACTCTAAACTGCGACACCGTCATTACCAAAACCACTCCCCAGCACTGGACAGACCATCACCTCATTGACTTCACCTTATCTCTCAATAAAGAAGTCAACAAAGGAAAATCATGGCACCACCACTACCCACTAGAGCAAAAAAAAACATAACCCCTGACAACCTCCTACCACTACTACTGCCAACCCTCAATGCTCTCCCCGATAATCTAAAACCAGAACGCCTAGTAGAAAACTATAACAATATCATAAAAAAAGGACTAGACATCATTGCCCCTCTAAAACTGCAAAAAAGCAAACAGCAAGCCCACCTGAACACCTGGTTCACCCCACACCTGAAAGAACTTAGACTGCACAAAAGAAAACTTGAAAGCCAATGGCGCAACTCCCCTACAGAAGAGAATAAATCACAACTCAAACTTTGTGCAAACAACTACAAAAAAGAAATTCTACTCACCAAAAAGAAACTATTCAATGAAAGAATCGCAAAATCGAGCTCCAACACCAGAGAACTATTTGCTATACTAAGGGAACTAGAATCCCCTATACCCCCACCAGACAATATAATTAAAGATAAAGTATGGTGCACCAGCGTCCAAAACGCCCTAACTAATAAAATCAAAACTCTCCAAACCAAAATCGCTCTGAAAAAAGACTCTCTCACCACCAATGAAGCATCTCCCAGCAACCACGACAAAACAGCCAACCGTCCAGGCCAGAATCTCTTCAGATTTACCAAAATATCTATCCCAGAAACAGAAAAAGTTATAGCCTCACTTAAACCATCTAACTGCAAAGGCGACAACTGCCCTCCCCAGATAATCAAGGATGCTGCTAGGGATCTAGCCCCCTTTATAACCAAGCTGATCAACGCATCCTTCTCCTCCAACACCATACCAAGTAACCTCAAAGAATCTTGGGTCCTGCCTCTCCTCAAGAAGCAAACCCTAGACCCCGCTATTCCCACCAATTACAGGCCCATCACCACGGTGCCATTCCTGTTAAAGATAATAGATAGAGTAGCATACCTGCAGATTCAGCAATATCTTGAAACTCACAAACTACTAGGCACCCACCAATCAGGCTTCAGACCGAAGCACGGCACCGAGACAGCCTTAATCGATCTTAAAACCCAGATCAATGAGATTAACGACAAAGGGAACACTGCCATGTTACTACTCCTCGATCTGTCGGCAGCATTTGACCTGGTAGATCACGCAGTCCTGTGCGAACACCTGGCCTCAGCAGCCCACTTCTCGAAAGAGGCCATAGCCTGGATCCAATCATTCTTGGACAACCGAACTATGAGGGTCTTCTCCACCCTAGCCTCAGCAGACCCCATTAAAATAACCTGTGGGGTGCCCCAAGGCTCCTGCGTCTCTCCCACCCTCTACAACATCTTTACCAAGCCCCTATTTGACAAGTTGGACAGACTGGGTGTCTCATATACCAATTATGCAGATGACACCCAGATCCTCATACCCCTTTCAGGCAACTACGCTTCAGATACGGCCTTGGTAAACAAAATATATCTCATCATTCAGGCATGGATGGCCACACACGGTCTATGTCTAAATGATGAGAAAACCGAAATCCTGCTCCTCGGATCCAATACCAATCTCAAAAAACTCAGTTCCAACTATAAGGCCTTCAACATTGATGGCAACACCATCACAGTGGCCAAAACAGTGAAAACACTAGGCTTTCACCTTGATGCAACCATGTCACTAAAAAAACAAGTTAACTCACTAGCATCCTCCACCGCCTACACATGCAAGCTAATTAGGGCAAGCAGAGCCTTCCTCACCCAAGCTAGCTGCATCATCATAGCCAACGCCCTAATACTATCCAGACTGGACTATTGCAACGCCATGTACCTAGGAGCCAACAAATGCATAACCAACAAACTACAGACACTACAAAACAACGCTCTCAGAACAGCCCTCAACCTACCCTCTAAGGAACACATCTCCAACAAAAGGAGAGAACACAAATGGCTTAAAATCCACGACCGCATCTCCCTCAAAACGGCATCACTCACCTACAAATGTTTAAACAACGCAGCCCCCCCCTATCTCGCATCCAGAATAAAGAAAAAAACGTCCACCCGCCCCACCAGATCGATTAATTCCTACTGCCTGCAGGTACCCAATTTCAGACAAAAGAAAACCGGCGGCAGCAGCTTCCCTGTCTTGGCAGCCCAACACTGGAACGCCCTCCCACTCTACATTAGGACAGACCAATCCTACTATAGCTTCAGGCGAAACACCCTCACTTGGCTGCGGGCCAATGATCCTCACGACTAACCCTGCCATCTAATCTGATCATGCCAGTGCTATAACCTGACTACCATGCACAGCCTTAAATATGTAAATATGTAAATGCAACCGAACTGCCCCTATGCACAGCACTAAATATGTAAATTTGTAAGCTTTCGCTCAATTATATGTATATATGCACATCCCACACAATGTAACTGTAAATGCAATGCTCTTTTTCTCATGCCTATCTTATTCTGTAACCAAGTTTTTATGTAATCCTATCTTCCTGACCTCTGTTGCGCCCTGTTACCTCTGGGTTTTGCGCGCTATACTAAATAAATAAACAAACAAACAAACAAACAAACCAAGAATCTAAAAGGCCAGCATTGTTAAAAGTGTACACCTACAAGAATTGCCCAGGCCACAAGGGAGTAAAACCAAGGCAGTTAGAATCTAATAGAGATTGCCAACAACGGCAAGGGGGTACTGGAAGATTCACAAGCAGAGAAAAGTGTTACACACATTTTGTACAACCTGCGGTAAAAGCTGGTACAAACTCAGGAGGCGCTGATGAGCAGCTAAGAAATGGCCACCTGATTAGAGAGCTCCAGCCCTGGCAAAATCCTATGCATAAAATACCCTCAATAGTGCCTGCTACTTCAATCTCCCACATGAGGAGAGAAAGCCAGAGGTGAGGGGCAACTGCAGACCCGGACTGGGGTCTTGCGACCGCCTAAATATCATGTGGCAGCCATCTGAAGCTCCAGCGCTGAGACACAATCACGGAAGCCGGCCAGGGGGAAGGAGGAAGAGCCACTACTGGAGTCCGGCGCAGCAGAGGCCGCACTGAAGGGGGGACCATGCGCATTCAGACTCTGTCTGTTCAACTATCCTACATCAATGGTAGTGCAGAAATGTCTGCACATGGACCATACTTATGCAGCAGCGGTTCCATCGGTAATCCCTGAAAGTAGAGACCGAGAGATCCGGCTAATCAACACCACAGCGCAGACCGAACAGGAGGAGGAAGACACAGCCAGAGACGGAGCGGGCGTCTGAGACCCCCCCGACCTGGAGATAACGTGGCCGTAGCTGAGTATCGGACGAATGAGGCAAGAGCGATCCGGATCCCGAAAGGACGCTTGCAATGGCCCACCCTCCCGGAATACACGGCAAGTGCGCCATTTGGGTGTTCTGGATCACTTTAAGTGAATGGGAGACCAGAGCACCGCTACTGCATGGGCACCAGCGTGGGCAGTGCGCTTACATCGGCAGTAGCCACAACTATAGCTATCTGTTACATCGGTGTGGGAAAACATACGCTGTAAGGGAGACGGAGACCCGGCCTGCGGACAACTGTGGAAATATTCCATGGTGTATGGGTGGTGAGTCCATTGTGCCCTGACGATACCAGCTGAGCAGGGACAGACGCTCAGAAATAATCCAGTAGAACCGCGGGCCGGTGCACTAGCGCAGACACGACAGTGGATATATTTGGAAAAGAGACGATTAGGCACAGTGCACTGTGGGCCCGCTATCACCCCACCTCTTTGCCCCAGGTCCCTCATATGGTCCTTCACTGATATAGGTGGCGGCACAGAAAACTGCTGATCCCACGTTAAGAAGGATATAGACGGAGATCCCTCTGAAACAGATCCCCTGAGATACAGCAAGGAGGAGACTTGGCGTTCCACCACAGACAACTATCTAAAGGAAGGCCACGGCGGCACATCTGGATAAAAGACCCACGGAACAATAAATCGCGGTGTACTGCAAAATTGATCTGGACAGATACCATGAGCAAACCCGTGCAGGTGGAAAGTACGACGGGGGGCCTTAAGAATAGAATAAGCTATAACTACAGCGGCAATTGGCAATACAGTATAACAAAAGTTGCCAATAAGAAAAAAGTCCCAATGGACTCTTTCACCAGCCCCGGGACCCCACCCCGGGACCAACGGCCCCATCCAGAGAGGGCGGGGGGAAGCAATGGAAGAAAATGCCATGCAAAGCGGCTTCATGTCAATTAACGTGAAAATGGACGACATAGTGACAAGGATAGGGTCCCTCAGATCCAAATTGGAGAAGGAAAGTGGACGCATCAATGAAGCGGAGACAAGGATTGGGGTAGTGGAAGACAAAGTTGGCCAACATGACCGCGACATAGCGACTCTTAAAACAGAACTTGATATGATAGGTTGTTTATAACGCACTTAATACCCAGAGGTTTCTAAGTGCGGACCCGGGGATCGAACCTGTGGTGCTCCGTTTCGTCTTGCTTTCAAGGTGAGCACATTGCCTCAGAGCTATTAACGTGACGACATAGTCGCGATCAAGACGAAACAATGTGCACATTGTTGGCGTACTGGAATCAGCATGTAAAGGCCCAATGGAACTGTTTATCGAGGCACTCCTAAAGACCCTGTTTGATACCGCCACCTACTCAACACACCTTATGGTCGAGCGCGCGCATCGAACTCTTGCACAGATGCCACCACCCGGAGCACAGTCACGCACAATCATTGCAAAAATGCTGAACTATAGGGACAGAGACACCATCCTGAAGCTGTCCAGAGAGCTAGGAACACTCAGTTCTGAAGCAAAAGACATCCATATTTACCATATTTTGCTTCTGGGGTCCAGGCCCAGAGAAGAACATACAATCCGGTGAAACGGCTACTGAGAGCATAACGAGTCCCCCGTGCCCTAATATTCCCAGGGAAACTACGAATGCAACATGGTGGCAGAGCACATTTCTTCGAAACTCGGACTGACGCAAACTCCTATATGGAGGCGTCCATTCCTGTCCCACTGTTGATCCATGACAGGGATCAAAACCAGGCCCCAAGAGGAGAAGGAGATCAGGGGAATGTTGGAGATTGAACGAGAGTCAATACTGTGATTATTGTTCTATTCCCTGACAATGCAAGCAGGCACGAATGATAGTTTAAATTGAATCTGGCTCGATTATTTAACATGGTTTGTATAATAGCAAAGAAATGTATTCTGTTGAAGTGGAAATCTAAATCAGCACTGACCATACATGAATGGCTCAGAGAATTGACCTATGCAAATGAAAGAGAGGAGGAATATTTCGGAACAGTAACAGTAATGAGTATGCCTAAATACATCTGGGGACCGTTCCAGGACTATGTGAGAGATGAACAATGATACAATGCCAAAACATGTTTACTAGGCATCAGAACTACAAAATGTATGGTGTGTACTTGAAAAGGCTGTAATGATGTTAATTTATGAGCGCTGGTCGCCCTGTCACCTGTTATGATATGGCATTTATAACGCGCCTATAGACAAGTGTTTCGAGGCACGACGAGGCAAGGGAGGGGGGAACAGAGGGAAGGCAGACAACGATCTTACGAGGCCAGGTGTCATTCAGATCGCGCAAGTGCATGGGAAGGGGGAAAAAGGAAAAGTGCGAGGGGGAAGGGAGAGGGGAAAGTGCAGTACATGGGATAGTAGAATAAATGAGATAAATAAAACGGCCAGATGGTGGCAAGTGCAAGGCAAGAGCAGACATAAGTGCTGGTAGGGGGACTGTAGCGATACAGAATAACAGTCCCCAGGTGCGGGGGTTGCCATGGAGGCAGTGCAGGTGCGCAATTGGCGGGCCTGGGCCCGAGATAAGAAAGGGTGGCCAGGTAACCAGTACAGTTTCAAAGAGGAATTTAGCAGGGGAGAGGGGGAGAGAAAGCAGAAGCAAAGAGGAAGGTTTTGAGGTGCTTCCGGAACTGGAGATGGTTCTCCTCAAGTTTCAGGGAGGCAGGAAGGCTGTTCCAGAGGGAAGCCCCTGCTGAAGAGAGAGATCTACCACCAACTCGTTGCTTGGAGAAGCGACAGACCCTGAAGGAGTTGGAGGCGGATGAGCAAAGAGCTCGAGGAGGAAGATATTTGGGAAGAGAAAGTTGAAGGTATTGCGGGCCCAGGCCCCAGAAGGCCTTGTGGACAATGCAGAGGGTTTTGAACTTAATCCTTGCAGCCAATGGGAGCCAGTGCAGAGATTTCAGTCCTGGAGAGATACGATCCCTGGGCTTGAGGCCAAGGACAAGTCTCGCAGTCCTGTTCTGAATAAGTTGCAGAGGGCGGAGAGTAGAGGCAGGCAGATTTAGATAGAGGCTGTTACAATAGTCCAGCCTAGAGAGAACCAGGGCTCTGGAAATGGTGAGCTTCAGGGGGAAGGAGAGGAAAGGAAGAATACCTCTGAGGAGGTGTAGCTGGTAGTGTGACTTCTTAGAGACGTCAGAGATGTGAGGAGAGAAGGAGAGTGTGGAGTCGAAGATGACCCCGAGGTTTTTAGCCTTGCAGGTGGGAGCAGGAAGAGGGCCAAGAGAGGCCGGCCAGAGAGCTGCAGGGAAGGAGGTAGTGGGTGTGTCTACAAGTAACCTAAATAAATGTTTTTTTTTAAAAGCTGGTGCAAACTCACATTGTGGAAACCAAGGGAAGGGAAGTAAAAGACCCTTTCCCCATCAGTCATTGGTTAAGGGTGTAGTGGGGAAGAAAGAGTGGCAAAATGGCTTCCCTTCTGGGAAAAGAGATCCTGAAGAAGAGGAGCATTGCATGCAGACAAGTATCCAAGAGCACACATGTAAATCTTGTTTTTTCTGAAGAGTTGTTGGGAGTTGTGAAGCTGCAATTTGTTAAACATGATAAAGTTGTGGTGAAAACTTTATTAAGAGACATTATCCCAAAAACCCTTATTGTTGAAAAACGTTGTTCGTGCAGGGCAATATTCCTAGACGGCAAACTGTTGGAGTGTGCTTGCCAAGGGAGTAAACCAGAAGTTGAAGAAGTGCTTAACAGGGTACTGATAAAGGCAATTTATGTTGATTGTGGTGCTAAGGGTATTTGTGGCAAATCATCCGGACCAAGACAGTTATTGTGATGAACTAAACATGTGTTCAAGGAAGAGAAAGAGCCTTCTATTCATTGAGTTAAAAGTTTATGTTCACAAGTTGAAGCTACACCAAACTGATAGGGGATTTTCTATTGGCAAGTTGAAGCTGTATTAAACTAAGTTGGTACTGTCTGTTGACACATTGGAGCAACACCAAACTGAGTTGGAACTTTCTATTGACAAGCTGAAGTTGAGTTGTACTGTGACTGAACATTGTTGCACAGCTGGATTTCCTTGTTTTCTTTTCTTGAACTGTGAAGCAAAATCACGTTTAAACATGGGGAAGGGGAATTCGCCCAGGTTACAAAGAGACTGGTGATATTACAGATTTGATCATTATTATTTGTTTGGAATTGCCATGTACTTTCTTGTTTATTTGTTGTATGTATAAGTGTGAGGGACAGATATCCTTAGTTTTTTTTAGGCTGGGCAATCTTCGCCAGGGTAGGGAAAGTGAGGTGTTCATTCGACCTTGTATTATAATAAAATGGCATTTGTTGAGAAACCTTCACAAAGTTGGCCGCCTCTCATTTCTGACCCCTCACATAACTTATACTAGAACAAAATTGGTTCATAACGAAGCACTTATGTCTCTGCTGAATACACCTGTTGGAAAATAATACAAATACTAGTTTGTAATCTGACAGAAAAACCATAATGTGTTGCAAATACCAAAGATTATAAAGAAGAACCATAAGAAACATTAACAAATTCTATATCAGGGTACCGTACACTTTGATGTCTCTATGGTCTGATCAGTCAGATCAAGAAGACTCTGCACTAAAGGAAACCTGGCTAGAGCCATGGCCCTATACCTGTAAGTGTTTTTGTATTAAAAAAAAAACATAATATAGGTTTTCCCCAGAGATATTAGGTCTTCAACCGACATGTATGCACACATTTTGTTCTGTTTATAAGTTACACAGCCATTGTATACACATAGATGCATTCAACAGGTGTTGTATATTGTTTGTCAAACTGGCACTGATGATGGACCTAGTATCCGAAATGCATTTGGCCAATTCTGCCACTCAAGCAATGGTGAAGACACAGCATCAATAAAGATGTTACTAAGAAAATGAAAGAAAATCTTTGTACTCATTATTTTTATGTTGTACCATGTTGCAGTAGTACAAACTACATAGGTGTCACAAATTCTGGTGGGGCTCCACCAGTTGTTACAATAGTTACAAGTCTTAAGACTACTGTAACCCGATCCGGCATGCCAAAGTTATCAGACCTCCAGCGAGCACAGTGAGTAGTCTGAGAGAGAATGCATAAGCAATGTCGACTTGGGAGTGTCCTAAATAGACAGGTAAGTTCAAACATGGCAGCCGAGCCTGATGTCACTTTGGTCTGCATCGCTGCTCACAGCGGCAGAAACACATTGTGAAGATGAAAGTAATCCAGGAAAACTAGGGGCTCATTTCTGTACGATTCATCACAAGTATCCACATTTGGCCTCCCTTTCACTTAGGACATGCAACTGGTTAGGGCTAGGCCCCTATAGGGGAAGCAGGGACATGACCGGGAGTTGGCATCCGAGATGCAGAGGCTTTGGGAACAGAAGAAAATAGAAGAATGAGTGCGGCGAGAGGAGGGTGGTGGCGGCAAAAATAAGTAGGAGGAAAGGAGTATGAAAAGAGGAGGTTGGAGGAAGGAGTATGGAAAAAGGCAATCGGAGAGAGCAGGAAACAGGTAGAGGAAGTAGAGTGGGGAGAGGTGGCTGTTGGAGGAAGGAGAGTAGAGGAAAGCAAGAGCACTACAGGGGACGGAGGAATAAACAAAGCAGCAACTGGAGGAAAGCTGGAAGGGGGCAGTAGAGAAAGAGGTCATTGTAGCAGATATTCAGGAGGAAACAAGAGAGAACATCAAGAATGTAGGTTGGAGTAAATATTCGGGAAGGAGGAAGTGGAAAAGGGAGGGGGACACAAAGAGGAGGTTGGAATCAGATGTCAAGAGATACTGGAAGGGGGCATTGAAGAGAGAAAGAGAGATGAGGGCACAGGACACATTCAGAGGAGGAGGTGGAGAGAAAGAACATAGGGAAGGAGAGGAGGCCGTGAACAGAGGAGACTGGAAGGGGAAAGGAGGAGGAGACATGTCAACCAGATCAGTTACACAATCAGGATTGACTGAGTCTTGAAGCAGCAGCCTCACAGTGCGTAATGTATTCAATTAAATCAATAGGCACAGTAAAATGTGTATGCTAACTAGCAGCACAATTAAAATAATTAGCTGGTGGCTGGCAGAGTGGCTTTAAAATGACAGGCTCTAGTCGAGCTGCCTCACTTCTCCGCCGGTGTGGCAACAACGAGGCTATTAATGCCGGAGTGTAGTGGGAAGGGAGGCAAAGCCCGCCCCCTCAAAGAAGTGAAAACAGGAATGCCCGCAAATGCGGCGGCCTAATTAATGAGAGCCCTACGAAGGAGTGAAAACACTCAATTCAATTAACTCAATAGGCACAGTAAAATGTGTATGCTAACTAGCAGCACAATTAAAATAATTTGCTGGTGGCTGGCAGAGTGGCTTTAAAATGACAGGCTCTAGTCGAGCTGCCTCACCTAGTGTTTGTCCGATCACTCTCTTAAACTTAACCCCTGTAAAACAGAGTTTGTTTTGTTCTCTTTTCTGCAACGCGTGATGAATCTGAGGATGTCGTCCCTTCTCCCCTAGGGGGAAACTTTTCCCATGGGGCTAGAGCGGTGCGTCCACAGTACAAAGGTTCCCTTGGGGGTGGTGCACTGGGGGAGGATCGCATGGGAGAGGAAGACCAATATGGGATTAGGGACGACCATCCCCTGAGAATGCGGTATAAATCTGCTTTAGTACATCCTCCCTCTGTGCCAAAGCTAAACCCTTCTCCCATAATTCCCTCTAGTGCTAATATCTTATATTCTAAAGTCAGCCAAACTAATATGTTAGACTTCACTAAAAATACCATTTGCTTTCCATAGACATCCAATGCAAGTACTGTGAAGATGAAGATGACCAGGAGTACAAAGAACCCTCCAGAGAACTGGAGTGAACAGTCTAGTCTCTCACTGTGTTTTATTGGTCAAAGGGAATACAAAATAGCGGGGGGAAATGAACATGGAGAGAGCCATCCGAGAAGGAGGAAACCCCGGAGACACCAGCCTGACAAGCAGGGAGACGAACCATAAGACGCTGTTCATAGAGGCAAATGGGAGAACAAAGGTAGTCCAGGATGAAGCGACTACGCTGACTGCTGCCCAAGAAAGCCTCCAGCTGTCTGAAGTCCGGGGAGCTGCTGGAGAGCAAAACCGCTGCTTGAGAAGGAAGCAGTGACCGCCAAAGCAACTGCCGACGAGGGGCGATACCTGAACGCTGCTGGAAGCCAAATTCACAGTCCGAGGAGGAAGCAGTAACCTGCGGAGCTGTGGCCTTCCCAAAAAAGGCACCCGAACGCTACCAGAGCCTCACAGCAACCACACAAATATGTACGTGGGCAGACCGAGAGGTGCTAGATGTCTGGGAGGGAATCAAGGGTCAACTACAGAGCACAAGATAAGAGAGTCTGGGACCCTAAGAATAACAGAGAAAGATGCAGATGTATGCTTGGCAGGAGAATAAACCAAGCAGGCAAGAGACATTATTGCGAGTCTAGGACCTGCACCCATATAAAAGACAGAATCAGTGGGCCTGGAACCCTGAGAGAAACAGAGACAGGCAAGGAAAATGCCTATGCTTGGCAGGATAGTACACCAAGCTGGTATAATACCTCAGTGCGAGTCTGAGACCCGCACCCATTTGAAAGGCTAAGAATAAGGTGAAGTTCAGTAAAGGAACCTTAGAAAGCACAGGGAAGGGAGACCCGTCCCCTGGCTGAATTGAATGAACACTGCGTGAGTTATTTTTCAATGTACAAGAAACCACATAAGGAGGAGACGAGATCCTACCTTGTGAACTGAAACAAGAAGGAATCCAGGGAAAAGGAGCTAATCGCTGGTTATTCAAACACTACTTTGTAGAAAAGGAAAACTTGCTTTATTTAACAACCCGAGACATTGGGAACTTTGTGTTGACAAGAACTGTCATTATCACTTTAGTTGTGAATATAGAATCCTTGCACGTTAGGTTTAAGTTATTAGTTTTGGGGTCAGAAGCAGGGTTTTTGGATGCGACGGTGACAGTCTATTTGACATCCTGACGTTTACATTAGATTTCCTTGAGGCAGGGAAACCCCTCTTAGCTTTAGGTACAGAGAGGTTGATTTTCCAACCCTTTTATTGGTAAATAAAAGTTTATAACCAAAACTTTGTATTTATTTTGTTTTATTTTATTGCTCATTTATAAGGCACTTATACAACTAAACAGTGATTTGGAGCACCACAAGGCGAAAATTAAGGGAGCAAGGGAACAAATAATCAAAAAGCAAAAACAAAGAAATGGCAATAAATAAACAAAAAACAACAACAGTCCAACTAGGCCTTGTGACATTTGGAACGTGCAAGTGCAGAGGGGGTGAGGCAGGTGTGGGGGTAAGTGCCGGAGGGTCCCCCATTGGAGTAGTGCCAGGGGCCCTGTTACAGAAGCAACAGGTAAGTGCGAAAGGTGGTGACAGCCTTGGTGAGAGGGAGGTTGACCACCCTTCGGAAAGTGTTCACCTGGGACAACACCCGAAAGGCAAGTGAGGTCCCAGGCAAGTGCAGGGGATGCTGGAGGTGATTGGACGGAAGGCCAGGACCCAATGTAGACTCATATAGGGCCTGGTCACCAATCTCTGCTATTGTGGGGATGGTTAGCATGGGAGGGACAAAGGAAGGAAGGAGGAGAAGAGGAAGGTCTTGATGAGCTTGCAGAACTTGAGGAGATCTGGTTCAAGACAGAGAGAGAGAGGGAGACTGTTCCAAAGGAGGGAGCCAGCCGAGTTGAGAGATCTGCCACCAGCTCTCTGCTTGAAAAGGGTTTGACCAGCAGAGAGTTGGAGCCGGAGGATCGTAGGAATCTAGAAGGAGAGTATTTAGTAAGAGAGAGTTGCAGATAGTGTGGTTTTAGGCCCCAGACGACCTTACGGGTGATGCAGTGGGTTATGAATTTAACCTTGCAGCAACTCAGATTTCAGGGCTGGAGAGACACAGTCCCTGTGCTTGAGGCCAAGGATGTGAACTATGTCACCTTTGTGTCCAATCCTTACTTCTCCGCCCTTACAAACTCAACTCTAAGTTCATGATTTGCTTCTATGTCTTTCCTTTCTTGTGATTACCCCTGCCATGTGATTACCCCTACCATACCACAGTCTCTTGATTTTACCCTAGTTTCATATTTTAATTTGAAGACCCAGATGTCTGCTGTTGTTGAATCTTACTGTTTTCAACTACATCTTCTTCATAGATGTAAACCCTTTTTAACACCTCAGATGTCTTGACTACTGTATAATTGCTTGTTCTACCTATACTAAATGGAGGGAACGTAATTCGAGGTGTGCTCCCTGAAACCTCATTGGCCCCCCTCAAATCTATTCTCTACTCTGTTACTAGGATAGTTCACGCTGCCCGAACGTTTGATCCCATCACTCCACTTCTTATTTTTGTATTCGATCTACATAGTTACTTTCCTTCTCTTTTCAGGATTTGCTGAATTACTTTCAAGGTGTTTGTCCTGCGTGAGAAACCTAAGCCCCGAAATTCCTCTATTAAGGTGGCCATTGGAGGGCCATCGCTTTTGGATCCCAACCCTGGGGGTGGAAAAGTGAGGGAGGATCACCTGGATAGGGGAGTCTGTGGTAATAAATCTGGGAGACCCTCAGGCGAGATGCACTGTCCGATTAGAACAACAGGGGTAAGGAAGACCTCTCTGGGCCTTTATTGGATATTTTGGTCTATCTCTCTTGAATAAGCAAGAGAAGTCAAATTCTAGCAGAATGGCAAGGATGGGGAAGTACAGGAACCAGAAGGAACAAAATCTGTCTGGCTATAACATCAATGGAACATTTCCCTACTCAAGTCAAAGGACCTCTTATCCATATCCGTCCAACCATTCCAAATTGCCAGTAAAGAAGGATAATATGGGAAAAAGGAAACTATCCCTGTCATATAAATATCAAGCTGGGTGTTCCCCCTCGCCCCAATTTCAACCACTTTATTACCCTTCACCCTTGTAAGAACCCTCATTGGTTTTGTCCCGTTTCCCCATCCACAATTCCAGTAAGTAGTGGGACGAGGAAGAGGTGATTGGAAGCAATGAAGATTACCCACAAGGCACAACATAGGGATACAAAGGCAGGCCTACCATCTAACACCTTTGAATTGTCCAACTAATAGAGTCAGGCATGGTCAGGCACAATACCTCAATTGTGCACACCTGACCCCAATTGACTCTCAACTGCAGTATAAAAAGGGTGGTTCTGCCAGAGTCCGAGAGCGAGCTGGGGATGCTGACTGGACCAGAGGAGCCAAGGAGCTGAAGGTTGCAGGAAGAGGAGCCCAGAAGGACCGGTGGAGTGCGGAACGCAGAGACACTGGCCTGGTGTGTGAAAGGGGCTGCAGCGTGACGAGCAAGCCGTGTCTCAAGGAAGATGGAGCGGAGAGGAAGGCAGTCTGTTGGACTTTTTCAGACCAATGCTCGTTCCCCTAAGACGGGTGCCAGTCCCACGGGTGTCCGAGAGGCAGGTGTTGAGGCCCTGACCTCGGCCCAAGGTATGCAGCGATTATATTGAATTCAAAACTACTAATGAAAAAATAACAAATGAAAAAACAACTAATTCCAAAATAACTAATTTAAAAAAATGTGGGTTGTGAGAGGGAATAGCGGTTTTGGCGGTGGGGGAAAAGTATTATTATTTTTTTAAAGGGGGTTTCGGGGTGAGGGAAACCTCCCAAAAACAACAAAAAATGAATTTGTTATTTTGGAATTAGTAATTTTGTATTCGTTATTTTTTCATTAGGTATTATTTCATTAGTTATAATTACATGTAACCTGGCCCAAGAACCCTATGACCTGCTCACCAGCGCCACACTACTATTGGTGAGTGTCATGCGACGCCCGTGGAAATGCTGGCAGCGTTGGAGGTTCCATTATGGTGCCGTCACAGAGAATCCCTTCAGCAGCGGTTAGCGGTCTAGTCTCCAACATGGCCGCCATTGTCATATCTATGTTTGGATACAGAGGAACAGTGCATTGTATCCGTCTTTGGTGAGAAGCTGCTGTTCGTCCTCTAGTGTATTTTGCTTAGAGCCCTCAGCACCTTGTGCCTTTCCGTACTGTCTAGAAACTGGTTCTCTGCCAGAATTCTCTCCCTCTTTTCCTCTCCCTCTTTTTTCCCTAGCTCTCGCTTAGCCTTCCCAGTTCCTGGTATCTCCCGGCTTCCCTGTCAGGTATCCTCCTTTCCAGTCCCTCTTGGCGTCCCTGCGCAGTTTCTCTTGCACTCAACTTCGGCCGTTCACTTGTTGGGCATTCTTGCTCCTGATAGTCCTCCCTGATTTTCTCGCTGGTTTTCCCTCTCTCCTTTCACTGAACCGTTCTCTCTCTGCTGGGTTCCTTCGCCCACTGGTTTCACCCCACGATCTTGTGAGGTTTCACTCTAACCTGTTTCATTTGCCCGCTACCTCGCTGGGTATTCCTCCTTCTTGCGATTCACACCATGCTCTCGCTGGGCTATTACCTCTATCCTCTATCTTTCCCTGTTTCTCTTTCGGGTGGCTTTTCCCATACCTCTCAGCCTTGGTTCAAGTCTCACACATCCCGGCAGCTTACTGATCCGCTCCCCTATCAGTCGGGTGGATCCTGCGGAACGGCTTCCCTCCTACCAAGCTCTTTTCGGACACCCTGGGTTAAACAGCACAGTATCTCTAGAAATCACCGACCTATCAATGAACCTCTGCAAGATAGCTGATGCTGGTACACTCCAAGACACTAACTCAGTCTGATACCTGCCTTCTACTCCTATGATCGCCTTGGAAGGATCTCCACAGAAGAACCGACTCCATTTCCAGAACTCCCGATCATCGTGAGATCTACTGCCATAGATCACACAGGGTTTTCTGTGCCAAAAGACTTTTTCCCTGTTGTTGGGGGCTTGCTCCTCTGGGTTTTTCTTGGCTTGGGTTTCCCATCAGGCCAGGGTGGCCTCCGGCACAGCTTGCCCCTACCTCCACGATAAGAAGAAGGAAAAGGATCCTAAGAAACCTCAACGCCAGAAGAGATCAGAAACCCACTACAGCTCTACTGAAGACCCAGGTAAGGAGGAAGTACGGGAGAGATCACCAGTGCATGACAGTGAGTTTCGCGAGCCAGGAAGAAATTCTGTAGCCTGCGGGTGGCTGGAGAAGGTGCGTTGAGAAAGGTGAACAGCCCGATGAGCGAAAAGCGTGAAAAATCAAAGCGAAGCAAGAAAAAGGGAAAAGGCAAAGCAAAGTTAGTGAAAGCAAAGCAAAGGAAGCGAAAGCAAAGCGAAGCAAGCGAAAGCTGAAAAAGCAGGAAGAAAGCAAAGCGGAGTAACAAAAAAAGGCGCTATAGGCACAGAAATAAAAAAGAGAGACAGAGCAAGTGCGCTTTGGCGCCGTAAATAGCCAGGAAAGGGGTCAATTGACCCGAAACCGAGTGTAACGCCCACCTGATTCCCGCAGAGGCGCCGGTCTTGACTGGGTGAATGCCGTATCTTCAAAGGTGATGTGTAACACACGGTTGGCTCTTTGGGCTGGACCTCTGTGCACTGTATGTCTGACTCGAAGAGTAAGATGTCTGCAGATAGAAAATATGGGATTAATGAACTGGGGTTATTGGGTGCCTCTCTCCTCTTCCCTTTCTCTTCTCCTGTAGAACCCCAAAGGTTAACGCCCTCACCTTAGGTAAGTGAACGCCGAGCTCTCCATCTGCCTCGGGGCAGGGTGCCTTAACCAGTTTCTTCACTGGATAAGGGTGTAGGCCTCTTGACCTCAGAGGACTGCTGTCCGTCGTTAACTGCACGAACGGTAAGTTCTGGGCCCTTCAAATGTCTTAAAAGTCTTTTGTAATGATATCTCTTGTTTTGCAGGGTTCCGTCGATGGCGGATGGCGGGCTGATGAGAGTTGAGGATCGAAACCGCGTGAGGAATAGAAGCGCCTGGAAGCACGTAAGTAAGCGCTTGTAGCCTGCTTCACGATGCACACTAACTGTCCCTTTTATCTTGCAGGTACAAGTTCGGAGCTTTAGAGAAGCTGAAGGGTGCTGGAATACCCACTGGATTCGGCGTGGGAAGGAGTAATGGCACATGAGTAATAAAGTTGCCCAATGTCTTTAAACGCACCTTCTTTTGTCTTTTGTCTTTCAGATGCGGGATGCAGCGCCGAAGGCCTCCGGAGCGTGCGAAGAGCTGGTAAGCTTTTGTCTTTCAGATGCCGGAATGCAGTGCCGATGGACCAGGTAAGAGATGCGCTGCCACTGAAGACCGTAGTGCTAACCTGTTCTTTCTTTGTCTTTACAGGTGCTGCTGAAGACTGGATTCCAGGATGGTAAGCCTTTGTTCCCTTAGGCCCAGGATCAGAAGCAGAAGACACGATGAGCATTCTGCTGCAGAGAATGCAGAATAACACAAAGCAAGATTCATCCATCGGGTGTGGTTTAAATAGCCTCCTGTAGTGCTTAGGTGTCTCCTTCCACAGCCACGCCTAGGTAAGAAAAGAGTTCCTGCTTTCCAGAAGAGTTCCAGTATTCTGAACCTAGGGAGTGGCTCCTGCCCCACCCAACAGGAAAAGTAGTCCCAAACAGAAGAGGATCAGGGGTTCAACTGGCAGGTAAGTAAGCAGCATGGTCTGCTGCAGGTAAGTCCACCCAAGCATTATGAGCCCGGCGCTTCCAGCGCTGGGACTGGGCATCTTTATGAGCCTGGTGCCACTGGCGCCAGGACAGGGTCCAAAAGGTCCCAATTGGGACTGGCTGGCACTCGGAACCGGGGTTATGGGTCTGCTTCCAAGGGAGTCGGGCAAGTCCTGATCTTTTGGAAGCAGAGATCATGACAGCACCCCCCCTCAAGGCCCCTCCCAAACCGGGCTTCTCCGGGGGTTTGGGCTTGTTAGGAAATGTTCGATGAAATCTTTTGATTAGACGAGGCGCGTGGACATATTCTGCAGGTTCCCAGGATCTGTCTTGGGGACCGTAGCCTTTCCAGTCAATCAGGTAAAATAGTTTAGATTTCGAGATCATGGAATCCAGGATGCTTTTGACTTCAAACTCGAGTTCTCCATCAACTAGAATAGGTTTTGGAGATGTAGTTAGTCAGGTTTGAGGTTGCACGGGTTTTAATAGAGAGACGTGGAAGACCGGATGTATCTTCATGTGAGGGGGCAAGTCCAACTTGACCGCTACTGGATTTACTATGGTAGTGATGGAATAGGGACCAAGGTATCTTGGGTTGAATGTGCGTGGTCCTTTTAGAGGTAGATATTTGGTGGATAACCAGACTTGATCTCCTACTTGATATTGGGGGGCTTCCTTCCGATGTTGGTCTGCTCCATTCTTGTATTATTCTTTAGACCTTTGAAGGTGAGAAATGGCTTCCTTAAAGGCTTGGGTGATTGTAGAATGCAGGTGGTCTACTGCTGGTGTCCCAAGATCTTGGAGTGGATCCAACTCCGAGGTTCGAGGGTGACTACCGTATAAAAGAAAAAACGGGGTCTTCCCAGTTCCCGAGTGGACAGAGTTATTGTAGGCATATTCGGCTATCCAAAGGATATCTTTCCAAGTTTTTTTAGTTTGTTGTAGCATGCAGCGCAAATACTGTTCCAGAGTTTGATTGGTCCTCTCGGTTTGTCCGTCGGTTTGAGGGTGGTGGCTGGTCGAAAGTCTCACATCAATTTGAGCCGACCGACAGCAACTTCGCCAAAAATGAGAAATAAATTGACTACCTCGATCCGAAATTAGAACTGAAGGAAAACCGTGCAGTCGGACGATGTTTTCGAGAAATTCTCGGGCCAGAGTTGCTGCTGTTGGTAAGCCTTTGAGTGGAATTAAATGCGCCATCTTGGAGAATAGGTCCACGATTACTAGGATCGTATTGTATCCGGAGCATGGAGGTAGATCGGTGATGAAGTCCATAGAAAGCGTATGCCAAGGGCGAGGCAGGATGTCAATAGGGCGTAAGAGGCCGGCTGGTTTTTCCTTTTGACTCTTGTTTTGGGCGCATACTCCACAGGACATTATAAAGTCTCTGATATCTTTTTTCCAAGATGGCCACCAGAAGTAGCGCTTGATCTTTTCCGAGGTCTTGGTCATACCGGGATGTCCTTCCATTAAAGAATCGTGATAACAAGAGATTACCTTTTTCTGTAAATCTGTGCTGGGCAGGTATAACCGTTCTCGGAAATATAATAGGTTGTCCTTCACCGTAAAGTCCTTTCCGTGCAGATGCCAATTCTGTATGTCTGCTGGAGTTACCAGTAGCCTGGCTTTATCCTTAACTTCCTCTATGGATTGTGTGGCGATTACACCTAGAATTCTTTGTTCGGGAATGATAGGTACAGGTTTAGGATTGATCAAATGTTCTTCCACTCCCATCCGAGAAAGGGCATCAGTTTTACCGTTTTTTGTACCAGGTCGATAGGTAATTATGAAGTCAAACTCGGCAAAGAATAGTGCCCAACGGAGTTGCCTAGAGGATTGAGTTTTTGCGGTTTTCAAATATTGCAGGTTTCGGTGATCTGTAATCACAGTAACGGTGTGTCGGGCCCCCAGAAGATAATGCCGCCAAGCCTTAAAGGCGGACTTGATAGCTAGAAGTTCCTTATCAGTAATAGTGTAATTGATTTCAGGAGGCGAGAATTTGCGGGACCAAAATGCCACGGGATGCAACTGATTGGTTACTGGGTCCTTTTGTGATAGAACTGCCCCCATGGCAAGGTTCGAACCATCAGTTTCAACGATGTAGGGGAGTTCTGGGCGAGGATGTTTTAAGATCGGTGAGGAGATAAATCTAGTCTTCAAATTCTGGAAAGCTTGTTCCGCCTCGGTAGACCATTCAAAACGTTTGTTTTTCTTTAACAAGGCGGTGATGGGCTGGACTATTCGAGAGAATTCGGGGATAAACCTGCGGTAAAAGTTAGCGAAGCCTAACATGCTTTGAACACCTTTTACGGAGGATGGCGATAGCCATTTGAGAATTGCATCGACCTTCTTTGAATCCATACGCACTCCGCTAGGTGATAATATGAATCCCAAGAATTCAACTTCTGTCACGTTGAAAACACATTTTTCCAACTTAGCGAAAAGTTTGTGTTGACGCAATCTCTCGAGGACCATTTTCACGTGTTTCCGATGTTCAGTTTCCGATGAAGAATAAACGAGGATGTCGTCAATGTAAACAACAACACACACATCTATGAGCTCTCTGAGGACATTGTTCATAAAATATTGAAAGGCGGCCGGGGCATTGCAAAGTCCGAAGGGCATGACCTGATATTCAAATAGCCCATACTTGGTGCGGAAGGCTGTCTTCCATTCATCGCCCTCTTTTACTCATACCAAGTGGTAGGCTCCTCTAGGATCCAGCTTTGTATATATGCATGCTTTTCTGACTTGGTCCAGGAGTTCAGGGATCAAAGGTAACGGATATCTATTCTTAACGGTGATCTGGTTCAGGGTGCGATAATCTATACAAGTTCTAAGGTCCCCTTCTTTTTTTGGAACGAAGAACAAAGCTGAGGAAGCAGGGGACTTGGAAGGACGAATAAACCCATTCGCTAGGTATTGATCCAGGTATTGTCGGAGGTGAAGATTCTCAGGCTCGGTGAGGGCATAAATTCTACTACAAGGAGGAGAAGATCCAGGTATCAGGTCTATCTGGCAGTCATAAGACCTATGAGGAGGTAGAGAGTTAGCCTGATCCTTCCGGAAAACATCTTGGAATTCTAGGTATTCAAGAGGTAACTGGGGAGCCTCCGAGGAAATTGCTGCCAGTGCAACACCAGGTCGAGGGTGACAAGTAGAGACACATTCTGGAAACTGAACCGTTCTTGCTCGCCAATCGATCTGAGGATTGTGCTTCTCTAACCAAGGAATTCCTAGAATAATCTGGAACTGAGGGGCCTTGATCACATCGAACACGATCTTCTCATGGTGTCCATCTTGACTTACTAGCGTCACTTCTTGGGTGGTATGCGTTACTGGTCCGGAGGCTATCTCCGTACCATCCACCGTAGTAATGAAGTCCTTTACAGCCTTTGGACAAAGAGTCAGATTCATCCTCAAAACCATTTCATGATCCACATAATTGCCGATGGCACCGCTGTCGACGTAAGCTTCAATCGCATGTAATCGATCCGGATGTTCAGGGATAATGAGGACCATAGGTATCACGAAATGCGAGGTCACTGAACTGGTTTTAACGCTCGGCAAGAGGACCTCTATTCTTGTCGGGCGAGGTCGTTTCCCTGCTCAGAGTTTGTGACCCTGGTAACTGCAGCTCCTACTGCCTTCTTGGCTGGTTTCACCGGACAGTCTCGAAGAAAGTGCCCTGAGTTTCCGCAATAGAGGCATAATTGCAGCTGTTTTCTCCTTTCCCGCTCCTTTTGTGTTAGTGGTCCTTTCAGGCACCCTATTTGCATGGGTTCCCCGGAATCTACTCCTTTGGTAGGAGTTGGTGGTTTGGAAAATACTCGAGCATCAAACTTGGAACGATCGGCCTTCCTGTTCTGCAGTCTGTGGTCAATTTGAACGACTAAGTCAATATAGTCCGAACAGTCTTGCGGGGGATTCACTACTTGGGCTAACCCATCTTTGAGCTCTCCACGTAGACCTCTATAAAACAGCGTAATCCTTTTGTCCTCAGGCCATCGAGTTTCCACTATCAGTCTGTTGAAAGACGCAATATAAGCCAAAAGGTCTTGATTACCCTGTCGCAATGAAAGGAGCTCATTGTCCAAGGCCTGCCCCTGTGAATGTCTTGCAAACAGTTTTTCCATACTGAGCTGAAAAGCTTGGAAATCATGGAGAACCGGATCATCTTGATTAACTAGAGGGATCGACCAGTCTGCCGCATTGCCACTAAGGTACGAAAGCACGAAAGCTACCTTAGCTTGATCAGTTGGAAAGGCTGCTGGCCGGCATAAGAAGTGCAACCGGCACTGATTAATAAATACTGCAAACCTCTTTGGGTCACCAGAAAATCGTTCGGGCGGAGCCAGAGGTACATTCCCAGGTAGGTTGATCTGCACTGGGTTCGTAGAGGATGTTGAAGGAAGATTTGCCCCTGATACGGGTAACGGAGTTTGTCCGGCTTGTGACTGGCATTCGTCTCCTGACGGGCTGCATGCACTTCTGCTCTTAGTTCCCCAAGTAACTGGGCTAGCTGGTCGGTATCCGAGGTTTCCATAGCGCCTGGGTGGGAGTTTTGCGGTAGGCTTTGTGTTCTGTAACGCTCACCTGATTCCCGCAGAGGCGCCGGTCTTGACTGGGTGAATGCCGTATCTTCAAAGGTGATGTGTAACACACGGTTGGCTCTTTGGGCTGGACCTCTGTGCACTGTATGTCTGACTCGAAGAGTAAGATGTCTGCAGATAGAAAATATGGGATTAATGAACTGGGGTTATTGGGTGCCTCTCTCCTCTTCCCTTTCTCTTCTCCTGTAGAACCCCAAAGGTTAACGCCCTCACCTTAGGTAAGTGAACGCCGAGCTCTCCATCTGCCTCGGGGCAGGGTGCCGTAACCAGTTTCTTCACTAGATAAGGGTGTAGGCCTCTTGACCTCAGAGGACTGCTGTCCGTCGTTAACTGCACGAACGGTAAGTTCTGGGCCCTTCAAATGTCTTAAAAGTCTTTTGTAATGATATCTCTTGTTTTGCAGGGTTCCGTCGATGGCGGATGGCGGGCTGATGAGAGTTGAGGATCGAAACCGCGTGAGGAATAGAAGCGCCTGGAAGCACGTAAGTAAGCGCTTGTAGCCTGCTTCACGATGCACACTAACTGTCCCTTTTATCTTGCAGGTACAAGTTCGGAGCTTTAGAGAAGCTGAAGGGTGCTGGAATACCCACTGGATTCGGCGTGGGAAGGAGTAATGGCACGTGAGTAATAAAGTTGCCCAATGTCTTTAAACGCACCTTCTTTTGTCTTTCAGATGCGGGATGCAGCGCCGAAGGCCTCCGGAGCGTGCAAAGAGCTGGTAAGCTTTTGTCTTTCAGATGCCGGAATGCAGTGCGAAGACCTCCGGAGCATGCGAAGAGTAGGTAAGCCTTTGTCTTTCAGATGCCGGAATGCAGCGCGAGGCGTTGGTGACAGCCGATGGACCAGGTAAGAGATGCGCTGCCACTGAAGACCGTAGTGCTAACCTGTTCTTTCTTTGTCTTTACAGGTGCTGCTGAAGACTGGATTCCAGGATGGTAAGCCTTTGTTCCCTTAGGCCCAGGATCAGAAGCAGAAGACACGATGAGCGTTCTGCTGCAGAGAATGCAGAATAACACAAAGCAAGATTCATCCATCGGGTGTGGTTTAAATAGCCTCCTGTAGTGCTTAGGTGTCTCCTTCCACAGCCACGCCTAGGTAAGAAAAGAGTTCCTGCTTTCCAGAAGAGTTCCAGTATTCTGAACCTAGGGAGTGGCTCCTGCCCCACCCAACAGGAAAAGTAGTCCCAAACAGAAGAGGATCAGGGGTTCAACTGGCAGGTAAGTAAGCAGCATGGTCTGCTGCAGGTAAGTCCACCCAAGCATTATGAGCCCGGCGCTTCCAGCGCTGGGACTGGGCATCTTTATGAGCCTGGTGCCACTGGCGCCAGGACAGGGTCCAAAAGGTCCCAATTTGGACTGGCTGGCACTCGGAACCGGGGTTATGGGTCTGCTTCCAAGGGAGTCGGGCAAGTCCTGATCTTTTGGAAGCAGAGATCATGACACCGAGAAAGACAGCAAAGAGACTGTGAGAAGGAAACCGAACAGCTAAGGGAGTGTGCAAGCAACCCGAAAATGAGAAAGAGGGTGCAAGCAACCCGAAATAAAGGCAGAGAGTGCAAGAGACATACCAGTGAGAAAATGAAGGTGCAAGAGAGCACGACGAAAAGCAAAGGGAAGTGTGCAAGAGGCACAGGAAGGTGAAAAGTAAGGAGAAGTGTGCAAGAAGCACGGAAAAGGTGGAAAGAAGGTGCAAGTGTGCACAATAGAAAACACAAGGTGTACAGGAAGTATAGTAAAAAGGAAAAAGAACAGAGTGAAAGAGGCACAGAAGATGCCAGACAATAAAGAGAGGGTTATATATTAGAGTGGTCGCGTCTGGGAGGAGCGAAGAACCCAGCGTTCTCGAAATTCTCTGATACTTCCCCATGAAAGCACTTTACAGTGAAAGGTACATCCTGACAAGAGGAACATTTTGTTTGTTTGTTGAACTGCGTAAAGAGGGGTGTAGCCTTGGGGGAGGGAACCCTAAAAGGCCCACTAATGACATTGTTGAACTTTGTGAAAAGAGGCCTAGACTTGGGAAAGGGAACCTGAGAGGGCTAATAGCAACTGTGTTGTTTTGCCGTTTGGAACTGAAAGGATCAAAGCTTGGGTAAGGGAACCCCAATAGACCCAGAGACATTGTGAACTCTATTGACTTACTGCAAGAGCCCTACTTGGAAAGTTCCAAGGGCAACCCTGTTGAATTGAACTACTTTGAACTGGCAGAACTACACCGCTGGGTAAGACTACCTGAAACCAGCTGTGGTTTACATTTCCTTTTGGGTCACTATTTTTCCTTTAAGAAGATCCCTATCACATTTGACTTAAGAGTGATTGCAAGCATAGGTTTGGACACAGACAACTTTAGTTCTGGAATTACGGACATTGACGGCCCTTAGAAGCATCAGTTGAGGGAACAATCCTCTTAGAGTTAGGGCCATGTAGGCATTAAACTAACCCCACAAAGTTTGATAATAAAGGTTTTCAAACTGTTACTTCTAAATTTGTGTCTCTGTTGATATCATGCCTGTCTCACACCTGGCAGAACTTAAACATGTGATCTCAAACTTTAAGGGCCTCATTACGAGTTGGGCGGAACAGGGTTAACGGCGCCGTAAAGGGTGCTGGAGCCGTTCACCCCGTTCCGCCGGATTACGAGTTCCCCTCGCGGGACCCGTTCTGTACGTCTGGTTTTACCAGACGTGCAGAGCGGGTCCCGCGAGGGGAAGAGGGTGCAATCAACGGGCCATCTCGTAATGGCCCGTTGTTTGCACCCTCTCCCATTCCCATTCAGCCCTATGGGGGCTGAAATGGGAATGGGGAAGACCGGGTCCAGGTCCTCAGAGGGAGGAATTACCGGGCCCTCTGAACTCGGAATGGCCCGGTAAGTCCTTATTCTGAGGACCCGGACCCGGAGGTGATTTCGGCGGTGGCCATGCCGCCAATAGCGGCATGGTTACCGCCGAACTCGTAATGAGGCCCACAGTGTCATAGCATGAGAGTTACTCATATCAAGGACATTTGCAGGCTCCCAAAATTCATGCGATCTAACCTCTCCATTTAGGCTTTTATTTGGCAGCTGCTGGAGTTTGGAATTTCTTTTAGTCCCCTGCGGAACTCTGTGGACCCTAAGAGGGATGGCTGAAGGGGTGGGGCACCCCAACATCCAATAGCTGACCAAGAAAACCGGATGTTGGGTCCAGGGGAGCTATGAGGAGGATGCCCTGGGCACCCTCCCTTGGTTGCAGTTGAATGGCAGGGGGACAGTCACAGGGGAAACCTATATGGACCCGCTAGCCAGGTGAAAGAGCCTGAAGGTTCCAAGAGCTAGACCCAATCCGAGAAGGAAAACTAGCGCCTGATTCATCAACAATCAGCTTTACGCACAAAATACTTTTAGAATCCACATTGTGGCTGTTGCCAAAGATCCTGCAGTAGAAAATCCACTTTAAAGGCCTGGAGGGATTCTCAATGAGTCATGACTTCCTGTATATTTATTTATTTATTTGAATTCTTATAAAGCGCTACACATGCCGAAAGGCCTTAGTGCGCACATAAAACAAAAACATACAAACAAACAAAAAGATAAGCAACGTTCCAGCAAAAAGAGAAAACCAGAGAAAGACGCACACTATCCACAATCTATGATCAGTCTCAGGTCTGATGACATGTTAATAAAGTTATTACAGTTAGCCAGAAAGCTAGAAAGGTAAGTGTGACCGCAACCAATGATTATAAAGTCTCCGTTGGCTTGGGTACACCATCCATCAATCTTCACCCTCCACAAAGTCTTAAAGTCAGAACTTCTAAAAATCCCCAGACCAGTTAGTTGCCAAAGCCAATCCAAGAACTTATTTCTAAGGGCTTCTCTGGGCTCAGGCCCTGTTGGGGACATGACATTAGTAGTAATGACATTACTTTTATCCAACACCAATTCTCTAAGAGACTTGTCTGCAATATACAGCATCTGTGTTTTGCTCAACCATACAATTTTAAAAGGTCTGGGTTTGATTTTAGATTTTAGAATACAAGGATCAACCCGAGGCAAGCCACGGTTTGATTCCTCGTCACATACTGATGCCCCAATGTGAGGTTGCTCTATGGTGACTCCCAACACTGATAAATCCATAGTATTAGAATAAGAGTGCGTCAAATGTCCAGAATTCCTGAGCTCCAGTCCATAAGAGCAATTTGGGTCAGTCTGACTGGCTTTATCTTTAGATTCCAGCTGGGGAGTTTCAAGATTGATGTTAAGAGCTTCCATCAGCGATGGTTCCACTTGACAAGAATTATCCACCTTAACAGGGCACAGGTGGTGGAGAAGATGGAGAAGATGGAGGAGGTTGTAGGATTTCAGGAAGAGTGGCAGCAAGCAACCTCATTACATTGCCAGTGTAGGAAGGTTCTGGTGGGACAGTTTGATCCTGAGCAAGGACTATCAGTGGGAGGAGGAACAAGCTGTCAGGAAGTGTACTGAAGGATAGGAGAGGAGAGGCGACCAGGCCTAGATTAAGACCCTAGAAGAAAGGGATAGCCAGGGCCAGGGAACTCGGACTCTAGTAAGCTTCAAACTTGCTGGGAGCCATTTAGCTCCTGGATATAGCCTAGATGAGCCTGGTAATCTTGACATCAACAACTTGCAGGAGCTCTGTTTGCTTCCCTAGACAACTGGTGCCATACAAGCACACAAATGTGACCTTAAATATGTGTTTAAGAGTGTGTAAAATGGAATGTTAGGATAGGCCTGGAAGAGATTTAAACCAAAATAAAGGACTAAAAGTTATACTTTGCCTCTCATGTAAAAGGTAGGTTTGTGGCATGCTATGTGTTATTTATTTTTATTCATTTATTTTGACATTTATATAGCGCACCTAACCCTGAGACATCTGGGCGCTTTTTTGCTTAAGAAGGTTGGTTACATTTGTTCCTTCCTCATGTTACATGCATTGCTTACGTGGGTTACAGAGGATAGTTACAGTTACATTCAAAGCATAGTAGATTACATTAACTTACATTTTCAGTTCTCTGAAGGAAGGTAGTGGTAGGGGTTCCTAGGTGCTAGTATGTGGGTACTAAGTTAGGTGTCTTGGCTAAAGAGCCATGTTTTAAGGCTTTTGCGGAATTACCAGAGTGAGGGGTCTGATCTCAATGCTGGGGGCATGGCATTCTCTTGTTTGGCTTCAGTCACAAGGAAGCTGCATCCTCCCGCTTTTTGCCATTTGAATCTCAGGATGGCCAGGTAGCAGGAGTAGGCAGAGCGGGTCAGTCTGATGGATTGGGCTTTGGATATTTGTTTTACAAGGTAGATCGGGGCGCTGTTGCATAGGCATTTGTAGGTTAGGGATAAGGTTTTAAATTTGATTTGATCCCGAACCGGAAATCAATGGATGTTTTGTCTGACTGATGAGATGTGCTCTTTTTAGGGATATTGAGGGCAGTTCTAATTGCATTATTCTGTACTAGCTGAAGTTTGTTGATGTTTTTGGAGGTAAAGTCTGCAAAGAGGGAGTTGCAATAATCAATCCTTGACAGAATGAGTGATCTGGCGAGAGTGATACAGTTATCGGTTGTTAAGAAGGGTCTACAGGAGGTGATCAGTTTGGTGGTGTAGACCGTTGCCCAGGTAATGGCGTTGACTTGTCTTGTTAGGGAGAGTGATGAGTCCAGTTAAACGCCTAGTGTGTTTACCTCTTTCGCTACCGTGATAGTGTTACCGTCCATAGCGAAGGATTTATCGGATTGAGGTAGCTTATTTAGCCTTGGTTGACTGCTAACAATGAGTAGTTCAGTTTTTTCATCATTAAGACAAAGCTTGTGGTGTGCCATCCAGGCTTGAATGGTGAGATAGATAGCGTTCAGTGACTTGAAGTCGGTGTCGTGATTTCCAGTGATCGGTAGAAGTATTTGGGCGTCGTCCGCATAATTGGTATACATGACTCCCAGTTTGTCTAAGAGGTTGAAAAGAGGTTTAGTGAACATATTGTACGGTGTTGGCGATACGCAGGAGCCTTGTGGAACTCCACAGTTGACAGGAGCAGGGGGGCTGTTGGAGTGGAGGAGAAGACTCTCGTGGTGTGGTTGGAGAGGAAGGAATCGATCCAGTTTATGGCATTGGTCGAGAAGTGGGCGGCCAGGGCAATGTGTCAGCAAAGGTTGTTATGGTTTACTAGGTCGAATGCCACCGAGAGATCCAGTATGAGGAGGATAGCCAGATCACATTTGTCTCTAACTTGGTCCATTTAGCTTTTGAGGTCCAAAAGGGCAGTTTCTGTTCCGTTGCCAGGGGGGAAACCGGATTGACGGAGACCAAGAAGGTTGTGGGTTTCCAGGCAGTATTGGATTTGCACGTATGCTACTCTGTGGAGTATTTTCAATAGAAAAGGTACCGTTGTGATGGTTCGGTAATTGGTGGGGACATGTGGGTCCAGTGCGGGTTTTTTGAGCAGTGGGAGTGCCCATGCTTCTTTCAGGTTTTCAGGGACTTTGCTAGAGGAGAAGGAGTTGTTTATAAGGATTTTGATGAATTAGGGCCAGCTTGTCAGTGCAGTCTTTGATGAGGGTGGCTGGGCAGATATCTCCTTGGCATTTTGAGGCCCTCAATTCCTTGATGATTTTTGTGATTTCAGCTGTTGTAACAGGTGTGAATTCGAATCTTGGATAGGGAGTTGGTGGCGTCAGGTGCGTATCTGGGGGCTGGGCTGCGGGGGTGAGTTTTAGTTTTTTTGCTCTGGTTTTGTTTTGGAGTAGGTGATCTTGTCAACGAGGGCATTTTGGATGTTCTCCCACAAAGGTAGGTCTTTGGTGCTTGTTCTAGGGATTGGGCTGGCGTTACCAGTTTCCGTCAATGGTGAAGAGCTCTCTTGTGCCTGAGTTAGCATTTTCAATTCTCGTGTTGTATGAATTGCCCTTTGCTAGAATAGTGGCATCCTTGTATTCTGTGGCTAGCGTATTGAAGTGCAGTTTGTTTATGTGGTAGGTGTTTTTTTCCAAGCGCTCTCAGCGTTTCTTTTTTTGGTACGTAAGTCTTTAAGATTGGTGGTGTACCAAGAATTGGTGTTGACTGTAGGTTTGTCTTTGCGTTTGCCCACTGCGCAACTTTGTTAATGGCGACCTGGAGTGTTTAGTTGTAGAGTTAATGAGTGAGTCCAGGAGGAGCCGAGCCTTCCAAGATGGCGAGATAAATGAACAGGAATGCTCTTTTAGCACAGACAAAGGCTTCCGATACCACAGCTCTTCCTGTCACTTGTTACAGCAGCAGTTACAAGGAAGAGCCGAGCCATTCTGAAAGCAAGTTGCACGCGCTGGGTCCAAAGAGCCGACGTCGTAAATGACGCCTTCCTTTCGTATCTGTGTGGACAAGGACAGCCAAGATCCCCAGGTCTGATCAACAGCAAGATAGCAATGGTTCCCCCTTTTGGCCCAGCTCTCACACCATTTCTTCAAATGTCTTGGGGTCTTGCGAGTTCAAAAACAGAAATTAGAGTCCTAATCCATTTTTTTGTTTTATAATTGTTTAGGAAGTGTCTGTTCAATGTAGAGGGAGGGAGAAGGCTTGACATCTACGCGTGGGTTCCCTGATGCACAGCAGGGCCTTGGGTGATCCCAAGAATGTTAGCTCCTCATTCTGCAGCATAGAGACGGATAAGCAAGGTGGAGTCAGATATAAAGAGAAGAAAAGTGGTAGAAAAGAGACAAAATCAGAGACTGATGCAGTGGCAGCGTTAAAGGTGTAGTTGCACAGATATGTAATGACTACTTGAGACGTATCAGCAAAATCCAAGAATGAATAGGGAAGAAAAGTATAGTAAAAAAAGGGAACAAAATATAAAAAAAACTTTGAACAGAGACTCAGAGGAATCAACAGCAATAGTCGGCAACTATGCTAAAGGCAGAACATAACAATATGAAGGGGTAATTGGCATTTTTGGGTGCATGCAACAGTTTGTAAAAGAATTGTCAGCTAAGTTCCACCATCTTTCAGCTACTCCAGAGTTGCTATTTTGGCATGTGCAAATAAATATTAAATTGCTATACAAAAGATGCATTTCTTTTTAATCTCAGACTTTATTTTAATATTCTTCTGTTACTCACTTAATCTTCTTGTTCTACTAATTTTTTGAACCATTCAAGAAACGTACACTATCCAAAGAACTCCTTCATAAGACTTCACTTTAATAGCTCATGGGTTGCGATGAGTAACTCTTGGTAAAATGAAAAGGCTGACACCTTGGAGCTACTTCTAGCTCCTGGTCCATTCATTCCAATTCCGACCCTTGTCAAGGGAAACCTCAAGCCCCTCCTCTGTGGCTTACCCTGGATGCTCATCTCCTCTATGTGATGGAGATATTGGAAAAAGGGAAGAAAGTTTTTAGCGGAAGGGTCATTGTAACAAAGGTTACAAGATCCACCAGAAGCCTGACATGGGCGGTGATCAGAAGAAGTGTTTGTTACCCCGGAAGCCAGCATGGAACATTAATAATAAGAAAGATTTGGTAACCCCAGAAACCTGCAGGAGATGTGTGCGAGAGTGGACAGAAAAGCCAAAACTGAGGAAGTTGTTAGCCTCGGATGTCAAAGACCCAAGATTTTCAGTTGTTTTTCTCTATTATTTATTATTTTGGCCATTATTATTTTGAAAGTTACCCTAATAAAGGTAGCACTTAACTATATTAATGGTCTTGCCGTACCTCTTAATTCACTCATGGTATAAGGGTCCCCAATGTATTCCATGCATGACTTCTGCTCGCATTCGATATGTGTTTTTGTAAGAAACAATTTTATTTAGAAAGATATAATTTTTGTATGCATTTTAATTTTGGATAATTTCATACAAAACTATTTCATATCTTTGTGGTGTGCTTAAGTACAAACATCATTAAATATATATACATCTTAAAAAATTCCGCTTGACATAGACATGCCAAACTGATTCTCTACATTAACAATACAACGTATATACTAACAACCTAATACACATAAACAACGTACATGTAAGTGCAAAAATACAAGATAGATTACATGTCAATGTAATCCTGATACGTATCATTTGGTCGTTTGTCACCATACTTATTCGGCAATGAATGTGGAATATATGCACCCGAAACAGGTTCAGGTTTTTTTCGGGCACTGTTGTTTTTTTTGTTGCCAACTTAAGTTTCACCTAACCGGACACTTCATTCCCTTGGCTCATTCTTCTTCAGGGCGTTACATTTCTTGTCAGCGGAGATGATTAGTTATAGTACATCTATAACATTTAATATGTGCACATTAGTTTAAATATCAGATAAATGTGTTCATGTTGTCTATAGGGTGCAAGTAAGTTTGCTTAAATGTAGTCATACACCTGGTTATCCCATTTAGAACGTCAGCTCCAAAGGTGGAGTTTTCAATTTAGTTTAGGACCAGGAACCCCCTCTGTGTAATTCCCAGGTACCACATCATGCTGAAATTGAGAGATCTCTTATCAGGGCAACTCTAACATAAGTTGCTCAACAAACTCGAGTAAAGAGTCTTCTTGTCTGATGATTTTATGACATATAATGCTAATATCTAATGGTATGCCAATTTGGCCTAACCCTGCTCGTGCCTACGATGGAATATTTGTGGAGCCTTGCTAAATGCATGGAATCATGCCATGTTCCCATTGGGAATTTACACCTAGAGCATAAATACAAGCTGATTAAGCAGCTTACACGCCAATGTTGAGACCTGCGTGATTATCTATATGGGCAGAACCATTATTCAAGTTACAGTTTAAATATCATAAAGACCCACATAGACTGTCCCGATGCCTGCTTACACCATGCTATCTGGTGCAGTCGAACAAATGCCTCTAACGACTGCGTTCTAGTAAACGTCTTGCGCGTTCCCATCGAAACAACTAGGCCACTAATATGCCATTAAATAAGGCACGCATGGTGGCCATTTTGGGTGTCTGTGTTTCCATTCAACCAAACTGTGCTACGTACAAGGTGTACCCAGTATATATGTAAGTAACGTGTAAGTGGCTGCTGTTGTGAAGTATTGTGAACTATCACAAACACACATGTTTGTGCTGCACGTGTTACATGGGAACTCTTGCAGTGCATCACAAACCATAGATTTTTCTTCTTACATGTGTATTACATGAATTGCAAAAAATGTGATTGCCCAAAGTGTACTGTGAGGGATCAGAAGTAAGACTCAAACACAATGGTGGCATGTTTCTTTGTCTACACTTTTATTAATGAAAAGTGGGTTGGAATAATGCCTCTCTGTCCCTAACACTGAGAGGGGTTTCTCTGTCTCAAAGGAAACTAGTGAAACTGTCAGGAAGTCCGAAAATAAAAAGTATGTCACTGTCATGTCCAAAAACCTACTACTGTCCCTAATACTAATAATGTCATATAATTGTGCAAATATGGTTTATTCAAAGTAACAAGTGTTCTTCGTGGTTTCACTCAACAGAAAGGTCTCCAGTTTTGCTGGCAATAAAGTACTGCAACATAACAATATCTAATAGTTCCAGAGGATGCAGATTTTCCAAAGCCCCAGCTTCCTGTTCAGAAATATAATGTCAAGAAAATAGTTCTTTTCTAGGTAATGTTTTCTCTTCTTCTATCAAATCAACAGTGTTTTCTTGTTAGAGTATTATTTTCTTCCCTCTTTTATCGCCTCCTTGCTTGGGTAAACTTGGTTTACTTTCCTGCCAAGTGTTACCTGTCTTGTTTCCCATTCACTGGGACGAGGAAGAGTGATGCTCTTCTCACACATCTTTTTATTCTTTTCATTTGTTTCCTAGCAGGCTGAGTTCACTCTCCTGCCCAGTACTACTTGTCATATTCCCCCGTGGGGTTATTAGCGTATCTGGTGTTCACCGAGGCATTTCTTCAGGGTTGGTATTTACTACTTTTCTTCCCTAAGCAGCATTGCATCTAGTTCCCGGAGCCCACTCCCCTCTCGGCCAGTACCTTTTCTCGGAGAATGGGAGTAGTACGTGTTTGCTGTTCTTCTTTCTGCCGGCGGATACACCACTCATTGAAGATTCCCCTGGAATCCCTTTCCTTCCCGCGATCTTCCGCCTTCCACCTGTACCACAAACCGTTAATATTCTTTCCACCATCTCGTTTTGTTGAGATTAGTTATTCAGCTTTTGCTCCTCGCACTACTCCTACTGCTGCTACTGCCTTCTCGGCTTCGTCTGTCTTCCCCCTTGCATGGGACCAGCTTTCTGTAGTGGCTGCCTGCAGTGTTCATTCTGGTTCTTGTGGCTTCTTCTTACATCCTCATCTGGCCTCCTCATCCCAGTATCGTCCATATAGTGGTATGGTTTTGTTATGCACAAACACATATCTTCATGTGGACCTGGACTGTTAGTGAATGGGGAAAGGTTGGGAATGTAACTGTAACGTTCTATCTTTTCCAAGTCATTCCGCCTAGCGTCATTGGATTAAACTTTCCCTGGTTGATTCTCTCTCATGTTATTACTGTTAGGGGAATTATTCGATAATTGCTGTAATTCCCCAGCCTGATTGAGAGTGGTCTCCCCCCCACCCCCTGGGAAAGCTGTCGGTGTCTTGTGCTTCGTCACAGTACATAGTCCTATGATCAATTTCTAACACAATGCTCCCCACTGTAGTTCCTCATTCAAACCAGTCACATGTGTATTCAAACAGTGAATCAATTTTTGTTCTAATTTGTGCAACTTGTTTGTAATTGAGAAATTGTGTATATCTGGTTTGAGCAAGCCAATCGGCATCCATTTTAAAGCTTGGTCATCCTGATTGAGGTCTAACTAGCACTGGACCAGCCAATGGTACTTTGTTTCAGATTCTGGATATGTGTTCACGTATTTGTATAGATACCTTTCGTGTAGCCATACCAATATACACTTTGGAAATTACCACATGGAAAGTTGCATGTAATCAGAGTTTGCTGCAAGTTCCAATTGTCCAGCAGGGTATTTTGATTGGTAGTCATATTGTGTTCTAGGAACCTCAAGTGTTCTATACTATCTCTGATGTTTTTGCCCCACTTAAGAGCAAACAAAGTATATTGCATCAGGCATTGGTACTCTTAACCAGATCCCAGTGTTTTTTCTTGAGTTTCTCGATTTGTGCCATGTTTTTCGAAAAGGTGTTAACACACTTGTCTGCTATCAGCTCTTTTTGCTTTTGTTGCAGTAAGGATTCTCTGTCAATGAAACATGCTCTTTTAGCTGAGCGTTTTCAAAGGTTTGTGACGGTAACCCCTATCTCTCAATGTGAGCATTAGCATTTACCTCATAATCTTCCTTAAAGGGCAATTTATCACTCAGGGCTTTGTGGTGTTGACTGCTGTATTGTAGGACTGAGTTGCGGTCTGTTTCTTCACAGTATAATGATGTATAAAGTGTACTATTTCTGAGCCCAATCCGCAAATCCAAGAATAGAATAACATCTGCACTGGACTGACAAGTAAACTGTAGATTCACATTGCATTTGTTGAGCTATTCTAAGAACTCTTGTAATTTTTCAGCATTCCCTTTCCAGATGAAAAAAATATCAATATACCATTTCCAACAATAAAGATTGCCCACGCTTACAGCTCAGGAAAGTCTTCATTTCTAGAATCTTTATTCTATGACAAGACAGGAGGCTCGCATTATGCTTGTTCAAAGCTTGCTACCACTCTATTTGGTATGTTTGATACAAGTTTGAAATAAAATGTTTTGAAGGTCGACTCAGATGACCAATCGGCTGATTTCATGATATCTTGAAGGGATACTCCTGCTGAAAACGCTCTAGAAGCCATCGCGCCCCTGGCAGAATGCGCGCCAAACTGAGCTAGGTCTATCCCTGCCCATTGCATTACCTCTCGCACCCATCGAGCAATTGTCGCTGCAGCTACCGCATGATAAGGCTTTCTACGCGCTATTAGCAGTTGAGTTACTCCCTGAGGCCTTAGGTGTACTGTCGCCGTTTCATAATCCTTAATGCACTGAGCTACGCACAGTTTCTTACTGTCTACAAAGTAAGGGTATGAGATAACTCTGGAATCTGACTTTGTTCGCTTAGCTATGGTGAAAGCTACTCCGTCTGGGTAAAAAATCTTTCTATCGATCTCCAGAGCTTTCACGTCTGACACTCTCCGGCACGCTGTGAGACATAACAACATTGCAAGCTTTCCTGAAAGCTGAGAACGAGAAAGATGTTCGTTCTCCGGCCATGCCAGGAAAAGTTGGAAAACTTCTTTGACATCCCACAAAACCACGTATTTCGGCTCGGGGGGCCTTCTGAGTTTCATTCCTCTCAAGAGACGAAGCACCGTGGGGTGCTCGCCAATGGCGGCATTTTCTACTCTGTCATGTCCTGCTGAGATTGCTGATCTAAGCACTCCTATCGTCCTGAAGGCGTTACCTTCTTGAAATTTCTCCGCTAAGAAGTTGAGTATTTGCACTACAGGTGCAGAAACGGGATCCATACCATGCTCCGAGCACCACCAGGTCCAGCTCTTCCATGCTGAGTTATAGCTCCTAATGGTGGAAGGCGCCCAGGAATCTCTGATGCAGTCTGCAGCGAGCTGTGAAATGCCTGGCAATTCCCACTTTCTCCTGAAACCCTGCAGGCCATCAACTGCAAAGTGTTCGCTATTATCAATGGGTGTCTCTGCCCGGACGGGTCGAGCAGAAGGTCTAGATGGTGAGGAACTATCCTCGGAAAATCCGTAGAAAGTTCCATCGCTACTGGAAACCAGGGCTGGGACTTCCAGAAAGGGAGGATTATTACAAGCTCTGCTTTCTCCCTCTGAACTTTCGCTAACGTCCTTGTGATCATGAGGAACGGTGGGAATGCATAGTGGAGCGCTCCGCTCCAGGATTGGAGGAACGCGTCCGTACCAGCTGCACCCGGGTGTATCCTACAGCTGAAATATTTCTGAGTCTGCGCGTTCAGTCTGGACGCAAACAGATCTATGTGGAGGGGACCCCAGAGTTCTTGTAGCTTCTTGAATATTTGTGGGTGCAGTCTCCAGTCGCTGATATTGTGAATTCCAGTCTGCCACCTCGTTGAGGGTGCCCGGCAGATATTCCGCCGTGACTGTGATCTGGTTCTGAAGGCAGTAGTGCCAGAAGTCTTTCGCTAGTTCTGCTAGCATTTTGGACCTTGTGCCACCCAATTTGTTGATGTAGCGCACTGCAGAGATATTGTCCATCTTGAGCAGCACGCAGCATTTGATTTTGTCTTTCGTAAATGCGCGAACTGCGAATGACCCTGCTAATAACTCGAGACAGTTGATGTGAAGGTGTAACTCTTGCTCCGACCATTTCCCTCCTGTCTCTATGTGTTCGCACTGTGCTCCCCAGCCAGATCTGCTCGCATCGGACTCTATGATGATGTCTGGGGAATCCCCGAAAATCGCCCGGCCATTCAAGGCTTCCATATTCTGGAGCCACCATTGTAGTTCGATCACAGCATCTGGATCCAGAGTCACTACCTGATGGTAACCTAGCCCTTGTAGGTGTCGTATCTTTAACCTCTGTAACGCTCGATAGTGGAGGGGCCCTGGGAAAATCGCTTGAATGGAGGCTGCAAGCAAGCCCACTACTCTGGCGAGGTTCCGTAGGGAAATCACTTTCCTCGCTATCACTAGCCTGAGTTCCTTCTTTATTGCCTTCACTTTGCGAAGAGGAAGTTCGAGGGACGCTTTGCGCGTATCTATGTTGAATTCTAGAGTCTGGATCGGTACCAACTGGGATTTGTCTAAATTCACTAAGAATCCTAGAGATGTTAAGAGAGAAAATGTCCACTGAACGCTCTTGGTGAGGGTCTCTTTGTCTGGGCCTAGCACGAGAATATCGTCTAGGTAGATAATGATGCAAATCCCTCTCTCTATTATGGCCCCTGCTACTGGTCTCATTAGTTTGGTAAATGCCCAGGGTGCTGACGCTAGGCCGAACGGGACGCATGTAAAATGCCACGTCTCCCTGTTCCAGCGGAAGCAGAGATATTTCCGAAACTCCTGAGCTATCGGAATCGTAAGGTAAGTGTCCTTGAGATCGAGCCGGGCTAGCCAGTCCCCTGTACGCAGGATATCTCGGAGCAGATGGATATCTTCCATCTTGAAGTGATTGTACACTAGCCATTCGTTTAGACCTTTTAGGTTTCTGACTGGTCGGATTTTTTCCCCTCTGTGAACTAGAAATATGTTGCTGAGGAACCCTGGTCCTCCTTGAACATCTCTTTCTATTGCATTCTTTTCTCTTAGCTTGAGCAGTTCGCTGTGCAACAATGCTGCTTCTTCGTCTCCCATGTGAATGGGGAGAGGCTCTGATCTCTGAACGGGGTTCCCTACAAAATCTAACTGCAGGCCTACTACTGCTTGTAAAACCCATGCATCGCGCGATAACGCTTGCCACGCGCTCAGACAATGAAGGGTTATCGCACTCACCTCCTGAGACATTGGGCTGACGGTAGGTTCCTCTCCCTCTACGTCCTCTGGGAAACCTAGATCTGGTCGGAAAGAAGGTATCTTGTTGCTTCCCTTCCCAGTATTGGGCGCGCGGCCCTTGGGGTCTTCGATGGTAGTTGAATCGACCGGACGGGCGACCCCTTTGGCGTCCGGTCCCGTAAAAAACACGATTCGGGAAGATCTTTTTTATTGAGCTTTGCAGTCTCTCCAGAGCGGAATAGGTGCCCACAAACTGTGCCATTTCTTTAGCGAATGCTTCGCCGAATAAGAGTCCTTTGGCGCTCTCGCCTGCTTCGTAGGGGGCGAGATCACTAAGTTTATTATCGATCTTTAGCAGAACTCCTCTTCTTCTCTCGGAGGAGATTGCACAATTTGCATTGCCTAAGAGACACACTGCTCGTTGGGCCCAATTAGCGAGTGCGGAGACGTCCACCGGGGTACCAGTATCTTTTGCCTTTTCTGCCAGGTCCATTATTTTGGCTAATGGTCCCGCCAGGTCGAGGAGCTTGTCTTGGCACCCTCGCCAAGCCCGATCTACTCCCTTCCTTATATCTTTCGCTGATTTAGTCACAAAAGTGACCATCTTGGGGTCTAGATCTGGTGTTTCTGTTAGTTTCCCTGGTAAGTCTGGTCTGGGGCATTCTGATCTCATGCGAGATCGTACGTCTCGTTCCAGTGGTTTGTGGATGTGCTGCGCCATATACGCTGCCACTCTAGGTGACGGCACCCACTCCCAAGATTTCGGGTGCCTGATTGTCTCCGGATCAAACATGTCAGTGGTATTATCCACCTCTTGTGGATCGACCTCTTCCTCCACCTGTTGAAAGGTGTCATTCTCACCCTCGTCGTCCGGCATATAGCCTTCGTCGTTGTCCCCTATATTTTCCACCCCTGGGGTAGGGGGTCGATCCTGCCATTTTTTTTTCTTTTCCAGGAAGGCTCTCTTTAGCCTAGCGACAGGGTCGCTCATTTCTTGGGGAGCAGTATCCTCCTTTTCCATTTTCGGGGGGGGTCAAAGAGTTCTTGCTCTTCCGAGCTGCTTTACGCCCCTCAAGTTCAACCCCAGTGGGGTGTCTGGCTGACGGTCCCCCTCCGGGGCTCTCTGCTCTCCTCTTCCTGGCAAGCCTTGCTTGCTGTTCCGCCAAAATAGCCTCCAGTACTTCTAACCTCTTAGCAATAGGTTGTACTCCCTGCGAGACTGCTTTAGAAAGCGAGTCTCCCAGCACCTGCTTAAAGCTTTGGGAGAGGTCTGTCTCCTGATTGTAAGGACTGTCCTCCCATTCATCTTCAGACCACTCTGGCGAAGTGGATGGTGTCTGGCCGGGGCTTCTGCTTTGAGCCATGTTTAATATTGGCAGAGCCAAATCTGTGTGTCAGCCAAGGGGTCTGGATCTGCTGCTGCGCTCACTCGAGCTGTATAAAGCCCAGCTTTCTCTGTTTGTTGTATGTTCAATACCAACGTGAGCAGCTGTATATTATAAATATAAAATGCCCCTTTTTTTTTTTTTTTTATGTAAGCTTGGAGGCCGGGTGTATGACGCTTCGCGATCGCACTTCCAACTGTGCGCGCGAGCGTTGGACGCGCAGGGAAAGCCGGGAGATTATTCCTTCTCCCGCTCACCTGGGTCCTAGTGCTAGTCGCGTCTGCCGGCGCCAGCACGTAACATGGGGGAGCGGGCCGGCTGCCTGAGGCGAGCGAATTTCACTCGCGGCGTCGGCTCCGCCTCTCCCCGACAACCGACAAACTAATTGGCTATCTGTCTACACGCGCAATAACGAACGCGATACTCTTAACGGTATTTATCATTATTATAATTCCTTTTTTTTTTTTTATAACCGCGCTAAATATGTCGCGCATCCACCATATAAAAGGCCTAAGCTGCGCACTATGACTAGGCAAGATATACAATATTACACGGCTTGTAAAGCCAAACAAATAATTAGCATAGCAGCTTAGTAAACCGAGGTACTTATCTCTACAAGGCAGCAAAAAAGAAAGAGGAAAGGACCTAGGGTTGAGGGTTCTTAAGGGCTGACCTGCATGCGGATAGGTGCAGGAGGAGAGGTCAGGACTACCAAACCCCGGAGAGTCATGGGAGTTGTGGTTTGGAGTTAAATTTTGAGACTTTACTTGGATTGCAGAACTTTTAAACCCAAAATTTGCACCTTTTTCAAGAAAGTTCAGAAAAACATTACAAAATTTGTAGTTTTAAAAGTTTAATTTGAAAAGCTAATTATGGCAGTAATAAAGAAAATATAGCATAATGCGAGCCTCCTGTCTTGTCATAGAATTGATATTCTCGGAGTATGGATTATTAGAGAAAATGTTCTTATCCTCAAATACTGCCATATGAATGTTGGCCAAACTGGACGTGAACGCTGCTCCCATGGAAGTTCCTTTCTTTTGTAAGAAAATCTTGTCACCAAAAAATAAGTATTACATAAATCCACCCAAATTAGTTCTGTAATGAATTCTGTCAGAATGGTGTGTGGGCATGGACGGTCATTCAATTTTGTAGTGACAATCCCCAGAGCTTCTAATTGGGGAATGCTTGTAAACAGAGATGCAATGAAGTCACCAATTGTTCGAACACTAATCTTCTTAATTGAGACATACAGTCTTAAAGTAAATAAATTAAATAAACTTGACAGGCTTCAGGCGTTATGCTGTTTAAAAAAAGAATTCCTTTATCAAGATAAAGATAGGGATGAGGAAGCAAAGTTTTGAAATCTCTAGGAGGTTCAGGAGAGCCTTTTTTGCATAGAAGGATGCGGACAGGTGTACCTAATTAGTCATAGGTGGTACCTGGCTGTTGGTGAGCAGGAACCTTTCTCCATATTTGATAGCAATGTGCGAAACTAAGCATATAATGGGATGTGATAACACATGTGATAGAGGACATTACAGGAATAACATTATCTAGAGAGCTGGAGGTCTTTTGACTAGCTTCATCAGGGATAGGAATGTACCTCTGTCAGGATTGAATGTTCTGCTGGTCACACAACTGATCAGATATATGTTGCAGAAATCGCCAGCTATACCGGGCTTTGACAACTGGTTCCCAAAAGTCTGTAAAAATTTGACTAGCCCGTGCACTCTGAGGCACCAATAAGATGTCCCTTCACATTGCCAAAACGTCTTTGACTGCTAGCCTTTACCGGACTGATCACCAGGTAACATAATAATGTAGGGAGGTTATAAACTGTTGATCTTGGCCATAGGAGAGATACACGGGTAATGGAGCATAGTAAAACTCTGATGTATGATTCTTATTTGACAGGTTTGCACATTTTTACAATGCAAAGCTATCAAGGAGTGAACATTTATCATTGTGGCTCCAAATAACCAAGAACAAGTATTGAATCTCTTCTCTTATGTCAAATGTCTATTTAGGAACATCAATAATGCACACATACTTAATTCACATTTGCAATTTGTCATTGTTTTACTAATTACCTCCTTATTGAAAACATCAATAACAAGTGTAAGGAAGACATGGTATCAAGAATAGACAGACACAAGTGATCACAGTTCAAGGGTGTTTATTAAACTGTATAGGTAGGTTGGAAAAACGCCTAACCTAAACCTAAATCTAAGATGGGAGCAAGCTACGACCATCAAAAATAATAAGGCAGTCCTAGTGGTGTTGTGCCAAATAAAAGGGCCTATACTAATAAAAACATATTGCCAAACCTTACACTAAATACAAAAAGAGTGTGGCATAGGGTTCACAAGAAAGAAGTGTTCACAAATGATAAGTCAGGCTGTGTTAGCTGGTGGCCTCCCTTCCCCACGTTTTGGGAACGGGACAAGGTGGTACTCTTAAGCACAGCACACTCTCGAACTTTCTCAGCACGAGCCAACAGTTCTGCTTCACGTATCAGGACCTTTGGCGGTTAAGTCTCTTTTCTACAAAAAGTCTCTTGTCCCCAAGGACCTGATGGCTTCATAAAATAACAAACAAAATAAGTTTTGTTCCAAATGTACTTTGGGTGATGGTTTCACCCCTTGGTCCCCCTCGTCCGGATACAGACCCCTCAAACAGTCCTTATCAATATCAGGATCTTCGGAGGTTGTCTCTCCTACTTCGGAGGACATCCCTCTACCAGGTTCACTTTTGTCAACACACTGTTTCTTGGGTCTTTAGACTTTACCCCTCTTTATTGGCATCCCTCCATCGGGTTCACTCTTGCCATTTCACAATTCCTTCTATTTTCTTCTGCTGTGAGATTCACTTCCCTTGCGACTCTCAATGGTGACTGTACAGGGTTTGTGCTAGATCTTTGTATGACCACTTTGACCTTTCTTTGCGGCTCGCCTACGGCCTTCTGGTATCAATAGTTTCAATAAACGCGGGCTCAACCAGAGTGTCTTGAGTCAGCACCCACGTAGGGCCGATCCCATCTGCAGCTGGTCTTCCCTAAACAATTTACAGTTCTTTGAACTTTCCTCAACGTGCCACTTTTTGCGATTTTCTTTCAACACAGTTCAGTTTCTTTATTGGTTCCCCTTTGACTCATCAGCTGTGATGAACTGCTTGGCTTTTCATTCTATCTGGAGTAAAGGCTGGTACCATGGTAGCAGGCATCTCCCTCTGTCCTGCCTATCAGCTTAGGAACTCTCTGTGTACCATTGACATCTACTGCAACACGCTTGGGCTATTGTTCACGGTCTTATGCTTCCTTCTCCTGAGGCTTCGCGGTTCTGGTTTGGAAAGGGCAAGGTCACTTCTCTCCTTGTCGTCCCTTCGATCCTCGCCGCCTTTCTCCTCCTCTTGAACTGCTGTGCTTGGATAGCTCTCTCGTTGTGCGGTTTGTCTTGCTCGTCGTGTGCTCTTGTGCTCCACCTTTTATCCCTGTCGGGAAAGGAATGGGCCGTCAGGTGTGTGAGGTTCTGGTCAATTGCCTGACTTTGCCCAACCCTTGGTTTGGGACATGTCAGGTAAACAGTTTAATTAGTCTGTTGTCTTTCGTGTCAGGAGAAAGTTTTCGTGTTGGAAGGGGCGGGGGGCAGTGTATCTGAATGTCCTATGTGGTAGGATAGGGGAAAGGTGTTGTAGGGAATTCTAAACCTCGTACTGGGAGGGTTGGTAAACTTATCTGAGTTTGGTAGTGTTTGTGAAATGCACAGGACTGGCCAGGATTATTGTTGTGAAAGTAACAGGGAGGATTGTGTGAATAGTAGTGTTTTGTGAAAGTAGACTAGGTGTTCGGGAAAGAGTAATCATAGGGACGTGGAGAAGAATGGTTGGGAGTATTCGGTAGGGACCAGGAAAACAGGGATTTTGGGAGAGATTGAATGTAACGGTTTGAGATCCTAGGGGATTTGTTATAGATGGATGGGTCATTGGATTTGGTTAAGGGAAATTCCATGGGAGGACGGGTGACAGATGTGGTACAGCGAATAAAAGTCTCAGGGACTCTGTCCTCCTCACTTCTTCCCCGGTACAATACAGCATCTCACCAGGGGCATTTTCCTGAGCACAACCCCAGTATCCTCTACCCAGGTGATCTTCCCTCGCTCTTCCACCCCCAGGGTTAGGATCTGAGAGTGCCAGCCCTTCCCTGGCCACCTGAATAAGGGATTCACAAGGTCTGCCTGGGAGAATACCCTCAGGTTTCGCACACAAGTAATTTTGTAAAACAATTTTTAAAAACTCAGGATGGGATGCTGGAGTCTTTTTTTCTTGCAAGCAGAGGAGTGACCGTTCATGTGCCTGCCTTGGTACAAGGGCCTGGTTTCAGTGGAGAATGTGAGAATATTGCACACAGTTTTGCTGAAAGTTTAAGAGTCTCCTTTAAAAAGTGATGTTGTTGCATTCTGTTATCAGCAGTACCAATTAAAGTCAATGCTTTTGCGTGTAATTTAATTGTTTGTCACCAATTTTTGAAATTGTGTTACTTCATTTGTTTCCTGCTTGCAATCCTGTGAATGAAGGAAGCAAAGCCAGGTGCACTGTCCCTGGATGAAGCTAGTCCCTTGGTGCAAGCCTTCCTCAAGTATCAAGACGCGCTGTCCCTGAACCCCGGGTTCTGGCAGTACAACCTGCATGTGGGGAGACTCCTCCTGCTGCAAGGGAAACCCGAAGACGCACTGCTGTTTCTGCAGACCGCACTCATTCAAAGACCTGACCTGGCACTAACAAGGTTCGGAATCAAAATGCTTGCATACATACTAATGTTTGGGGCGTTTAGTTCTGTGATATATTGTGTTTTTGTTTGCCCATATTTTGTTGTTGTACAAGTGGAGGAAAACGTGTTTGATTATAAATGTATTTCAATACATCCTACAATTTTGGAAAATCACAGTCCATTTCCCTTTATCAGATTTTTCCTTGGATGTGATCTTTTGGCCGATTGAAGGGGTTTTGTCCTTTGCATATTGTTTGTTTTTGGTTAATTGAAAAGCACTCGCTGTCGGGGTAAGAAGAATGGATTTCAACAAAGCGTGTAGAAGGGGAGGAAGTGAAGGTCTCTGCTCTAACCTCTCCCATGTTGGTAAACACAAGGTGGGTCATGTTCATCCCACAAGTTAATTGTATGTGGGGGACCACACCCATTTTTACCTTTCTGCAAAATGTCCCCTCTGTGCACTTTTCCTCTTTTCCATCACATAGTGGAAATGGGAGGGGTTTCCGCCTTTACTCTTCACTTTTCCATTATGTTGGTGGAAAAAATGTAAACGCCTCCAGCAATTCACAAATTAGGTATTTACAATGGATTCCTTTGGGATACAAAGTGTGTCTTAGGTTAACTTTTACAGGAAAGACATGGAGTTGCTCCTAAACATATATTGGACCTAAAACTCGACAGAAGTTTTTTTACATCTAAAATATAATTCTCAGTTTTATGACAAAATTTTACACACAATAATATTTCCATAAAACCCTAAATAGTAATGGATAAAATCACAAATACAAAAATATCAAAAAATAGCAGCATATATACACAAATTGTACAATATCAATCCACCATTACATATAATCTGGATTTTGCTAGCATGGATACATTAATCCCACTTGTACAAGTTTCTGTCCTAAATCTGTCGGACATTAATCAGGGGCAAGATTATTCGGTATGTGTGTTAACTGGTGATGTTTTCAACCATCTATCGCCCTGGTCTTACTGAAGATCCCTAATAGGATAAAGACACAATTTTGTTACACTTATAGGGTCTCTAGCTCTCACAACTACCCTTCCCCCAAAGGTTTAAGCCATAAACATTAGTAATATACACGAGTGGTCTGTCTGAAATGACTTCTCTAGACCACATGAGAAAAAAGGGGAATCACAGACTTCCTCCTGCTCTTGCATGACGGTGACTCTATGTAGTCAGAGCCAAAAATAGCATCTATTTATGTCACTCTGTGCAAAAAATTTGAAAAAAACAACACACATTTCTACAATTATGGATACTGGAGTAGCTAGTACTCGAGTAGTCTATGGCACACTGTTGTTTATATGTACTATACTAACCCAGAATTAATGTGTTTATAAGTAAATGTGTCATATGTGATTTTGTCAATTGTTATTTGTTATATGTTTTAAGGAAATTAAATGGTTCTATGAGAAACAGGATCTTCAACATAGAGAAGAATTAAACATGTCTTTTATTTACAAATCTAAAACTGTGTGTTTTTGGTCCGCAAGAGGAAAATGAATTGTTAACTCTTAGATGCTATTTTTGGTTCCGACTACATAGTCTCCTTCGTGCAAGAGCAGGAGGAAGTCTCTGATTCCCCTTTTTTCTCATAACATTGGGCCTCATTACAACGTAGGCGGTAGAGTGATAACGGCGCCAGTAGAGCTGCCGGCGCCGTTATGCCTCTACCGCCTCATTACGAGGTCTGTTCGCGGGTCCCACCTGACGTCCTTAGCGGGACCCGATAGCACACCAGGATGCTAACAACGGGCCCATCATTAACGCGCCCATTGTTAGCATCCTCCCCATTCCCATTGAGCCCTATGGGGGCTCAAATGGGGATGTTCTGGGTCCCGGGAAAGGGAATTACCGGGCCCTCCACGGTCGGAATGGCCCGGTAATTCCATATTCCTGGAACCCGGACCCGGTACCCGGTATGGGGGTAGCCATGCCGCTAAAAGCGGCATGGCTACTTCCATACTCATAATGAGGCCCATAGATACCCTTGTACATCACACACCCCTCGAAAATCACAAATTATTGGGTTTGACCTATTTTACAGATCTCTAGACCACATGCAACCACTTGTGCTGCTATCCCTGCCTTCCTTACTTAGAGTACACCAGCATTTCTTCCTCTTGCTATTCTGTAAGACAAAAAAACCTCAATAGTTGTGGATTCTCTCATAACCTGTTATAACTATCTATTACTAAAGTCTACACTCTTACCACAGATTAAATACAGCATCAGCCTCTCTGAGTGCACACCATCTTTCATGCAATGCATACATAGCTCTGTAGGGATTAAAAACAAAGCACAAACTACTAGACCCTTGATTGTCAACACTGAGGTCTAAACATTATGGCACTATTGACTCACAAACATACTTGAGTATTTACTGGAGACCGCTGTGGTTTCTTCTCCATCAAATGTCTTAGCCCAACTTCCAGGCTGGGGACATTTCCTATTCCTAATGGGCCCACCTGCACACTTCAAAAGGGACCTAGTAAGGATAATATCTGGAAAAGGCCCAAACTAATTTGCAGTTAGGGAAACTGAAAACCACCAGTGGCCTCAAACTAGTATAGGACAAAAAAGCAACCACCTCTCAGGACTTCTGTGTGGCAAAACGCTGCATTTTCAAAATGGCCGCCGCTTATAAATATGCGTGGTGATGTTATCGCATTGCACCATATGCGATGACATTATCACGTTGCGCAATGCGTCAATGTCATCACACTAATAGCCCAGTATTAAGCTACTATTGTCATCCCGGGCTTATATAAAAATGATTAGTATTCAGTGAACATTATCCTATTTCAGTTAGATATATAGCCATATTTGATTCCTCTGGATTATGCAAAGTTATATTCAGGTCTCACCCGAAATTAGCCTGTTATTCAGAGCTACATCTTGCAAAATGGATGAGGCAAGTGCTGGACCTAATTTTCAATATCTCTCTTCTTGCATGAGGGGGATGCATCCTATTCTCCATCACTCCTATTGGATATAGGCCATTGGTCATGGCTGCTAAGGTCTCAGGTGAGCCTGATAATTTAAATATATATCGGTCCACATATCATAGACCCTACTGGATAAATACTGATACTCAATGTTTTGCCTACTCAGGGATGGCGTAACAATATTTATATTTAGTTTCAAGTACACAGCACATATATTAGACATCATCATTGATCTAATATCAACGCCATGTATTGTCGCTAAGCTTATTGCATACAGTGGAAAAACTATTGCAACACTGTCACAGTTTCATCTGAACCATAGCCTTAGACATAATCAAGGATCGATAACATTCAGCAAGCCATATTTTTTTACTTTTTGTTATCTTTTTTGTCATACATGTGGTGTATTTCCACTTATTATACAAATTGTAGCCTACAGTACTTCAGCATACCATCTCTATTCAAGGGTTGTTCATAGAATATTGTTGCAACCCTGAGTCATGAATTGAAATCCTTAATTGGCAGATCATACTAATCATGCTTATCACACACGTCTTAACATCAATTACTCCACGTTTTATATTGCAGATAGCAGCTTCACAGGAGTGACCGCCATAGGAGAACAATTTAGGTTACGTTATGCCACTCAATATTCTCATTCAGTCCTCCTGTGTGGCTTTTTGTCAGAAAAAGCAGCTTTTGCTCTACATTGAGCAATTTTTGGTTGACCTTCTCTTGGGAATTTCCTTTTTCTTATTTGAGGATGGTCCACTGGAAATCCATATAGGTATGGCCTTTTTTGACAAAATGTTTCACTAACAGAGCCTGTTCGTTTTTATTTTTAATGCAACTCCTATGCTCGATCATTCTTGTTTTGCACTTTCTGGTGGTTTTTCCAATGTATATACATGAAACTGGACAGGTGATCAAATATATAACATTGTCTGTATTACAGTTGGTGTGTACTTCAATCTCCCACTCTCGTGTCAACCCGAGATCTACAGTTAGTGTTTTTAGTCATTGGGCACATAGCACAATTGCCACAGCGGTGATGTCCAATCATCCGTGGTAAACCCCACAAAGTCCCTTGTTGAGGTTCTCTGTTTTTGCTTGAGCCAATGTCATTCTTCATGATAATATTCCAAATGTTAATGGTTTTATTTTAAGGCGACCATGGTGTTTGGGAGGTTTCTAGACATCACTTTTTTCCAATTCTTATTAATGATGCCTTTAATCTTATAAGAATGATTACTGAAAGTACACACAAATACTAGCGGATTCTCCTTATCTTGTTGCCCAACTTCTGTTCAAGCAGAGCTTCTCTGTTGTTATTATAGGCCCTTTTTGCGCATCCTTTAACAAGTTTATATGGGTAGAATCGATTCACAGGTTTGTAAATTAGCTCTCATTTCTTGTGTCTCTCATATACTGCTATTGCGTTTGTAAATGCAGAAATTGCCCAAACGGGAGGTTGTCTCTGACATGTTGTGCATGATGGCTCCCATCATGCAATGAGGCATTTTTGTCTGTAATCTTGGTAAATGGTCTAATAATTGGCTAAGATGACGTTTTCCTATTATGAACAGGCAATCAGCAAGAGGCCAACAGTTTTGTAGAATGGTCGAACATCCATTAAGTTTATTGCATCTATGAGAAACAGAGGTCAATTACTTAGACATTACCATCTACCATGAACAAGGACAACTACTTGATAGACCATTTACCAAGATCACAGACAAAAAAACCTTCAATCCTCGATCAGCAATCCGACTGGACCACCAGGGAATTGATTTTGGGGTCCCCCCACCAGGCCAAACAGCCTACCCACCAAATAAAAAAAAACAATGCCACAATGTTTTGCCACCTTTGGGGGCAGATGGGTGCTGTTTTGCACCCATTTGCCCCCAAGAAAGGCAGAAAAAAAGCCAACAAGGCATACTTGGGAGGGCAGATTCTTGCTGCTTCCGTAGGGGAGATACATTGGCGTTCTGGCCCCATTGTACCAACCCTGGGAAGCAGCATGGACCACTAGGCCACCAGCAATATGATCTTGGGGTGGGCTCACTGCCCTCCCACCCCCGGCCAATCCGTCCCCCACCGTCACCCCCCAAAAATGCCAACAAGATGGCATAATGTTGTTTTGCCTTCTTTGGGGTAAAATGAGTGCTGTCTTGCACCCATTTGTCCCCAAAGAAGGCAAAACAGCAAAGGGTAATTTTGCCAGTGGCATACTAGCAGGCATCAGGGGGATGGCCCTATGCCTGTAGAGCCAGCCCCCTCAGAAATCCCCCCATGGAGGGGCAGATCCTTTCTGCTTCCCTAGGGGGACAAATTGATGGTCTGGTCCCATTTTGCCAACCCTGGGAAGCAGTAAGGAGCACTAAGCCACCAGGGAAAAGATGTTTGGTTTGGGGGGCTGTTTTGCTGATTGCCCGTGGCAGTACACCTGGCCGTCCTGGACCTCTGTCAGGGCCACATTTAGAGCTGTTCCCTCCGGGAGGGATGGGGACCCTGTGCAAGATCCCTGGGATGGTCGCTGGGCTGGGGTGTGGTCGACCCACGTGCGAGGCAGACGCCCAAGCCTGTCCTAGAGTTCTGGCTGGGCTGCATTACAGCTTTTCCCTCTGGGGAGGGATGAGGACCCTGCAGGGGCTCACTGGGAATGCTGCTGGGCCTGGGGGCAGGCGACCCACATGGGAGACAGTTGCCAAAGGCTGGGAGCAGTACCCCCAGCTGTCCTGGAGCTCTGGACATGCTGTGTTACAGCTTTGCCCTCCAGGGAGGGATGGGGACAGTGCCGGGGCTCCCTGGGACCACAGCTGGGCATGGGCATGTGCGAACCACATGGGAGATAGATGTCCAAGGACGGGGGCAGTTTCCTCAGCTGTCCTGGAGCTCTGGCCTTGCAGCGTTACAGCTTTTCCCTCCAGGGAGGAACAGGGAACCTGCCAGGTTGTTCGATGACCGCCGCTGTGCTGGGCAGTTTACCTACGTGCAAGGCAGACGCCCAAGGCTGGGGGCAGCACCCCCGGCCATCCTAGAGCTCTGGCTGGGCTGCATTACAGCTTTTCCCCTCAGGGGAGGGATGTGAACCTGGCTTGGGCTCCCTGGGACCTTCACTGGACTTGTGGAAAGTCGACCCACACTGGAGACAGGCCCCCAAGGATGGGGCAGTATCCCCGACCGTCCTGTAGCTCTGGCTGCGCTGCGTTACAGCTTTTCCATCCAGGGAGGGATGGAGACCCTGTCGGGCCTGTCTGAGACTGCCGTTTGACTTGGGCAGTGTCAACCCACATGGGAGACAGGTGCCCAAGGATGGGAGCAGCACCCCCGGCCGTCCTAGAGCTCTGGCTGGGCTGCATTACAGCTTTTCCCTCATAGGAGGGATGGGGACCCTGTCACAGCTCCCAGGGACAGCGGTTGGACTTGTGGACGGTTGACCCACATTGGAGACTGGTGCCCAAGGCTGGGGGCAGTACCTCTCACCGTCCTGGAGCCCTAGCTGTGCTCCGTTACTGCTTATCCCTCCAAGGAGGGATGGTGACCCTGCCGGGGCTCCCTGGGACTGCCGCTGGACTTGGGGACGGTCGACCCACATGGGAGACAGGCGCCAAAGGTAGCACCCCCGGCCGTACTGAAGCTCTGGCTGGGCTGCATTACAGCTTTTCCCTCTGGGCAGGGACAGGACCCTGCCAGGTTGCCCCATGACTGCTGCTAGATTTGGGGACCGTCGACCCACATGGGAGCCAGGCGCCCAAGGCCGAAGGCAGCACTCCTGGACATGCTGGAGCAATGGCTGGGCTGCATTAGAAGCATTTCCCTGTAATGATGGGGAGTGATGGGGACCCTGCCGGGGCTCCCTTGGATACGGCTGTACTTGCTGGCGGTCGTCCCACATTGGAGACAGGTGCCCAAGGCCGGGAGCTGCACCCCCGGCCATCCTTCGAGCTTTGGCTGTGCCGTGTTACAGCTTTTCCCTCTGGTGACCCTGCTGGGGCTCCCTGGGACAGCTGCTGGACCTGGGGACGGTCGACCCACACAGGAAACCGGGTCCCAAGACTGGGGACATCCCCCCAGCCATCCTGGAGCTCTGGCTGGGCTGCGTTACAGCTTTTCCCTCCGAGGTGGGATGGGGACGCTGCCGGGGCTCTGTAGGGGAGGCATGGTATCATAAGTATGACACTGACACAAGGGCGTGGCCGGCAGCCATGCAGTCAAGCCACCTTTTCTCCAAGATCCCGCATGATGCTTTCAATAATTACAGTTACACCGTCTTTGCAGCATATAGTGGCACAGAAATTATAGAGAACAGAAGCGGAGCATGTCAGGTGCTGAGCTGTGGCAGTGCGGGGCAAAACGCAGGGCTGCAGGAGACGAATGGCGGCTTGGAAGCGTGGAGGATGAGACCTCCAAGATGGCGGTGGTGGGGAGCTGATCGAGGCGGAAGGCGCTGATGGTGCATGAAACGACCTGTAGCGCAAGCTGACCGGAGGCCTCCAGTGGAAGAGACAGCAGGGGAGACTCCATAAGATAACGTGGACAAAAGATGTGCACCCAAAACAGTGAGGGCCCGCGAGGGATGTGGCGCTGGCCTGAGATCTCCCCAAACCACAGCAGAGCTGGTGGCAACAACCTGCCCCGCACCCCACCCCCTGGAGGAAGGCGTGTGGGTGGAACCCTACAAAGATACTGGTGAGAGGGAGATAAGCCACTGGGAGGAGCCGCAGCAAACCGCCAGTTGCCCAACACTGCATCGCCTGAGCGGGAGCGCAGAGGGACTGTAGAGGCAACCAGGCTAACCCCAGGAGAAATGTGAACCACGAAACGTTGCCATAAAACTCTGTAGCAGCCCAAACATTTGGAAAACCACGGAGAGAACTGCATCCAGACCAGATGCGTATACCTGGAGGCCCCTGAGCGGAGTGGCCGGCGAGCTTGCATACTTCCAGCGCACGCACCGGTGAGCCGACCCCAGACTCAGGAGACCCGTTGGACGAATCGGCTGTGGATACCCTTAAGTGAGCAGCGAGTGCCTGAACATAGAGGGCAGATGCAGGAGCACGCCAGCGCCTGGGACAACAAGGAAAGGCAGAATAGTGCAGGATAGGAAGGATCCTGCATTATCCAGCCCAGAACACTAGATATACTTATTATTTATTTATTTGTATATGGCTTTAAAAAAAACCTTTACAAATTTAAACAAACAAAATTTAAACACAAAATCACAAAATACAGAAAGAAGAGAAACAAAAAACATACGGATGAAAAAACAATTTTGTATAGCAATCTAAGCAGAATGGCTAAACAGAACCTTTACCGGTTAAATACCCAAAACCTACGAGAAGAAAGATCTCAAAGTACAAAGAAACATAGGTAAGGCTAGGCAGTTTCACATTCAAATCGAAACAAGATTCAAAGGAACGTATTAATGAATGAAACAGACTAAATACACACAAACTAAACATAAAAATAGTAATATCACTTTCGACAAAATTTCAAACTACATTATTTAAAACCTTTCTAATACATTAATATTTGACTGCTATATCATGCAAATTGTATCATAGCAGACAGACTAAAATCCTCCATATACACAATTCATAGATTCAAAATATCCAAAGTTTATAAATAATGTACTAAAATACTCAAACAGAGCAAAGTTCATAACTTTAAAAAAAAATCCATGACTCTTAGACGTAACTGAGCAGCCCGCTTATATTACTGGTTACTCTAAAGATTGAGAGTTAATGTCTCTACGGCGGAGCTGCCCAATTATATACCCAGTTTATGATAAATCACATTTGGCTTTCAGGAATCTGAGTACTGCCAATTGCAGCGGAACTTGCTTATCGAATAATATACATTTCCAGACTTGATCTAAATCCACTTTGGATACATCTGACACAAATCTAGAGAAATAAGACAATCTCTTAGACAATAAGGCCGGACACTCAAGCAGCAAATGTCTCAACGTTTCCTTAGATGCATAATCATTACACTGTCTACATATTATTGAAGCGCTCACTGGTTTTGTTCTTACAGCAATTATTTCTCCACTGAGCATGACATTGAATCTGAACCTTAAAAAGCAGTTTCTCCACCCTCGATAGGGAAAGAGGTACAGATATGGCTCCATAGAGCCCATATATTTATAGTATGAAACCATATGAGCATATAGCCTGGATTGGGTTAATTTTTGGATTGTCATTGCCCAATCGGCATTTTGCAAAAGCTGTTTTACTTTTTTTGGGTTTGCCATAAGTGTTATCAGAGATGCACCTACACGATCCAACAATGTGTTACATATTTCCATCAATTTTAGTAGAAGTACTGATTTCGGGCGGCCCTGCTTCAACCTTACTGACAAATCCAGATTGGTTTCTGTTTGAACAATTAGATTCAGAAATAATTGGAGACATTTCCACTCCACAATACTTTGGAAGGATTGTAGTCCATATTCGTAGCGGATTGCTACTATAGGGACGCAGTTCGGTAAACAGGAGATTTTCTGAGCAAGGATGACTCTAACCTGCTCACATCCAGTATACCCGTAATGAATGGGTTTTCACTCCCATAAAGTATTAGTAGCTTTTAGTTTATGGAATCTCAGGGGTGTAAGAAAAGCCTCCAAATTTGTGGTCCACTACTCACATCTGGGTAATACATACTTTAACTTTAGATAGATAATGATTTAATATTTGATCGCTGTTGGCTTTTCCATTTACAAAGAAGCCCAAATAAATCATCGCATTTTTAATGGCTAATTTGGAATTATCCAAGTACCAACTTTTTGAGATTAAAGATCTTTTTCCACTAAAGTGTAGAATGTGTGATTTCAATTGATTGACCGTTATTTGCCATATAGTTAGCAAATGCCAATAGCAGACGTTGGAGTCCTACCGGTGATCTATCAAATAATAAGAAGTCGTCCGCGTAGGAGCACTAACAAAATTTCTTGCCTTCTAAATTTGGTTGTATAAAGGCAGCGTTCTCGAGCACCGGGCCGATATCAGATGTATATAGATTATATAAGGTCGGGGCGAAAATACACCCCTGTCGGAGACCGTTAGATGTCTTGATTGGCTCCGAGAGCCGACCATCCGTGCTCAAGCGAACTTGGATCATTGACCCTTCATGTAAGTATATCAGGGTCTCCAAGATGTCTCTCGGGAGTGCCATTAAGGCCAACTTCTTCCATAGGGTAATTCGATTCACTCGGTCGAAGGCGAGGGACAGATCCATGCTAGCCAAATATACCAGACTCGCCCCCTTTTGCCAACCCAATTCTTGAAGCAGGGAGATCAGCATCCCTCCTGCTAATGTGCCAATACCTTTTCTAAAGCCAAATTGATGCAATGAATAGATCTTTTCGCTAATAGCCCATTGTTCGATCCTTTGAAGGAGAAGGCTTGCATATATCTTTGAGTCTGAGTCCAGTAGGGCTATACGCCAGTAGTTTGAAGGGATGGATCTGTCTCCCTTTTTGTAAATAGGGATAATGTAGCTCATGTTCCAAGAGCTGGGGGTGACCTTTGTTCTACTTATGTCTTCAAAAAGAAGAAAAAGGGCTTTCGACCATTTATCCTTATTACCCTTGAAGGGGGCATTTGAAAGCCTGTTGGGGCCTGCTGCTCTAGAAGAGTTTGCCTTAGTTATCCTTTCTACAATTTTTTAAATTGAGAAATTACCTGACCATTGCCCAGTTTCCCTTTCGTGAGAATATTGTTGGCTATGCTCACTGCTTGCATACAATTTCCCAAAATGTTCTTTCCATATTTGCTCATTGATTGGATTAAGATTATGTGCTACCGGAGATTTGGAAGTTCTATTTATGAGCTGCCAAAAATGTTTTACAGAATTGTTTTTTAAAGAGCTCAACATTTCCTCAATGTCCTCTTGTAGCAACCTGGATTTATGGATTCTGATCCAGTTTCTGTAAATCTGTTTCACCTGTTTAATTCCCTGTGTTCTCGAGTTGTCTGGAAGTTCGAGCAAGAGTATTTGTCTTACAGTGCGGCGTAATAAGATCTTATTGGCACGCACTAGTGAATCGTACTTATGTATATGTTTGTGTGTCACCTGAATTATGGATCTCTTTACCGATTTTTCGATAAGAGTTTTGACATAAGGACCAAAATGGTCATGTGTAGACCTAATTTTTTTTTCTTCATAGGTAGTATTTTCATGATCCTTGCAGAAAAGATCATTGCATGCATTGACATTTCCCGGGTGCCAAGTGATTCTATTATTCCCTGGGTTTAAAGTCAGGTTACTTGCCATCTGCTTGCGCGAGGTGATTTTACTCGGAATATGCAAATTCAGTTCAAGTATCTTATGATCACTCATCATTGTTGGATGTAATCCGAAACTCTCTATCAGATTAAACAGGTCAACTGATGCATATATATAATCAATTGGAGAAGATTTTTCTCCTGATGTCCAGGTGATGTAAGGGACATCTGATCGCAGCAAATCATAAGTTGCTTTCAAGCCCCATGTTTTAAATACATTATTCCAGCAATAGCGATCATTTTTCTGTATGCCATGGCCCTATGTTTAGGTTCAATTTTAGCAGTAAGATCAGCCCTTATGTCAGATGAAGTATCAAAAGATGATGATGATCCCTCCTTTGGTAACAGCATGTTTGTATTCAAGTCCCCCATCACCAGAATTTGGAGCTCTGGGTATTTGCAAAAACATTTCTCCATGATTACTTCAATTTCAGTAGTTAATTCGCATAGATTGGACCCTGGAGACCAGTATATATTCCATATTAGCATATAACCTGTACTCTCCACCTTTATTAGTGCCCCCAATGCAGATGGAGGAATTGAAAAAGTTTCCATCAGGGTAATGCCAATGCCAAGTTTGATTGCCAGGAGTAATCCTCCCTTCGGTCAGCCTATCCTACCTTTAGAAGCCATGGAGGTGGAGACAATCAAACCATCCATCTGAGCGTTGGTAGTCATCCACGTCTCTTGAATACATATAATGCTTTTAGTTCTTAATAGCTGGCATAATTCAATAGATGAAAATAGATGAAAATTCCCTCTGGAATTCCATGACAATATTACAAAGGCGTTATCCTGAATTATGTCTGTTTGAGATTTTGAAGCTGGAATATTGAGTCTCGAAGACTCAGGGCAAGCCATCTCCACCTTGGGTCTTGTTCTTCGAGGCTCACTGAGTTTTTTTTTTTTGTTGTTGTTACCTGTCCCCGCATGGATCCCGATCTAACTGGTTCCTGTATGTTCGAGCCCTCATTCTGGGGGCTGCCATCCCCGAAGATGAGTATGTTGAATCCCCTCCTATTGAACTGATCGAGTTCCAGTATGACGTTTCTAAATACCAACTTCGAGTAGAATACTAATCTTACATGGTCCAGGCAATGTGGATGAATAAAATCTACCCTTTTGATGTCTGCCGTGGTCAAATTGGCTAATGCTGGAATATCATTAAAAAGTTGCAGACTTCTGTTGCGATTCATGACGGGTTGTGCGCCGCAATCAAAAAGAGGATATATTAGTATACTTGGGAGCTCGAGAGAGCATGGTTTTCTCCATTGAATGTGTTTAAGTTCCGTATCCATGTAGTGTTTGGGAGAGCGTTCCTCTGTTTCTCCTTCCCAGGCTCCATCCACAGGAACTTGGATGGGCCTGGGCGAGGACTTGGTACCGGGATTATTCTCCAAAAAATTCGGATCTGGGCGCCGAGGGTTCAGGGACCTAGGTTCCCTTGAACGACTCTCGGCTTTCTGTTGCATCAAATTGAAGGCGGAATTCTATGCTCCAAGAGATGGGGGAGCTTTCACTTCTTGGATGATTCTGCTCCTGATTGCCTCTTCCACCGCTGTGCTAATCAGCAGCGCAATCTCCTCCTTGCTCAACATGTTTGTGCCTAATGGTCCTGAGGTCGGGTCCCTCACGGGAGCTGGGGCCTCTGCGATGTTATCTATCTTAGGTGAGGAGCCCTCTAACTGTAGGATTAAATTTAGTTCTGCCGGGGGCAATATAGCATTATTCGACTGAAATTCCTTTGCATCAGGATTCAGCACGGGATGCTTATTATTTAGATTTATGTCCTGCCCCATCTGAGGAGGCATGTTGTTATCGGTCAATGGGATTTTTCTACAGCAAGGAGCCTCCTGTGGGGCTGAATTATCTACAGAGTTAACAATTCCTCTAGATATGTGGATTTTAGTGTCCAGCACAGTTCTATCTCTCAATGCTTCATCCACCGCTGCACTAATCAGCTGAGCTATTTCAGATTTACTCATTGGTATCCTTTCCAGGGGGTTCAAGATCCGAGTTACTCACCATTCCGTGAGCCTCTGAAGTGTTTCCTTTCTTTGGTGGGCACCCCCCTTTTTGTATTATTGGGTTCTGTCCGCCCTGTAACAATAGATCACCCTCTGCCTGAGGCTCAGTTGTAGGATGGTTCTGAATTGGGGCCTCAGGCTTACGTAGATTCGATTTTAAAAAAGAGACCATAGCTTTCTCTAAATTCCATGGGTAATGCCCCATACCCTTTTCAAAAGATTTTTTATTTTTAGCAGGTTTGGTTTTAGTTGGTGATGACTTGTGGGACATTTCGTCAGAGAGGGAGTTAGATGGATTAGAGTAGACACCATCCCCTTGTTTATTTATCATATCTATGGGCTCTATTATTTCTACATCAGAATCCATGTTTTGTATCTTCTCTGATGAAATTTCTCCAAGTATTTTTAGATGTTTTATTTCTTCGGTTGAAGAAAGATGAGTTTCCATTCCCTCTATTTTTCTTTTTTGGTTTTTGATTCTTTTTATTAGTGGGATTTGGAGCCTCATCCTTCTCCACGAATTGTTTATTTTTGGCTAAATGCTCAGGGTTAGTTGATTTTTGTGCATGGGGGATCTGAATGGGGTCCTCTCTTAAATCATCCCTTCTATCTACTTCCTTATTTAGTGGCAATCCTAAGGCTACCAACTTTGTCACTAGTTTCGTGGGAAGAAGCTCCAAGGTTTCCAGGCCAATTTTGGCTTGCAAAAGCTGTCTGCCCATCAAGATTCGTAATTCCATAAGTTCAGTAGAATGGGTTTTTAGTTCCTGCAGTATTGAACGGAGTAGCCCTCCCATTTCAGAGGGAGAGTCCTTCTGTGGATCGAATGTGGTCGAGGGATCTAACAGATGTAAAGACAGATCCCGCAAATCCCCTTCTGCTGAGAAGAAGTCGGGGGACGTATCTAGAAACGAGGTCTCTGGAATCAATACCGCCTCCCCTCTCGGTGCAGTCTCTGTGAAACTGACCTCAGGCTCTTCCTCCTGTTGGATCTGTACTCGCCCCCCCAGCAATATCATAGATGATTGTGCAGCTGCCTCAGACTCCAACAACAGAGAGTCACTTGGTTCAGGAGGAGAAGGAGGGAGTGGCATATTCATTGCCATTCTTAGAGTATTTTTTACAGGAGTAAAAATCAGGGGAGCCGACAAAATATCATCGTAGAGTCTTATCCCCTGAGCTGTGCTGCTTCTGGTAGATGGGCCGGCAGCAGAGCCCCGAGCGTACACATATTCAATGCTGTTTCTCAGCCTTGACATTCCGATAATATGCTCCCCCGGATGGGCACCAATTACTAGTCACACAGATCCTCGGAAGCCAATACGCTTGGATATGAGTAATAATGTCTCTGGGCCGATTTTGAATCCAGTCCGTCGGATGTGTTCCCTAACCCCTCAGATCATGTTACGCATCCTCAAATGCCGGAGTACCACCTAATGCATACAATTATTGGGTTTATTTATACATGGAAGATTTTATACATAGGTATACAGAGATAGACACGGGAGGGGTTGCGCTATGGTCTAGAGAATGTATATGAACCACCCCAGAATCAGTCTCCCCACCAGACTGTCCTTCCGGCTCACAATCTTTTGCCCACCATGTGCCCTATACCCTTTGAGCGTTATAGGGTTTCCTCCCTAATTAGTCATCTATGCACGTGGATACTAAAGAAAGGCAAATAACTCCGTACCCTTTAGCTCCACAATCTTGCCACTCTTACCAGGGCTTAACTATGCGTTGGGGACACAGCCTACCTCCGCCCACATTCGCTTGGCATGAGCCCCCTCGCCTCCGTCACACGCCAGAGGTATGCACTCACCCTCTAGAATCCAATAGAAGTATCCTGTGAATTGGGCAATAGGTGAAAGCTGCAAACTGCACGCTGCACGAGCAGTGAACAGCGAACAGCGAACAGCGTACTTTCTGTACTTCCGTGTGCGCGCGCGGGTGTGCTACGCACACTGTATTTAAATCTGAAGGGGCGGTATCAGGGGCGTGAGTTAGTTCACCGGCCCAATCATTTTGCACTTCGGTCAGGCAACTTCCGTGTTGCCACGAAGGACGTCCGCTCCTCGATGGTCCCGTAATGTGGATGATGGAGTCCTTCCAAGAAGAAAGTTAGTAAACAGCAGGCGAGTTCCTTCCCCCCAGCCAACAGCGTACTTTCTGTACTTCCGTGATATACACAGCCTTTCGGAATAACAATGCCGGCATTCACACAGAGCTGAGGAGGCAGCCTGTACCTACATTTCTCATTGGTTGAAACTGCAATTACGGGCACGGCTGACAAATAAGGACATCTACTGCCCGGCACAGCCTCACATGTGGATCATCACAGAAGAGAGAACGGGTGGCACGAGGGTCTAAGACACTAACACCTGACAAATATCTTAACACCAACGCAGACCCACCTTGGTAGGTGCGCACTGCAACCGCGAAGCGGTGGGGTGTGTGAGCTGACCGCACTGGTGGAGGAGAGAGGTTGGTAAGGCACGCAGGGCATCGGGAGAGAGGGAATCCATGCGGTGCGGGGCAAGGCAGAATTGTAGCGCCTCCGTACAGCCCGTTGGCGGTCCATGAGAAGAGGTTTGGACTGCACAGGTTGACGCATCTAAACATTACCAGAGCAACCCAAAGGCGATACATTGTGAGAGGACTGTGTGAGCCGGGGAGGGGATCGGAGGCTTGGACAACAGCAGGGAAGTGAGCAGAGAACAAAACCTGCACAGATTGTGAGGGAGAACAGACCAGCACGCTGGCGTAGCAAGAAGTAACATCGGTGTACTAAATATAAGAAAGAAGGGCTGACACTTGTCTCTAAGCGGTTGTAGAAGGAGGCAGGTGGAACGGCAGACGAGCTGACCCAGGCTAAGGCGCACATTCTGTACATGCCATCTCAAGACAATACGAGGCGAGAGCATAATACCTTGGGGAAGAGGCCACCTAAGCGGTGCAGACACAAAGAAGGGCGGCACAACGCCTGAAGGAAGGACTGGGGAGTGCTTTCCTTGTGTTAGGGAGAATTCTCATTCTATGGCTAATTTCCCTTACCTATAAGAGTCCCCCAGCAGCTTTGCTGGATTTGAAGGGTTTGTTTCTTTTCTCCTGCTAAGAGTGAGACTCTTTTTCCCACTCTTAGGCATTTTTGCTATGTGTGTTCTAGGCTATTTTTGTGTTTAATGTCTATGGGGTTTTTCTCACCCCCATAGGAACCATCTTTATTCACATGTGTTACACATCACCCTCCGTGCAGTGACACAGGGGTGTCGTAGCGACCCCCAAACATAGACTCCATACCCTGGGACTGACTACTGTCTCCCAGGGCATGTAAAGTCCCAATTGACTTTACTAGTTAATTTTTATGAACTAAACCAGTACAACCCATCTTACTATGGAGGTACTGGAAAGGGTTAATAGTTTTTCCCTTATGTTCATTTTCGAGAGGGTACCGTACAGTCCCTCTCTCAAAAGTTTCTGGCTGGTGGCAGTGGTTACTACCGTAAATATTCTACCGCAAATATTTCCCTATGGGATTTTCCCATTGTTCGCGGCTACCACATTTTCTGACAGCCTCTAACATACCGCCGGTTTATTTTTATACTAACTTTACTCCGGTAGGTTTTATTTGCCAGAACTTTAATATAACTTCTTTCTCGTGTCTTTCTCTAAACTCCTAATCCAGGTCGGGATCCTTTGTTCGTCCGTTTGGCGGACTTCTGCCAAGAAGCCCTCCTTTCGGCGCCACTAAGTCTGGGATGGGTCCATTTTGTGGGAGGAGGAGTAGGACCCCTGTACAGGGTTGCCTCAGTAACCCATGTCGCACTCTATTCTGATAGGCTGGAGGGTCTCCCGCCAAGGATGACCACTCCACTGTGTGAGTGACAGCTAGGCTGTATGAATGGGGCTCTTTTTGCATAAAAGCAGGGTCCTGAGGACTGGAAGAGCAAGACGTTGCCACTGGGACTAAGAAGACGAAGAGGAGAGAAGCCAAATGCAATGACTGAACCACCGGTGAAGCCCTGCTGCAGCGTCTCACCACTTTTCTCCACACGACGAGAGAAGATCTTCATCTGCAAGAGCCTTCTTCCCTTGAGCTGCTGGGGCCAACCAGTTTTCCAATCGCCTTCTTGGACCTGCCTTGGTCGAATCGCCAGTACCCTGTACTCAGAGGCCGGATAGCCAGGCACCAGTCCACTCGGACCGCGATTTAAAGGAGCGTACCTTTTATTCGTCGGGCAGCACCGCGGCTGATTTCATCCCTGGGTAGTGCAGTAACTCGAACCTTCCTCCACGACGAGAGCCTCTCTTCCTGTACTGGATCCCCCGAACTGCAGGAACTACCAGGAACAACCGCCACCGCAGGAGCCACTTCTTCATTTTAAAGGTACATTGTTCCGCCAGGCCGCCCTTTCTTCGCGGTAGCACTAAAGGTGTTTTAAATCCTTTACCTACCTGTTGGGTTGGCCGCCCCTCTCTTAACATTGTCTTTCAATTTCTGCATCCACCTTTTCGAAATCGTTAACCAAAGACTTGACTGCAGCTACAAGAACATTTTGCTCCTGGGCCCTTGCCCTGTACCACTGACTCTGGCACAGGCCTACTGACTCTGGCTACATTTGTTAGAACTGCCTTCTTTAGATTGATTCTCCATTAGAACTGTGTTGGTGCACCTGCTCTTATAACTACCTTTGCCTTCCCATTGCTAAACCTTATGAAATGCCATTTTGCTCAGTTTTCATTTAAGTATATCCTATACTGATGCACTGCCTTGCTTAAATCTGGTTCACAAACTTATGGGAAGCGTTGCTTGGGTGTATAAGAAGCTATTTCTAGATAACTTGTGCTTTCCCTCCCCTGTGAGAAATTGCTAGAGTATCCCTTGTGTGTAGTTTTCACTGTGCTGCTTTGCTCAGTTTTCACTCTGGTTCACTTGGTCTACAATTTAACTAGGGAGTGTGTATATTTTTCTTTGACTTAATTTTAACTTGCTTGATGACTCTGATAAATGTGTTTTACTAGAAGTGTATATAAGCTTTGGTCAGTGTTTCCTTGTACCATAGCACTGACGGCCTATTGTGTAAACCCTGAATACTGTGCCTCATCTCCCTCTTGAGATAAGTCTGACTGCTCAGCCACAGCTACCAACTAAATCTTTGTGGTGCAGACTGATACCAAAGGGGATTTATTACTCTCACCTGTAGTCTTAATCTTCTGTAGTGCTCCCTAAGGGAACTGCACAGGATTCTGCCTAACACCTTGCAAATTGGGCAGCAGTGATGCAAGGGAGTCCAGTGGCTGCAACAAAAGCACTGATATAATTCTGATATAAAACCCAAATGCCTGATAAATTCTGTAAATGGAAGGCCAGGCAGACGGTTATGGAATCCTATGCACTCATGGAAGAGGACATAATAATGCAGCAGGAAAAGCCAAGGGAAATGGCTGTGTCATCACAGGTGACCCCGCAGGAAGAAGGCCTCATCTTGGTGGCAATCGCAGCAATAAAGACGGCGTTGGAGTGCAAAATTGATGCTGTTATAGTGGACGTCGGTTTACTGCTCCAAGATGTGAGTGCTCTGGCGGACCGTTTGGGCACTGCAGAATTGAGAGTGCAAGAAAACACGACCAACATTGCCACCACTCAAACCCAAGTAGAGGATGGGCTTGCCTCTTGTCCTCAGAGTCAGTCGCTTCTCTAAGCAACGAGTCGGTGGTAGATCTCTATCTTCGGCTGGGGCCTCCCTCTGGAACAGCCACCCTGCCTCCCTTAAACTTGAGGAGAACCATCCCCGGTTCCGGAAACACCTCAAAACCTTTCTCTTTGCCTTTGCTTTTTCTCCTCCTCTCCTCTGCTGACCTCCTGGGTGTTACCGAAACTGCACTGGCTACATGGACACCCTCTGATCCCAGACCCAGGTCCCTCCCCCGCCAGCATCACACACTTGCACTGCCCACCTGGCAACCTCTGCACTTGGGGACTCTTTCTGTATCCCTTCAGTCCCCCCAGCCCTTGACACCTGATATCTGCACTTACCCATGCAATTGCCTCATGATGGCTGTTACTTACTTATTGTTTATATATTCACATGTACTGCACTGTCCCTGCCCCCTTCCCATGCACTTGCGCAATCTGAATGACACCTGGCCTAGTACGATAGTTGTCTGTCCTCCCTTTGTTCCCCTCCCTTGCCTCGTCACGCCTTGAAACACTTGTGTATAGGCGCGTTATAAATGCCATATCATATCATATCATGTCATGAGTAAAGATCTTAGAGCACCGTGCAGGAGATGCAGAGGGGAGGGCATGCAGGAACAATGTGAGATGAGAATACTCTGACTCCCTAAAGGAGAGGAAGGCAGAGACCCCACAACCTGTGTCGAGAACATGCTCCTGCAGGAGGTGGGCCCGGGCACACTAACACAGGGATTTACAGTTGACAGAGCACATAGGTTGCTGGCGAAAAGACCTCCACCGGATGCCCCCCACCTCCAAGACAAATAATAGCAAAGATCATGAACTACAAGGACAGGGAAAGGATTCTTGCTTTTTCCAGAGAAGGGGGGACCAACACCAGGGGGTCTTCTAAGTTGGCGCTATATCCTTATTACACTATGCTAGTTCAACTGCGTAGAGCAACGTTCGGGCCGACCAATGAACAAATAAAACAAGCAAACCTGCGATACACGTTGATTTACCCAGCAAATATGAAGGTCCTGTACAATGGAAGGTCACACTTATTTGACAAAACTGCAGAGGCACACTCCTGGATGGATGCTCAGGGGATACCACAGCTCCCGAGCAAAGGCAACAACGAACCATAGCGGGGTGGCACGGGGATAGTTTGTGAATTCTGTCTCTTGGTTCTTCTCCCCCCTTATGGGCTGGAGTAACAGTGCAAGTGATACTGAGGAAGTAATGCAGGGACATACAGAACTGGGACACCGGGAGGACAAACAGGTGCCCAGAAGGCTGCTGCTGGAAGCAGTTGCCACGTGCCTCAGTTGTAATCCAAGATGCCAGTTTTAAGACATCGAGCTGCTGCACGTGACCCGGGACTGGGGAGGCAAGTATGGGAGAAGCGGCTTTGCCTGAGCAGGCAAACCGCTGCTGGGCTGTTATTTGGATTGAAGGGACGTTTTTGGTTTGTTCTCGTGGTTGTTCGGGGTTGTGAAGGGCAAAAGGAGGACTGTCGAGGTGTTCGGCCAAAGGTGACTGTTTTGTTGGTTGGCGAGCTGAATTGTGATCATTTTGATATTTGTGGTTGAAATGTTGACTAGGGCAGTTTTGGGGCACACAGCCTCCGGATCATGGGGCTAAACAGTGATGCTCTATTTTGTATGTGTAGGAGTTAGGCAATGGCTTGGCTCCTGTCGACGGGCAGGCGGGCAACCGGAAGGAGGCAAGTTGAATAACTGGGCGGTTGGGCGATGGGACGGAGATAGCCCGGATGGGACCGTTCATAGCAAAGATTAATGGCTTGGGGGTGGTCACCTGGAATGTCAGGGGGCTCAATAATTACGTCAAGATGACTACGAGTACATGCGTACTTGATGAGAATGGTAATACCAGTAGCGTTGTTGCAGGAAACGCACCTAACAACTGGCAAACAGGCTACGATAGCTATAAAATGGGGTGGTAAGTTGTAAGGATATTCATTGTCGGCGTATGCCAGGTGTGAGTAACCTGACAGTGTCTCACCTACTAGTTCCTGAGGATCTGTCATCCAGGTAACTAGGATACGGCCATAGCTATTGGATCCAGTTCTTGCGGGTGGACTAGTGAGGGAGGATCACCCGGATGGAGGTCTTCGGTGAGTGGAAGTGGTACGCCGATGGGTGAGACGCAGTATTCCCCCTTCTTCCAACACCTTTTCCCAATCCACCATGTAGGACATTCAGAAACGCTGTTTTTCCACTTTTTCCACACGAACACTTTCGCACACCACGAAAGACAACGGACTAACTCTATAGCTGTTTACCTGACATGTCCCGATGCAAGGGTCAGGCAGAGTCAGACAATTGACCAGAATCACACACACCTGACAGCCCTTTCCTTTCCCCACAGGGAAAGAAGTTGGAGCAGGAAAGCACAGAACGAGCAAGGCACACCGCACAATGAGACAGCTATCGAGATACGGCAGTTCAAGATGAGGAGAAAGACAGAGCGAACGGAGAGGGTGACAAGGAGAGAGGTGACCTTGGGCTTTCTGAGCCAGCCCGTGAGACCTTTGCAGAAGGAATCGTAAGACCGCGGACAATAGCTCAAGTGTGTTGCAACAGATGTCAACGGTACACAGAGCGTGCCTATGCTGATAAGCAGGACCGGGAAAGATGCCTGCTATCATGGTATTGGCCTTGACTCCAGATAGAAGGAAAGCCAAGCGGTTCATCACAGCTGGTGAGTCGAGGGGACAACCGATAAGAGACCGAACTGTGTTGAATGAAAGTCGCTAAGTGGCACATTGATAAAAGTTTAAAGAACTGTGAATTGTTACGTTTGAAGGGAAGACAAACTGCAAGGGGAAGCAGCTCCACTTGGGTGCTCACTCAAGAGACTCTTGTTTAATTCTGTGTTAATTGAAACTACTGTTACCAGAAGGCTGTAGGAGACCCGCCAAGAAAGGTCAAAGTGGTCATACAGGGGTCTAGCAAAATCCCTGTACAGTCGAAAGTCTTTGACCGACAAACCATTGAGAAACGCAAGGGAAGTGAATCCCATAGCAAGAGAAAGCAAGAGGAATTGTGAAGTGGCAAGAGTGAACCCGATGAAGGGATTCCAATAAAGAGGGGCGGAGTCTAAAGTCCCAAGAAATAGTGTTTTGACAAAAGTGAACCCGTCAGATGGATGTCCACAGAGAATTATTTGAAAAGACGGTTGTAGGTCATCTGGTCGAAAACCAAATGATCGAATGCCATTTGATCGACAGTCAAATGGTCGAAAAAATGGTCGATTTTTTTTTGTTTATTTCTTTGAATTTTTTTTTTTTAATTTTCTTTTTTTATGGGGTGAGGGGTTCCCCCCCAACCACCCTTTTTCTTTATTAATTTTTTTTTAACCAAACAAAACTAACAAAATATATAAATAAATAAATAAAAAAATTGACCTTTTTTTTTCAACCATTTGACTTTCGATCAAATGGTCATTCGATCTTGTATTTTCGACCATTTGACTGGGCAGCTGAAAAGACATTAAGATTTGTGAGTGTTAAAGGAGAAATTGATCTTTGCAAAAGCATTAGTGAATCCGACGGCGCCCGGAAGAGGGCGACCCAGGGGTGAAGTAATCATCCAATGTATATGTGGAATTGAACTGTGAAAGCAAAAGAGGAAAGCCTGCGAATGAGAGCCAGAGTGAACCCGATAGAGGGAGGAAAACGGTCAAGAAGGGTCTGAGTCTGGCAGAAGGGAATCCAGGGGTGAAAGCTGTGACAGTATCATGTGACGCGACAGCAACGTTCTGCTGTCGCCCGTGTGTATAAATAAAGTGGGCGGTCCCATGACACGCGAGTGCGTGCCAGAAGCCCGATGAGAAGAGTCCTTTGTCTGTGTGTCTTACTGGAGGTACTGGGGGCAAGGCCTTACCACAGTGCTCCTAGGGGGGAGGAGGGCTGATTACCTTATCACATTGGTGACGAGGATGCAGCTTGGCAGGGGGGATAAGATTCTGATGCAATATTTTACTTCGGTAACGCTTTCTGATGCCTTTTTGGGTCCCTATGGTAGCAGCTGCACTTGTGGAGTGGTTGTGTGCTGTGAGGGCAATTTTAGGAGCACAAAAGGGCTAAAACATAGCAGGAAGGCCACAGGGGCCACAACTAGGCCCTAAAACATAGCAGGAAGGCCAGAGGGGCCACCACTAGGACAGAGGGGCCTTTTATTCTTTTTTTAAAGACAACTTTTTTTCATTTCTCTCTGAGACAATTTTTCTCCTCTTGCTCCACCGCACAGCAGACTGTGCCTACCCGAGGACCTCATATAACATCCTGAGGTGGTCTACAGGTGCACACTGTGGCCTTCAAGAACAAGAGGGTGCCTTTGCGGTGTTACCACCACAGAAGGTCGCCTGAGGAAGCAGATTGCGGCCTTCAACCACGTAGAAGGTGCCTGTGCGGTCTGCCACCATGAGTGAAGCAGGAGATGCCGACCAGGACGCTGCAGCGGCCCAGTAAGCTAGAAAAGTACCCAGCCAACAAGGTGCACTGGCCCCAATGCCTGAATTCGAAACCTCAGGTAATCCCTCAAAGCTGGGGCCAAGGTGGCTGCTCTCGATCGAGAAGCTTGACATGTACTACAAAGCAACTGGTGACACAGACGACAAAGCCAAAGTGTCATTTACGCAGCTGGATCTGAGGTACAAAGGATATTCAAGTCCCTCGCTCCCGCCAATGACTCATACCAAGCTGCTAAGGATTGCCTTAAGGAACACTTTATGCCACTGGCAAAGCTGAGAGGTTTGTCATGTGTAGTGAGAAACGGAGAGAAGGGGTATCTCTCGATCAGTCCTACAGCAGGCTTCGTCACCTGTCGAGCACATGCATTTGGGAGAATGAGGACGGTTTGGTGCACAACCAGCTGATACAGGGGTGTAGCTCAGGAAAATTGCGCCGCCAGGTCTTCCGTGAGCCTGGACTAACTCTGGCTCGCATTCTAGAGATGGGGAGGTCATACCAATTGGCAGACAGCCATGCCACCAAAATGGACGTCACTAAAAGTGTGATAGGGCGGCCACCAAATGTTGGCCCATGGAGACCTAGATGGCCCCCAAAGAAGTCCGAGACACCGCAGCCGTGCCCCAAGTGTGGCTATGCCCTCCCACATGCAGGGGAATGCCCGGCGAAGGGGAGAGTGCGTGGGCACTGTGGAGCAGCTGGACACTTTGCTAGGATGTTCAGAGCCCCCCATATACAACCACCATTCCCAGAGTGCCCAGTAGAACGCCCAGAGACACGCTGCGGCAACAAAGACTGGTGACAGTGGTGGAACAAGAGATGCCAAGTCTGGATATGGCAAAAGAAGAGGAAGAGGAGGAAGAGATTTTCTTCATCTCGAGTATTGACTCACTCAAAAAGAGGAGGTGACCACCTATGTGCATGGTGGCCGTAAGTGGAACAATGACACCTGTGCTTGTGGACTGTATGCGTGCTGGCGACCCACCACTATGAGGCACCACCAGGGCCCCCAACATTTGCGAAAGCATGTACCAAAATATTCTCATTTGGGGGTACTCAACCACTGCCCCTCCGAGGTGAGTTTTGGACCAAAGTTACCCACGAGGGTAAAGAAATTATAGCGAAATTATTTGTCACAGAAATTAGCACACACTCCCTGCTAAGCTGCGCAGCAGCGGAGGCCCTGGGCATTGTTCACTGTGCCCTCACAGTGTACGACGAAGACATCAATGAGACTCTGGAGAGGTTTTCCACAGTATTGCAAGGTGTCGGAAACTCAAGGGCAAACCCATTAAACTGCACATTGATGAGACTGTGCGCACAACAGCCCTGAAGCACCAGCGAATACCATTTCACCTGAGACAACAGGTGGAACAGGAGCTACAACACCTGGTAAACATGGACATCCTAGAAAGAGTGGAGAGCCCCACCCCATGGGTGTCACCCGTCGTCGTGGCTGTCTAACCAAAAGAACCTGGATCTGTCCTAATCTGGGTAGATATGCGGCTGTCCAACCTCGCAATCAGGCGCAAGAGACATATCACACCTACCCTGGATGATGTGGTGGGAGAATTGCGAGTATTTTCCAAACTAGACCTGCGGTCTGGGTACCATAAGCTCGAGCTACACCCGGATTTGCGCTATATCACAACCTTCATGACCCACCCTGGGTTATACCAGTACAAAAGCCTCGGCTTTGGACTCTCCTCTGGGGCTGAAGTCTTTCAAAACGTCATCCGGGGGCTTTGACTGGCCTTGAAGAAGTAATAAACCTGAGCAACGACATCTTGGTCTATGCCACGTCAGGGACTGAGCATATGGTTCGCCTTGAGAAAGCGCTGGAAAGAATTCAGAACCTAGGACTTACTCTGCACCGTGAAAAGTGTGAATTCCTAAAGGGCAGTATTGAGTTCTTTGGTTTTGTCTTTCCCGCCAAAGAAATTTCCCTAGAACCGCAAAAAGTTCAGAGCCATCCAGGAGGCGAAACCACCGGAAAACATGTCGGAGGTGAGAAGCTTTTTAGGAATGGTGACCTACTGCGGCAGGTTCATACCCAATCTGGCGACCCTCTCAGAACCCCTCCGGATGCTGACTAGGAAAGACACGGCCTGGGTGTGGTCTGACAATGAACAAAAGAGCCTTTGATACCTTCAAAAAGGCACTCGTAGGGGAGAAATTAATGGCTTTCTTTGACCCGAGGAAAGAATCGGAAATTATCGTTGATGCCAGTCCGGTCGGACCAGTAGCAGTACTCTCATAGCCAGATGCCCAAGGACAGATGAAGCCGATTGGATATGCCAGCAAAGCACTCACCTGCACGGAACAACGATACTCACAGATAGAGAGGGAGACGCTGGGGGTATTATAGGGATACCAGCATTTTCGCATATACATACTAGGAAAGCCCGTCACAGTGATAACTGATCACAAACCGCTACTCCCTATCGTGGCGGGGTCATCGTCAAAACCACCCCCCATGATTGAACGGTGGATGCTGGCCGTGATTGAGTATGGAGTTGTATTGACCTACAGACGGAGAGCCCACAATACCGCAGACTACTTATCGCGGCACCCCAGGTACAGCGGGGGACAAGAGGAATCAACATCTGTGGACATTGAGGAGCAGGTTTGTCTGGTGGTGGAAGCAGCAAAGCATGAGGCTCTTACCCTTGAAGAAGTGGCAGAGGTTTCGAAAGAGGATGAGTGTTTTTAAGTAATCCAGGAGGTCATGGACAGTGGTGAGTGGAAAACTGTACCATCCAATACCACTTGCAGAAACCGAGAGATGCACCAAGATCTGGAACAAATGTGGCGAGTGCGGCATGAGCTGTCAGCGACGGGCAACAGATTGCTACTATGGAGCCGCCAGATAGTGATTCCGCATGCACTGGTAGAAAGGGTGCTGGAGTTTGCACACTGCGGTCACCAAGGAACAGCAAAAACCAAAGCGAGACTGCGACCTAAGGTTTGTTTCCCAGGCTTGGAAGCAAAAGTAGATGGCCACGTGGGCAAGTGTGTCTGGTGCCAAGCAGCCTCTCCAGTCAACAGAGAGCCAAGAATTGAATCCATGCTCTGGAGTGACGAACCATGGGACGTTGTTCTTGTTGACTTAGGGTCAACAGGAAGAGGGATGTACTTCCTCGTAATGATAGACCAGTGGTCCAGGTACCCAGAGGTCGAGCTGGTGGAGTCCACCTCATGTGAGCAGATCATACAGGTAATGGAGAAGGTATTTTCTATACACGGCTTCCCCAGAATCATCTGCTCGGACAATGGACCGCTGTTTCATGGGGGAACCTTTGCAGAGTTCATGGCAGACTGGCATTACACACAGGAGTGTGACATCAGGATGGCCTCAGGCCAATGGAGTGGCTGAACGCTTCATGAGAATGCTAAATAAAGTGTTCCGCTTAGCCCAGGGCCAGGGGAACGAGCTGAGGAGAACTCTTTACCAGTTTCTAAGAGTCTAAGAGAGTACAGAACGACCCCTTACCAATCCACGGGGATGCCGCCGGCTGAAACACTCTTCAGGACAAGTCCAAGAGGTCTTCTCCCAGAGGGCGAAGGTCGGCCTCCAGGCACCATTGACGACAACAAGACGTTGGAGGACCGAAGAGCTCACAATGAGGGTGAAAACATCCGACGACATCTTAAACCACAGGACATAGAGGTGGGTGATATTGTCCTGGTATGAAACCGGCATCCTGAGGGGAAGCTGTTCCTCACTTAGGAATCCTCTCCCATGGGAGTTGTCCAGGTTAAGGGCTCAATGGTGATACTGCTGACCAAAGAGGAACTGTGACTACAAACTCCAATTTTTTTTCGGTCAGGACATGAGAAGCTGAGAGATCGACGGGTGGAGTTTATCCAGCCGGGACTGTTAGCAGGGACCAAACTCCTGAAAAGAGTGCGGGAGAGGCCGAGCCCACACCAGGTGAGGCAGAAGAAGAGGCCAGGGAGGCATCGGCTGGAGAGAGATGCCCCCGCAGAGAAAGCCGGAAATGCCCAGTGTGCTTCAGAGACTACATAATGGGTGACCAGATCTGAAAGGACCGAGTCCCCCACTATTGCCCACGTTGGGTCTACCACTGTCTGGTACGTTGCTATGCAGACACTGAAAAGCTGTGTTTAATTTCTGTTATGAAAAAGGATGTATGCGACGGTGTCACGTGGCGCGACGGCAAAGTTCTGCCGTTGTGCGTGTGTATAAATAAAGTGGGCGATTCCGTGACAGGCTAGTGCGCGTCGGGAGCCCGATGTGAAGAGTCCTGTGTCCGTGTATCTTACTGGAGGCACTGGGGGCAAGGCCTTACCATGGGAGGCCCAGGGGGCGGGGGCTGATTACCTTATCACAAAATCCATCACCCATCGACACGTGGAATAGAAAGCCAGAGTGAACCTGACGGGAGGGAGGCTGATATTCGAGAGGGGGCTGCGCCCGGAAGAGGGAGACACAGGGTGAAGAATCATCACATCAAGTGCAATTCGAAAGAAGTTTTTATTTGTTATTTGAATCTATCAGATCCTCGGAAGCAGGAGAGACAACCTTTGAAGATCTTGATATTGTTACGCTCACCTGGTCTCTGCGGGGGCGTTGGGTCACGGTTGGAGCCCTCCCAGGAGTTGACTCCCTCGGATTGCTTCTCTCCCCCAACTGCTGCGTTTTCGTGGACCCGGATTGCTGGAACTGTTCCTGAGAGAAGATGAGAGGCAATGAGAATAGCGTGGTGGTGTCTCGGTTGCCCTCGGCCCTTTTGTGCCAAAATGTAGTACGCAGGAGTTTGCCCATGCAAGCTCACCTGTTTTTATGTAAGGACAAGCTCTCCGTCCTGCTTTCCTTCAGCAGGGGCGCTGTGGATGGACCTAGTTGCTTCATTGGTCCAGATTGTGGAGGTCCAGGCCGGCTGTGTCCATGCCGTCTCGAAGGTAAGTGTTTATAACTATGATTATTGTCCGTATTCTTTGTGTTAATTCTTCCCCAATGATTATTGTTCGTGACCATATATTGGTCTCTTTCCCCCTTAGTGGTGAAGATGGCTCTGGAGCGTGTGATGATGAAAAAAGTCTATTCCGGATGACCCACTGGTGGTAAGTAGACAGTTCCAGAAGTTGCGCCAAGTTCGTGAGTTGCGCTGCTTTAGCGTGTTAAAGTCTATATGATCGCTCACCTTGTCTTTCTTATTCCCTTTGCAGGTGCGGCTGATCGGTATTAGCTGGTGAGCGATTTCCGAACTCCTGCAGGCTGCCGGAGATGAAGATCCGCGTGGATGCTGCGCCTGAAGATGGCCCCGTGTTGTTGGGTGTTCGGGACAGGTAAGGATGTTGGGTGGCACCCGCAGAGGATTCAAGAAGACAGGTAAGATGAATGCGGCTGCTGCAGAGTCGGAAGCGATAGCGGTGCTTCTTCGAGCTGTGGCGTGGCTGAATCCAGGTAAGATGCGCGTGGCGGCTGCAGAGTGGGAAGCTGATGGCAGTGCTTCCAGCGATGGTGTGGCTGAATCCAGGTAAGATACTGGAGGTTTCTGAAGATGCAAGTGCTGGACCAGGTAAGATGCTGGAGGGCTCGGGAGACTGACGACGCACGTGCTGAACCAGGTAAGGGTCTTCTGGACGGCGGTAAGTTTTACGCTGCTCTTAGCAGACTAACGTGAAGCGCCAGTATATGGGTGGGGCCGGCTTATATAGCCTGGCCCCAGCCACTCCCCTTAGGCCCCGCCTTGTGGCCCCACCTTGCTCCTCCTCCTGTCTTCTGCACGTGCCTTCCCTGTACTAATAGGGCCCCGCCCGGCCTTGATGCACGTGCCTTCTGTGTTCTGTGTGCAAAGCACACTTTGTACTGAGCTTGGTGCCATAGGCACCAAGACCGCATCCATTGGGACCCTGCAAGAAGTGAAGTACTGGGCCCTTGCCCTGTAGCCCTGACAGCACTCCCCCTCAAGGCCCCTCTCACGGTGGACCTTCCCTCCAGTCCCGGTTTGGTGGGGTTGTTCCGGTGAAATTGTTTGATGAGTCGTGGGGAATGGACAAATTCAGCGGGTTCCTATGTACGATCCTGGGGCCCGTAGCCCTCCCAATCAATGAGATAATAAAGTTTTGAGCGTATTTTCTTGGAGTCCAAGATGTTCTTTACTTCATACTCAAGTTCACCTGCGATGATCTCCGGTACTGGTGGTGTTGAAATTCGAGTGTTCTGTTTCACTGGCTTTAGAAGAGAGACATGAAAAACTGGGTGGATTTGCATTTTGGGTGGTAAATCCAATTTCATGGACGCAGGGTTTATGATGGCCTTAATTGCATATGGTCCCATGTGTCGTGGCCGAAAGGCACGAGGTCCTTTTAATGGAATGTTTTTGGACGCCAACCATACTTTATCCCCGACGTGATATTGTGGAGCCTCCCTCCTGTGTCGGTCTGCACATCTCTTTTGTTGCTCCTTAGCTCCATTTAAGTTTTTGCTGGCTTCTTTAAGAGATTGTTTGATTATTTTGTGCAATGATGTAACCGCTGGCATCTCCAGCTTGTCCAGGGGGTCAAAGGAAGATGTTCTTGGGTGTCGACCGTTCATAGTGTAAAATGGGGTCTGTCCAGTGCTGGTATGAATAGAGTTATTGTAGGCGAACTCACTTAACCAGAGAATGTTTTTCCAAGAGTCCCCTGTTTGTTGTAACATGCATCTCTGATATTGTTCGAGCGTCTGGTTCGTCCTCTCCGTTTGACCATCGGTTTGGGGATGGTGACTCGTAGAAAGCCGAAGATCAATTTGGGCTAGTTTACAACACCACGGATGGGAAACCATGCAGTCGGACGATCTGTTCCAAAAATACTGTGGCCAAAGTAGCAGCGGTGGGAAGCCCCTTCAGTGGGATGAAATGTGCCATTTTGGAGAATAGGTCTACCACAACCAGGATTGTATTAAACCCATCGCAGGGTGGTAGATCAGTGATGAAGTCCATGGACAATGTATGGTACTTCCAATGATCTCAATAGTTCTGCAGGATTTAGCTTTTGAGATTTGTTTTGTGCGCAGACACTGCATGTGGTAATGAACTGGGAGACATCCTTCCTCCAAGAGAGCCACCAATAATTCTTATGGATCTTGGCTCTGGTCTTGGTGATCCCTGGGTGTCCTTCCACCAATGATTCATGATAATTCGCTATTGTCACGCATCCTGCCACCACACGTACAAACAACTCCATTAGGGTTCCTACAGCACGCCCCTATCCCACACCATTGCCACACACCATTCACACGGTTCGGGACTCACGTGTGCAGTTGGGTGCCCTTCAAGCCCGGACGCGGCATTCCACATGTACAATGCAGTCTCGGTTGCACCCGTTTCTGAATTGGCAGCTGCCCTGGCGCCTGCGAGTAGCGAGACCAGCGCTTCTGCGTCGCGTGACCGCTCGTCTCCGCTCATGTGATTCGATGCCTCGCTCACGCGATGTGGATGCACGTCCCGTAACCCGGAAGCGGGCAGTATTAAAGGGCTAATTCGCTGTGTGTTCTTCGCTTCACAGCTGTTTCCGGACTCTGTTTGGCGCTTTGTACCTGTTGCTTACCTTGGATACCTTGATCTCGGATTTTGCCTCTTGGATTCCTTTGGATTGCCCTTGTCGGATTGTCGCTCTCTTCAGAACTGCTACTTTGTTGCCAAACTCAGATTGCCTCTCGGACTTCTTTTGGACTTGTCTATTCCGACACCTCGATTTCCTGGTCCCTTTACCCGCTCTTGAATCCCACTCTGGAAACCCACTACGTGGTCTCGGACTCCTTCAGGTGGAACCTTTGCCTGCATTGCTCGCTGAGCATGTCCTTACACTCATCTGGGACTACTGCTCACGTGGGTCCCAGAACACCGTACCCCCAGCCTTACTAGGTTAACAGTGCCCCAGCTAACACCAATAGGTAAGCCTCTCCTGATTTTCCTTATTACAAGCTACTGTCATTGCCTGGTACGTAATACTGTTTCCTTTTCAGCGGCTTCGGGGTCTGCAGTGTTCCATGGTTCCGGGCTTCAACGTCTTCCACCTGTGGCATCAAAGGCTGCGCAGAGAGCGGCTCTTGTGTTCTTTCTGTGCGGCACTTGGGGACGGAGGTCTCTTCTATCTACACAATGCTCAAGTCTCAACAGCTATGATCTTAGTACGTATCTCCTTGTCCTGAACATATAGTCTTCCCTGGGAGATAATGTCTCCAAGTTTTGAAGGCTCCCTTGATTGCCAGGAGCTCCTTGTTGGTAATTGCATAATTCCGTTCAGGTGCAGAAAACTTGCGGAACCAGAATGCTATGGGATGGAGCTGCCCCGTCTCAGGGTCCCTTTGTGATAACACTGCTCCCATAGCTATACTGGAGGCATCGGTTTCGACCACATATGGTAGATCAGACCGAGGGTGTCGAAGTATAGGCGCTGAGGTGAAGGCTTGTTTTAATTCCTGAAAGGCGTTTTCAGCCTCAGCTGACCAAAAGAATTTCTTGTTCTTCTTTAGAAGAGATGTGATCGGATGGACGATTTGCGAGAATTGTGGTATAAATCGTCTATAAAAGTTAGCAAATCCCAGTACACTTTGTACCCTTTGGTTGATGTCGGGGATGGCCATTTAAGGATAGCACCAACCTTGCGTGTGTCCATATGAACCCCTCGTGGAGTAAGCATGAAGCCCAAAAACTCGACCTCCGTGACGTGGAAGGAGTACTGGAAGTAGGGCAGATTATTTCGGATGGAGTATTGATCTCCCTTACTCAACCATTCCTTTTGGGCGGTCTAGTCCATCTGAGCTTGGAGGACAGTCATTAAATCTTCCCAGCAGGTAGTGATGGCTATCTGGTGTTGAATCCATTCTTCGGGAATAATGGCTATGGGATCGGATGGATTGAAGGCGTGTGTTTCCTCGCCCATTCTCGATAGAGCGTCTGCTTTTCCGTTACACACTCCAGGTCGGTAGGTTATTACAAAATTGTACTCTGCAAAGAATAAAGCCCAACAGAGTTGGCGTGAGGATTGTGCCTTGGCTGTCTTCAAATATTGTAGATTACGGTGATCGGTAATAACAGTAACCGTGTGTTTTGCTCCCAAAAGATAATGTCTCCAAGTTTTGAAGGCTCCCTTGATTGCCAGGAGCTCCTTGTCGGTCATTGCGTAATTCCGTTCAAGTGCAGAAAACTTGCGGGACCAGAATGCTTTGGGATGGAGCTGCCCCGTCTCAGGGTCCCTTTGTGATAACACTGCTCCCATGGCAATACTGGAGGCATCAGTTTCAACCACATATGGTAGATCAGGTCGAGGGTGTCAAAGTATAGGCGCTGAGGTGAAGGCTTGTTTTAATTCCTGAAAGGCGTTTTCAGCCTCAGCTGACCAAAATAATTTCTTGTTCTTCTTTAGAAGAGAAGTGATCAGATGGACGATTTTCGAGAATTGTGGTATAAATCGTCTATAAAAGTTAGCAAATCCCAGTACAGTTTGTCCCCTTGGGTAGATGTTGGGGATGGCCATTTAAGGATAGCACCAACCTTGCGTGTGTCCCTATGGAACCCCTCGTGGAGTAAGCATGAAGCCCAAAAACTCGACCTCCGTGACGTGGAAGGAGCATTTTTCTAGTTTAGCAAACAATCGGTGCTGACAGAGCTTTTCCAACACCGCTCTTACATGATCTTCTTTGGACTGTGAATATATCAGGATATCATCAATGTAAACGAGAACACAGACATCCAGTAGTTCATGGAGTACATCCTTCATAAAGAACTGGAATGCCGCTGGTGCATTGCATAACCCAAAGGGCATCACCTGATACTCGAAAAGTCCATATTTGGTCCGGAATGCTGTTTTCCACTCGTCGCCACTTTTAACTCATACGAGGTGATAGGCGCCCCGTAGGTCCAGTTTCGTGTAGATTTGAGCGCTCTTTACCTGATCGAGTAATTCTGGGATGAGTGGCAGAGGGTATCTATTCTTAACCGTTATTTGATTCAATGCCCTGTAGTCAATGCACGTTCTGAGGTCACCTTCCTTCTTGGGTACAAAGAAGAGCGCTGAGGAAGCAGGAGATTTAGATGGGCGGATGAATCCGTTAGCTAGGTACTGGTCTAGGTAGGTTCGCAGGTGTTATTTTTTTGCTCCGTCAAAGCATATATTCGGCTGCACGGGATTTGAGCTCTGGGTATCAGGTCGATCTGACAGTCGTAGGGTCTATGTGGAGGCAAAGTATTTGCCTCTGCTTTTTGGAATACATCTTGATAGTCTAAATATTTCGGAGGTAAGGCACCAGCAAGAGCCAGAAGTGTTTTTGTCTTGCATTTGGATTTTTGCAGATTCTTACGATAACAAGTTTTGGCGCATTCTTGCGGACAGGTCAGCACTCGTGTTTTCCAGTCAATTCTGGGGTTATGGGTCTCTAGCCACAGCATTCCTAGGATCATCTGGAACTGTGGTGCTCCAATAAGATCAAAAGAGATGTCTTCTCGATGACCGTCCTGACATATCAGCATAACCTTTTTGGTGTGTTGCATTACTGGTCCAGAGGATAGTTGGGAGCCATCCACTGCAGTTACGTTTTCCACCAGTGGTTTATGCCGAAGAGGGAGGCCTATTTGTGCGGCTAGAGCCTGATCAATATAGTTACCTACTGCTCCACTATCTATATACACCTCGAGGCGTGTACTCTTAATGGTTTCTGGTGGTGGACTATGAGTACTGGAATGACTAGATGTGAGGTCTGAACTGCCTGTTTTTGCTCGACAAGGGGACCTCTACCCTTGTCGGGCACCGGAGTTTTCCAGAGCCGTGTCTTGTTCAATATCGGTATTATCCGTTGCACCTACAGTTCTCTTGGGTGGTGTAGTGGGGCAATCTCGAAGAAAATGTCCTGCCTTGCCACAGTATAAGCAAAGTTGTTGCTGCCTCCTTTTGTCTCTCTCTGCCTTAGATATAGGGTCCCGGAACCCCCTGATCTGCATAGGTTCAGTTGTTTTGTGGGCCTTGTCTGGATTGTCCCTGGGTCACATGTAGACTGATCTCCCTTCAGTTCTTGTGTGATCTAGTTTTCTGTCTTGTAACCTGTGATCCAGTTGCAGCGTTAGGTTAATATACTCTGCACAGCCTTCAGGAGGGTTGACCACCTGGGCTAACACATCCTTTAGTTCCCCACGTATTCCTCGATAAAAATAATGTGGTTCTTTTCTCTTCAGCCCAGTTGGTTTGTGCAATGAGGCGATTGAAAGTGGCTATATATGTCAGTGAATCATGATTCCCCTGTTTTAGGGACAACAGTTCATTATCCAGTTCCTGTCCTTGGGTGTGCCTCTTGTCTGGATGCATGCACTTCAGCCCGCAGTTCCCTCAGCAATTGGGCCAACTGGTCAGTCTCAGAGGTATTCATTGCGCCCAGGCAGAGATTCGGAGAGGCTTCGCGTTCTGTTATGCTCACCTGGTCTCTGCGGGGGCGTTGGGGTACGGTTGGAGCCCTCCCAGGAGTTGACTCCCTCGGATCGCTTCTCTACCCCAACTGCTGCGTTTTCATGGACCTGGAATGCTGGAACTGTTCCTGAGAGAAGATGAGAGACACTGAGGATAGCGTGGTGGTGTCGCGGTTCCCTTCAACCCTTTCATGCCAAAATGTAGTACGCAGGAGTTTGCCCATGCAAGCTCACCTGTTTTTATGTAAGGACGAGCTCTCCGTCCTGCTTTCCTTCAGCAGGGGCGCTGTGGATGGACCTAGTTGCTTCACTGGTCCAGATTGTGGATGTCCAGGCCGGCTGTGACCATTCCGTCTCGAAGGTAAGTGTTTATAACTATGATTATTGTCTGTGATCTTTGTGTTAATTCTTCCCCAATGATTATTGCTCGTAACCATATATTGTTCTCTTTCCCCCTTAATGATGAAGATGGCTCAGGAGCGCGTGATGATGAAAAAAGCCTATTCCAGATGACCCACTGGTGGTAAGTAGACAGTTCCAGAAGTTGCGCCAAGTTCGTGAGTTGCGCTGCTTTAGCTTGTTAAAGTCTATATGATTGCTCACCTTGTGTTTCTTATTCCCTTTGCAGGTGCGGCTGATCAGTGTTAGCTGGTGAGCAATTTTCGAACTCCTGCAGGCTGCCGGAGATGAAGATCCGCGTGGCTGCTGTGCCTGAAGATGGCCCCTTGTTGATGGGAGTTCGGGACAGGTAAGGATGCTGGGCGGCACCCGCAGAGGATTCAAGAAGACAGGTAAGATGAATGCGGCTGCTGCAGAGTCGGAAGCGATAGCGGTGCTTCTTCGAGCGGTGGCGTGGCTGAATCCAGGTAAGATGCGCGCAGCGGCTGCAGAGTGGGAAGCTGATGGCCGTGCTTCCAGCGATGGTGAGGCTTCAAGGTAAGATGCGCGCGGCGGCTGCAGAGTGGGAAGCTGATGGCAGTGCTTCCAGTGATGGTGTGGCTGAATCCAGGTAAGATACTGGAGGTTTCCGAAGACTGAAGATGCAAGTGCTGGACCAGGTAAAATGCTGGAGGGTTCGGGAGACTGAAGACGCACGTGCTGAACCAGGTAAGGGTCTTCTGGACGGCGGTAAGCGTTACGCTGCTCTTAGTAGACTAACGTGAAGCGCCAGTATGCGGGTGGGGCCGACTTATATTGCCTGGCCCCAGCCACTCCCCTTAGGCCCCGCCTTGTGGCTGCACCTTGCTCCTCCTCCTGTCTTCTGCACGTGCCTTCCCTGTACTAATAGGGCCCCGCCCGGCCTTGATGCACGTGCCTTCTGTGTTCTGTGTGCAAAGCACACTTTGTAATGAGCTTGGTGCCATAGGCGCCAAGACTGGGTCCATTGGGACCCTGCAGGAAGTGAAGTACTAGGCACTTGCCCAGTAGCCATGACAGATATTGATGAGAACTGTTTGAGGGTTCTGCACCCAGAAGAGGGGGTGCCAGGGGTTAAGCCATCACCCAACGTACATTTGGAACAGAACTTCTTTTGTTTATTTGTCGAAGTCGTCAGGGACATTTGGGGCAAAAGAGTTTTTGTAGAAAAGAGACTTAACCACCGAAGGTCCTGATACCTGAAGCGGAACTGTTGTCTCGTGCTGCGACAGCTCGAGAGTGTGCTGTGCTCAGGAGTGCCACCTTGTCCCGTACTCAAAACACAGGGAAGGGAGACCCCGGCTAACACATCCTGATTTATCATTTGTGGACACTTCTTTCTTTCTTGTGAACCCTATCCCACACTCTTTTTGTATTTAGCTTAAGGATTGGCAATATGTTTTTATTAGTATAGGCCTTTTTATTTGGCACAGCGCCACTGGGGCTGCCTTATTATTATTTGATGGTCGTAGCTTGCTCCCATCTTAGATTTAGGTTTAGATTAGGCATTTTTCCAACCTACCTATACAGTTTAATAAATGCCCTTGAACTGTGATCACTTGTGTCTGTATATTCATGATACCATGCCTTCCTTACAAAGGGGAGTTCTCATTTGGATTGCCCCCTCTGTTCCCTTCCAGTTACTAGAATTCAAAAAAGATGATGAGGGCAGAATGGCCATGGTTTATGGGTTGCTGGAAAATAGAGGAGTATTCTTTGTGAATACATACGGCCCGAATCATGGCATGGCGTACTTCAACTCATTGTATTTCAGGCGGTCCACATACAGGGGATCTGCATGGATATTGGAGGTGCGGGGGGGGGGAGATTTCAATTGCACCCTTAACCCTGGCTTCGATAGGTCAGACAAGAAATGTAAGAAGCCAGCTCCGCCGGCTAAACCTCTTGCTTCTCTTTTTTACGAAACCTGCGACTGGTAGACGTTTGGAGGGAAAGGCATGGAGAGGCATGAGGTTATTCCCATTTCTCTGCCCCTCATGGGGTACACACATGTATCGATTATATTTTCACTGCTAAAAAAATTCTGGGTGGGTTTGTGGACATAGATTACAAGGCTAGGGTCCTCTCAGACCAGGCACCGCTGATTGTAGTATGGCAGGAGATCATGCAGAGGCCTCTGATACCCACTTGGCTACTAAGGGCAGAGGACCTGCTGGATAATGACTTTAGGAACTATTTAGGGGAAAAGATGGAGGTGTTTTTTTTATACTAACACGGGTAACGTAGAAAAGACAGGCACCCTGTGGGATGCCTTTAAGGTAGTTATACAGGAAGTGGCGATTGGGAAAATGGGTGGCTTTAGGATGACATAGTGCGGGAGGAGGGTGGTGTGGAGGGAACAGAGGACGGGTCGACAAAGCTGATCGACCTGCGCCAAAAATGTATTGTGGATTGGGAAAGGCTGGACAGACTAGAGTTTGCAAAGTGTACCCAGAGATTACACGCAGAGAGGGACAAACCTAGGAGGTTGCCGGCATGGTTGTGTGTACAGGAAGAACCAAGGGATATGATTAATGCTATTGCAGATGAAAATGGGACAATCGTTATAACCCAGAGTGGGATGAATGAGACATTCTGGAGATTCTATGAATCTTTGTATTCCAAAGATAACACGGAAGATGGCAGAGATATAGGGGAAGTTCTGGCCCAAATAGACCTTCCCCAGTTGGAGAGCGAGCGGGTGGCTCCCGCTCACGTTAGACAAAATGAGTGCAGTAATAGCAGAACTCCCAACCGCCAAACACCTGGGACCGGATGGACTCCCTGGTGAATTCTATAAGGCATACACAGATGAACTGGTGCCCATGCTTTTGGAAGTTTTCGCAGAGGCATATGAGTTAGGGGTATTACCCAGCAGCCTAAGGGAATCTACTATTGTGCCCATACTCAAACCAGGAAGGCCCTCACTGAATTGCGGATCATATAGTCCACTCTCCCTGGTGAACCAGGATTATAAGATCTTAACGACGGTACTGGCAAACAGACTTAAAAGGCTGATAGGCTGTTTAATTCATACTGATCAAACCGGGTATGTCCCGGGTCGCTGCACCTCATGGAACCTACGGAGACTACACCATGTGATATGCAGTACAAATTATTTCAGGGGTGATTATGGGGTGGCCTCCCAGGGCGCAGTCAAGTCCTTTAACTCAGTCCAATAGGCCTGGCTACTAAGGACCCTTGAGCGGTTTGGAATTGGTGCTACCTTTCTACGATGGGTAACATTGATATACACTGCACCCAGGGTGAGGGTGAAAACTGGGAAACAGATTTCTGAGGCAGAGGAAGTACACAAAGGCACCAAGCAGGACTGCCCGCTGTCACCAATGCTGTTTATCCTGGCGTTGGAGCCATTGGCAGTCTACGTCAGAACGGAGTACGCAGAGGCAGGAATTGTGATAGATGGGGTGGCACATCTGGTCTCCCTGGTATCGGGTAAAAAATGCCCCCATAGATAATGTCCCCATACATAATGTTGCCGGGAAAAGCCATTGGCAACATTATATATGTTAACATTATGTATCAGACGGGTTGCGGGGCTGTCCCCTGCGCCCCTTGTAAAAAATAAAAATAATCTGGGGTTGCAGGGGGGGAACTCCTCATGTTCAATGTAATAATGTCTCCGCAAACAACAATGGCATTTTTGTCAGTAGTTTTTGCGGGGATATTGTTGCATGGAACCTTCTCCCTGTATGCAGATGACATGTTGTTGTACATAAACCAACCTGAGGTCAATCTTCCCCAACTACTAGATATCATTGATCAGTTTACCACATTTTCAGGCATCGGGGTTAACAGGAAGAAGTCTAGCTTGTTCCCACTGGCGGGGCTCAGGGGACTCGCTGTAGAGCAACTACCAGATTTGGGCCTGCGGTGGATGGTTGACAGCTTTCCGATACCTGGGCATTAATGTGTGGCATGACCCCACCTTTCACATACAAATAATACGCAGAAAGCTTTGGATGGTGTGGTCAACTGCATGAGGTTTTGAAAAAGGCTGCCACTCGGGATGCCGGGAAGGGCAGCACTGTTAAAGATGGTGGTACTGCTGTGTCTCCTATGTCATTTTACTAATATACCTTATGATATACATGGAGGGTTCCTTCGACGATTGGATACACTGGCCCGGGAATTTTTGTGGGGGGCAGGGAGGAACAGAATTGCTGTATGCACATTGCAGAGGGACTATAGTGGTGGCGGAATAAGAGTACCCCACTTTGAACTGTATTACTTAGCAGGACAAATGCAGTTTGTGGTGAACTGGCTGGGGGGATGAGGCCTCACAAGACACCCTGCTGTTGCAGCCAATGTTGGGGCACTACTTCTTGAAGGAGGTGCTGTGGCAGAGGGAGTGGTGCTACCAGGACCCTCTGGAATGTTGAAGCTTGGTGAAGACTTGTGGCGTAGGGCCTGGAAACTCTTGAGGATCCCTGACCCTTGCTCCACGTGTGTTCTCTTAGTGGGGATTATTGGGGCCCAGCAGGACGCAGTTAAACAGTTGAGGAGACACTGGGAAAGCAACAGAACAGCCACAGTGGGCAACCTTTATAGAGATGACAAGATGATGGAATTCCCGACCCTTGTCAACGAATATGGTATACAAAAGGGGCAGTTTTTGGTATAATTGGGCATGGCCAGAAGCATAGACAAGAGATGGCCGGGTCTAAAGGTGGGGAAGGGACCAACAATGCACTAGATACTATGTACGATGTGTCGGAAGGGGGCCCCATGGTCTCCATATTGTATGATTTGTTATTAAATAGCCTCGAGCACGCAGAAACTCGGAATTGGATCTGGGGAGAGTCTGCACAGGTACAGAATGGAGAAGGGTATTGTTATATACTAAGGGCGTATCCAGAAACGATATATTTAAATTAACACAATTATAAGTGACGCACAGGGCGTACCTGACCCCACAGAGGCTGTCCCGCATGTACAAGAACAATGACCAGGCCTGTCCGAAGTGTGCCCAGGAGGGAGCGGGTATGCTGCACATGTTCTGGACATGCCCAGTGATCGCAGGTTTCTGGCGAGAGGTTGCAGAGAGGGCGACCAGGGGAGGGATTCAGATGCAAACATGGCTCCAGAATCTTACTTGTTGGGGTTGTTCACAAGAGGCGGGAAGCACGATATACACCTTTCTAGAATGAAGGACTTAATTTGCGTACTAGGGAAACGCAGAATCGCAATGGCCTGGAAATCGGCTGTGGGTCCTAGGATTGAAGCCTGGTGGGCGGATTTGAATCGTTGGTCATTGGCTGAGACTGTAACGTGGCACTGAGCGCTGCAGAAGGGGTTGCATGAGAAGAGTATGGAAATTGAAGCCTGGAATGCGCTGACACAGGCAATGTTTACCACTGGTGGTGATGGATCTCTCTGAATGCACACTATGAGAGGAGGACCCGAGAGGCGGACACCCAGGGCCAAATGTTGGAAACATCACAGTGGCAAAGATGGAAAGGGGCTGCAGGAGGAGAAAATTGTGTTAGATGAGACAATGCCGTATAGGACTAGGGATGGCTATGGACCATAACATATACAGAAATGATGTGTGCTTACAGACTTACAATGTCACAGTGAATTCCAGCCTGTCGGTTTTCTTGTTTTTTTACTTTTTTTTTGCTATTTTTCTTTTGTTGGTCTGTTAAAACAATAAAAATGTTTTTTTTAATTAAGTAAAACAAAGTATAACGCTGACACAATGGATACAATTTGTAAAAGCTTTACTTATTTATTTTTTTATTGAATTTATTACACATTTTTTACAAAACTGTACACACATTACTTCACACTTTATCCAATTCATTCATTACTGTCCTCATTTCAGCCCTTGCACAGTTTGTCAGCCTTGTGACTCGGCTCCTAAAGATAGTAGGGTTGCCCGGATGAATGAGGCCGCTGCTATTGTCCATGCAGTTGTTTCCCCATTCATCAAGTCTGCCCATCAGAGTCTTCGTTGTAAATTTGGTATTTTGACATCAAGGGCCCCAGATATTTTTCTCTTTCCTTCCTTCCTTAGTTTGGCACAATAAAGCAGCAGATATTTTAAAGATTCACTTTTCTCCTCTGTGCCACAGAACCTGCAGGTGGACACAGCTGATTTTCCCCGAAAAAGATATTTCTGTAGGACTTGTTTGGGAACTTGAACAGGTATCCTCTCAATTCATTTAATTTTTTGTTGTTTAGGGGTAGACTGATGTTTGGTTTGCACGTTGCAGCCAAATCTAGGGTTGCTATTCAGTCACTCTCTATTAATGTTCTCTTCACCCACGTTGGATTTGTCCTTAGGTCCTGTTCTGAACAGCACAAGTGCTCCAAATTGGATCTGATCTTGTTTAGCCACCCAATCAGAAAACTTCTTGATCCAGACGTGAGTTCCTGGTTTAGGATTTGGAATATTTTTGGACTAGACGGTGATGTAATTTTTGAAAATAGGGCCAGGCTGTTCCACTCAACGATGGCTTTTAAGGAGGCCAGACTTAGTTCTCTGCAAATTATCGCTGTAGACGTGGAGTTTGGCAGGTTAAGCACCTTATGCCAGAAGGCACCTTCAAGCTTGGACCAGAGTTTGTTTGGAATGGCTTCTGCCCCGTATGTTAATATTGGCACTACCTTTGCTGGATAAAAAGCAACAAGCTGAGACATTGAGAAACAACCCTATTTTCTATCCATTAATTTGGCTTGTGTGGCTAAAGTTTTAACTTTTTCCCACAAGGCTTCTTGCATCGGGGATTCAGTGGAGCTATTACTGAAGATAACACCCAGGTATTTGAACTTGGTGACTTTCTCGATCTGGTCTATGGTCCATTTCCCAGGCTTTTTCCGGCTTTGGGGTTTGTCCACACACATGATTTTGGTTTTTGCTACGTTTATTTCCAGATTGTATGAGCTGATGTACCTTTGGAGGCTATCCAATTGACGCTGCAGACAATCATGGTTTGATCAATTAAGATCATATCGTTCACATAAAGAAGACAAGTGACTTTTACGCCTCCCAGACTAGGCGGGAAAGATCTTAATCCAGGCTCGTGATTCTTAATGTCCGCGATGTAAAGGTTGTAGATAGCAGGCGGTAGGGGGCATCCATGTTTTACCCCTCTTGCAGTTGGGATTTCCGATGACATCAGTCCCGCGTGGTTTAGCCGAACTCTTATAGTTGTGTTGGAATGCAAGGCCATCAGAGGTTCAACTATTGTTCCTGGGCAGTTCTTCTCTATTAATTTCCCCCACAACCTGTTTCGATCGACCTGGTCCAATGCTTGGACCAGATCGATAAAAGCGACAAAAAGCGGCGGGCTTCCCTCCAATATTTTGCCTTTTAAGATGTTTAGTATTAAAATCTTTGCTGTTGTTCTGGTGGTTCTGACAAAGCCAGTTTGAAACGGGTCAATCCAGCCTGCTGGTATGGACCAATCTTAAAATTGGGTCAGGAGGAGGGAACCAAAAGTGCGATCAGGAGATAATTTCTAGGGTCATCCTTCTTCCCCTTCTTGAAGATGGGCACGATGGATGCCGTCCGCCAAGAGTTCGGAATTGTCCGGGACACCGTTGTTTTTTTTAATGACCTTGTGAGTGAACAAAGCCCATTTTGCCAGGTGCTCCTTTAACATGGCGTTCGTTAGACAGTCCGAGCCAGGAGCTCTGGGCGAGTTTAGCTTATTTATCAGTCTAAGGATTGTCTCGACATCGTGGGGAATTGTCCAGATTGGCAATGTTTGTTACTGAGACCAACAGTGAAAGAGTTGGGGCGCTAAATAACATAGTGAAGTGTTCTTGCCATACTAACTCGCGGACACTATTCTGTTGTTGGTTAGTATTGACCCCTACAGATGATTTAATCAGGGACGAGAATTCCTTTGATTTTCGGCTGCATACAATGCAGAGCATTTCCTCAGAGTCTCTTTGAAAGAGGGCATGTTGGCGGGCAATCACCCAGTTTTTGTAGGCTTTAACTAAGATTTTTACTTGGCTCTTGATTCAGTTTGAGATTGCTGCTTGCCGCTTTGCTCTCCTCATCACCCTTTGTTTCTCGACTAAAGTTTTGTCATATGTATGTACCCGTTCACGAGTCCCGGAGTTGTTCTTCACTTTATTGGAAATATAACATTTCAATAAGGGGGGGTGTAGTTAACAGTTGCCAGTTTTTCCACACCCACAATGAAGTTAGACAGTGTCCTGTAAGATTTTGTTAAAGCTGTCACATCCTGGCTTCTTAACCTTAGACGGTTGCCTCTTTCGTTTGCTTCCACAGCGATAACCATGCAGCGGTCATGACGATGTGATCTTGTCAGCCATGACATATACAAAAGATTGTGATCGCTGTTAAAGTTCTGATTATTTCAAAAGTCGATATGTATTGAAGCATATCCCTAGCGACATAGATGTGGTCCACGTCGGCTGACTGTTCACTGCTTCCCAGGTCAAGATCACAGGATTGGTGTTACGTTCTTCTCTCAATATCAAGTGTAGATCATGGGAATCCATCAATGTCGTCCAGAGGTTTCCTCTTACTCCGATGCTGAACGTGTCTTCAGAAATTCCTTTGCATCCGCCTTCGGTTGGCAAGTAGCATTCAGGTCTCCACACAAGATTAAGAATTTTACATTGAAGGTCATGTAGATCTTGTCAATGATTTCTGTTGCTTGGTCTAGGAAACCCGAATTCGAAATTGCCTGTGGGTTCCAGTAACAGTTTATGATTGCCAAATTAGTGTGTTTTTCCTCTGGCAATTATGTTGGGGAAGTTGACCACTTCACCAGAACGGCCAGGAAAAAGAGGCTCGAGAAGACTATTTGCACAAAGGCCAGAACGCTCCCCGATCTGATTGGCTTCATTAGGCCAGATGTTGGGCACCCTGATCTACCTTTGGACGCTGGGGCAATTTTCAGGTCGAATCCGTCGAGGCTGGGTTTCTCCATGAACCATGTTTCCTGGAGGCAAAACATGTCAAATGATCACAGGTTTACATTGCTGGGGATGGTTAGATGTTTAAAACCCCTGGTGTTCCGGTGTCTGGGGTTTGGGACCCTCAGGTGGACTAAGGCCCTTGTATGGCTGATTTTCTCGCTATACATGGCTCTTCCTGGTAAGTGCCAAAGGGATCCAAGCCCATTTCTGCATGTCTTGAGTTTCAGATCCCTGAATTAAATCCAAGCATGCTTTATTGAAAATGTTGGAGTTGGAGAAATTCCTATTTTGCCCTATAACTAAGATAGGAGTAGTCTCGACCATCAAACGATAAACAAAACAGTCCTAGTGGAGTTTGTCAAATCAAAATGGCCTATGCTAACACAACCTAATGCCTGCCCCATCTCTTGTACAGAAAGTGTATATGTATGCAAAGGAAACATCAGTGTTCAAAAGAATAAAGGTGGTTGAACCAGCTCTCCTCCTCACGTTAAATCTCACGGAGTACGGTTGTCCTCGTAAGCAGGATGGCACACTCTGGCTTGGTTTCTAACACTAAGCAACTCCAAACCGTGGATTGAGGCCCACCTGGCTTTCCACATTAAAGTCTCTTTCTTGACTTTCAAAAATGTCTTCCAACATAGTGTTCACAAAAGGTCCCCCTTTGTTCGGCTCAGACCACTCACGTCACAAACTTGCAAGGGGGCTCCCTTCCCAAAGTTTAATGTACGTCGGGTCTCCCTCAATCAGGCTCGGACACTTTTCGGATGTTGAAGACTTTTGAATGAGCGTGGCTCTCTTTTCAGACCACGGCAGGACCACTTTGACTCAAAGTTTATGCCTTTGCTGTTTTGTTCGCTTTATAACTTCAAACAATGCTCCTTTCACTGAGACTTTCGAATGGGCTACTTCCTTTCACCGGACCACTCTGTTACTTAGTATTGCTGATCTCACAGCTGCCTTTTACTTCAAAGTTCAGTCAGAGGCAAGGCAAGGATCTGGGTTAACAGTGTTTTGTCTGAGGCCTTTGGGTTAACTAGAGGAACAAGGCAGGGATGCCCGCTGTCACCCTACTTGTTCAATCTTGCTTTGGAACCAGTGTTGGCATATATACGCGGAGAACGAGGTATTAGGGGTCTGGAATTTGGTCATATGGAAGTTAAAATTCTTTTGTATGCAGATGACATGGTGGTGGTTCTTACGGATCCAGAGCGAGGCAGTGTAGTTCTGAAAAGTATCTTTGATAAAGTGGGTAAGTTGTCGGGACATAAAATTAAATGGGTCAAAACGGAGGTGATTCCGATCACTAGAACTTGTGTGCATGATTATTTTCTGGATTGGCATTGTAAATGGACTACAACTCATGTGAAGTATTTAGGTGTTTATCTGACTAGGGATGTCAAAAATATGGTGGATTTCAATATGGAAAAATTGGTGGCTACCTTGAGTAAGGATATTAGAAGGTGGGAAAGATTACCGATGGGGATTTGGGCTAAAGTCAACGCTATTAAAATGACTCTTTTGCCAAAGGTACTTTATGTTGTACAATCTTTGCCTTTGAAATTTTCAAAAAAGAAGCTGACAAGTATTGATAGAGTTTTTCAAAACTTTTTGTGGGGGGGTTAAGAAGAGACCTAAGATTCCAAAATTTATTTTGATGCGTAGTACAAAATGTGGAGGTTTTGGGTACCCAGATTTGGAACGATACTATAAAGGGTTTATTTTGAAAAAGGCGGCTGTCATGATCTCTGCTTCCAAAAGGTCAGGGTTTTCCCAACTCCCTTGGAAGCAGATCCATAACCCAGGTTCCGAGTGCCAACCAGTCCCAATTGGGACCTTTTGGACCCAGTCCTGGCGCCAGTGGCACCAGGCTCATAAATATGCCCAGTCCCAGCGCTGGAAGCGCCGGGCTCATAATGCTTGGGTGGACTTACCTGCAGCAGACCATGCTGCTTACTTGCCTGCCAGTTGAGCCTCTGATCCTCTTCTGTTTGGAACTACTTTTCCTGTTGGCAGGAGCCACTCCCTAGATTCAGAACACTGGAACTCTTCTGGAAAGCAGGAACTCTTTTCTTACCTAGGCGTGGCTGTGGAAGGAGACACCTAAGCACTACAGGAGGCTATTTAAACCACACCCGATGGATGAATCTTGCTTTGCGTTATTCTGCATCCTCTGCAGCAGAACGCTCATCGTGTCTTCTGCATCTGATCCTGGGCCTAAGGAAAAAGGCTTACCATCCTGAATCCAGTCTTCAGCAACACCTATAAAGACAAGAAGGAACAGGTTAGCATTACGGTCTTCAGTGACAGCTCTTCACTTACCTGGTCCATCGGCTGTCACCAACGCCTCGCGCTGCATTCCGGCATCTGAAAGACAAAGGCTTACCTACTCTTCGTGCGCTCCGGAGGTCTTCACACTGCATTCCGGCATCTGAAAGACAAAAGCTTACCAACTCTTCGCACGCTCCGGAGGCCTTCGGCGCTGCATCCCGCATCTGAAAGACAAAACAAGGTGCGTTTAAAGACATTGGGGAACTTTAATACTCACGTGCCATTACTCCTTTCCACATCTATCCCAGTGGGTATTCCGGCAACCTGCAGCCGCTCCGAACTTGTACCTGCAAAATAAAAAGACAGTTAGAGCGCATCGTGAAGCAGGCAACAAGCGCTTACTTACGTGCTTCCAGGCGCTTCTATTCATCACACGGGCTCCATCTTCAACTCACTTCAGCCCGTCATCCGCCATCGCCGGAACCCTGCAAAACAAGAAACATCATTACTAAAGACTTTAAAGACATTAGAATTACTCGAAACTTACCGTTCGTGCAGTGAATGACGGACAGCAGTCCTCTGAAGTCAAGAGGCCTGCTCCCCTTATCCAGTGAAGAAACTGGTTACAGCACCCTGCCCCGAGGCAGATGGAGAGCACGGCGTTCACTTACCTAAGGTGAGAGCGTTAACCTTTGGGGTTCTACAGGAGAAGAGAAAGGGAAGAAGAGAGAGACATTCAATAACCCAGTTCCTTAATCCCATATTTTCTATCTGCAGACATCTTACCCTTCGAGTCAGACATACAGTGCACAGAGGTCCAGCCCAAAGAGCCAGCCGTGTGTTACACATCACCTTTGAAGATACGGTATACGCCCAGTCAAGACCGGTACCTCTACGGGAATCAGGTGAGCGTTACAGCGGCATACTATTTTTCAGCAGGGAATGGGCGGGAAACCTATTGGGTACTAATTGAAAGATGTAAATTGAATGGTTTTCCATTACATGCTATTGCCTCAATGGGACATCTGCCTTGGAGGGGTAGTAGACTGCCGACTATTACTGTGACTAAAGAGATCTTGGTTTTGTGGTTGAGTCTTTTTCAAGGGAACTTGTACTTGCAATATGGCGCCTCTATTTGGCTTAATCCGAGCTTGCAAATAGCCAATAAGCCCTTATGTTGGAGAAGTTGGGTCTCAAAAGGGATTTTATGTACCAGGGATGTGATGAGTGATGGCCATATATTGTCATTGGAGGAGTTGCAGAGGACGTTTCGTTTAGCAAAGAGGGAACTGAATAGGTTTGTGAAGTTGAAAGCACTTTTGAGTGAGAGATTGGCAATGTTGACAGGGCCATTGGAGGAGATATCAGCGGGTGGTCAGATTCTAATGTCATCGCCACGGATGGTATGCACTTATACTAGCTTGATGCCGGTATGTTCTAAGGATGTTGATGCTGGAAGGAAAATATTGGAGAGGTGGAAGCAGGAATTGGGATGTGATATTACGGAAAAGGAGTGGGAATCTATGTGGGGTATAGGATATAGAAGTAGGTTGGATCTCAGGTTGAGATTGATTCATTTGAAAGTGTTAGGACATCTGTATTGGACTCCATTGCGTATGTATAATTTAGGACTGGCTGGTGATGACTTGTGTTGGGGATGTGGGAAGGAGAAGGGAACGTTGATTCAAATGTTGTATTGTTCTCGGGTGTTAAATTTTTGGGTGGGAATGCTAGATAGATTGGAGGCGGTCTTGTCTATACGTTTTCCCAGGATGCCTATGCAGGTGTTGCTTTTATCGGGTAGGGGGCGTTGTGCGGTTGCTCGTCAATATGGACAATGGATTGATAAAGCACTTGTGGTTGCAATGAAGCAATTACTAATGGTATGGAAGACGAGGAAGAAGCCTAGAGTAGAGAATTGGATTAATAATCTGTTAGTATTATCGAACTTTGAACGGGTGATGTTTGTGAGGCAAGGAAAGGAAAGTAAGTATCGAGCTCTTTGGAAGCCGTTTATGGATTTATATGGTGACTGTGTATCTGATGATTAGTTGTTCCTGTTGGATCCGACTACCTGATAATGTATATGTGCTTTAATTGAGGATTCTTCGTCAGTCTTGTTTTTGTTCTGTTTTGTGTGAGTCTGTGAGATGTCTGTATGTCTTTTGTGTTGTTCTGTGTTGGAATTTTCAAAATGTAAGACTGTGCTTAGGTATTTTATTTTAAGAAAGGTTAGTAATTGGTTTTGAAATGTCTGATGTTTCAGTATTTATACATGCTTCGGATTACTTTTTTTCCTTACCTATTTAATGTAGAGTGTTATGTTTTTTTATACTGTATTGAACTTTTGGTGATGTATATTTTGATTATTTGAAAATCTTGAAAATAAATGAATTAAAAAAAAGTTCAGTCAGAGGTCTACCTTTCCCTGTGTCTCTTCCACATGCATGCAGCCTTCACTTGTGATATAATGTTGCTACTTCATTCACTTTAACACACACTGGTCTCTCAGGTTGCTTGCCAACAGACCGGCTGTGTGCGCTTCTTTCTTGGTTTGCTATTTCCAATTTACGAGTCAAGGTTAGTACCACAGACTTGGCCTCGCTTCCCCAACGTTGCCATTCACCTGGGAGGGTCACTGGCATCCTTGAAACATATGAAATCTTCACTTGTGGGATCTGGCCTTCTCCACTTGTCTTTCGCGGTCTGTCGGAGGCAACGACCTCCAGTAGGGAACCCTTGGGGTTTTCGGCCCGCTGCTCTCATCCCTTGGTCCATTGTTCTGCTCCAGTGGGTGTGCCTTCGTCCGGAAGTTCTGCTCGTACTTGTGTTACGCCTTGCTCAGAGTGCGTCTTTAGGTGTTGCCTTTTATTTGTGTGAGGAGAGCTAACTGGTGTCAGGTGTATGCACTTAGTGCAAAATGCCTGACTTTGTCTGACCCGATTAATGGTACATGTCCAGTACGATGTGAGAGAGTTAGTCTGGTTACTCTGTCACACTCTTCCTCGACCCAGTGTTTGTGTAAAAAGGGGCGCGGGGGTTGGGACTTTGTAAAATCCTATAAAATTGGATGGGGTAGATGAACAAAAAAGGGGGGAATACCATGCGTCACCATCGCCTGCCCCACCCCCAATCCCTGAACCCTCCTCACGCTGGTGATCCTCCACCCCCAGGGTCTGGATCCAAAGGCGATGGCCGTGCCCTGCCCACCTGAGAGAGAGATCCCCGGATACTAGCAGGTGAGACACTCTCTGGTTTCTCACAGCTCCCTGGGACCGTCGCTGTACTTATGGACGGTCGACCCACATTGGGGACAGGCGCCCAAGGCCGGAGGCAGCACCCACGGCCATCCTGAAGCTCTGGCTGTGCTGCATTACAGTCTTTCCCTCCGGGTAGGGATGGGGACCCTGCCTGAGCTCCCTGGGACCGTCGCTGTACTTGTGAATGATCAACCCACATGGGAGACAGGTGCCCAAGGCTGGGAACATCACCGCCAACCATCCTGGTTCTCTGGCCTGGCTGTGTTACAGGTTTTCCCTCAAGGGAGGGATGGGGGCCCTACCGGGGCTCCCTGGGACCGTCGCTGGACTTTGGGATGGTCGACCCACATTGGAGACAGGCAGCCAAGGCTGGGTACATTACCCCCAGCCATCCTAGAGCTGTGGCTGGGCTGCGTTACAGCTTTTCCCTTTCGGGGAGGGATGGGGGCCCTGCCAGGGCTCTTTAGGACGCTCGACCCACATTGGAGACAGGCGGCCAAGGCTGGGTACATTACCCCCAGCCATCCTAGAACTGTGGCTGGGCCGTGTTACAGCTTTTCCCTCCGGGAAGGGATTGTGACCCTGCCAGTGCTCCCTGGGACTGCCGCTGGACTTGGGGACGGTCAACCCACATAGGAAACAGCTGCCCAAGGCCGGAGACATTACCACCAGCCGTCCTAGAGCTCTGGCTGTTCTGCACTACACCTTTTCCCTCAGGGAGGGATGGGGACCCTGCAGGTGCTCCCTGAGACCACCACTGGACTTGTGGATATCGACCCACATTGGATACACGTGCCCAAGGCTGGGGGCAGCACCTCCAGCCATCCTGGAGCTCTTGCTTCGCTGCCTTACAGGTATCCCCTCCTTCCTTGGAAGGATGTGAACCTTGCTAGGGCTCCCTGGAACCGCTGCTGGGATTGGGGATGGTCAAATGACATGGGAGACAGGCATCCATGGCTGGAGTCAGCACCCCCGGCCGTCCTGGAGCTCTGGCTGGGCTGCGTTACAGCTTTTCCCTCTGGGGAGTGATGGGGACCCTGCCGGGGCTCCCTGCGACCGCCGCTGGACTTCTGGACTGTCGACCCACATGCAGCTTTGGCGGTGCCCCGTTACAGCTTTTTCCTTTTGGGGAGGTACGGTACCCTGCAGGGTTGCCCCATAACCGCCGCTGGTCTGGGGGGCAATCAACCCACGTTCAAAGCAGACGCCCAAGGCCGGGGGTAGCACCCCCACCTGTCCTAAAGTTCTGGCTGCATTACTATTTTTCCTTCCATTGAGGGATAGGGGCCCTGCCAGGGCTGCTGGGACCACCGCTGGGCTTAGCGATGGTCGACCCACATGGGGGCCAGGGGAGCTACAGCTTTTCCTTCCAGGGAGGGATGGAGACCCTGCTGTCTCTCCCTGGGAAAGCCTTTGGACTTGTGGACGGTCGACCCATATTTGAGGCAGGTACCCAAGGCTGGGAGTAGCACCCCCTGCCGTCCTAGAGCCCTGGCCTGGCCTGACTGCATTACAGGTTTCCCTCCAGGGAGGGATGGGGACTCTGCCGGTGCTCCCTGGGACCGCCACTGGACTTGTGGACGGTCAACCCACATGGGAGACAGGCGCCCAAGGCCAGAGATAACATCTCTGACCGTCCTGGAGCTCTGGCCTGGCTGCAATACAGGTTTTCCCTCCAGGGAAGGAAGGGGAACATGCCGGGGCTCCTTGGGACCGTGGATGGACATGTGGATGGTCAATCCACATGGGAGGCAGGCGCCTAAACCCGTGGCTATCACTCCTGAACGTACTGGAGCTCTGGCTGCGCTGCATTTCAGCTTTTCCCTCCAGGTAGGGATGGTGACCCTGCGGGCCTCCATGGGACTGCCTTTTCACTTTGCGCCCAGGTAAGTTCCTCCACACATGTGAGGTAAAGTTTTCGTTGGGACACCTCTGGGAACATGGGAAGATAGGACATGTGTTGTTGCCGGTGTGTTTCTGTGGTTTCCTGGTGGCAAATGTCTGAAAATTTAGTTTTTCGCCTACATTTTGGACTTTGCCGGGCCTTGTGGTTAGTAAATTCTAGGGTGATTCGCGCAAGTCAGACCTCTTTGGATTTCTACGGTTGTCTTCTTTTCAGAAATGTATGGGGTTCTCTGTTTTCCATGGTGGCTGCGACACCCCAGGCCCAAATCTGTGGGTTGTCCACAAAGCCAAATCCAGTCTTTCCCAGGCCGTTTGATGTACTAGTGGTTTAGCCTTTTCCATTTGCGCTCAGGTCAGTGAACCCACACATGTGAGGTACCATTTCTATCGGGACACCTGTGGAAATGTGGGAAGGTAGGGCATTTGTTGTTTTCTCTTCGTTTTGATAACGTTTTATACATTTCCTACTGCACTTTGTTACATAACCCTTTAATTTCCCAAATATGACCTACATTTAGTTGCTGCTTTAGGCACTGTGCACTTTTGTAATCTGTTGAAGTAACCTATCCTTCAAAAGGTGTGCCTGTGCTCTTTCAAAAAATGTTTGCCATTCTTTACCACATTCCTTTTCCTTATTTTCAAATGCTAAGTATGTCTGTTTAAGCCGTCAGCATAAAAATCCTGTGTACCATGGCTCTGTTTTTGACTCGTGGTATTGCTTGTTTTGTGAAACATTATGAAAAATGTGTGATTTCCTAACTAGAAGAGTCAGGGCAATGTAGCGGTGCATTGCTTTTCTCAATATTTACAGAAGCCATTGCCTTACAAGTAGGGTGTACCGAATAGTAAATTTACTATTCGGACGAACACCAAATAGTTGACCGAAGTATTCGGCCGAAGACAAATAGTGACCGAATAGTAGATTACTATTTGAAATGTGTCAAGATATTCATTACAAGCCAAAGCTGTGGCTTTGCCAATGCTTGTTTTAACAGGTTTTCAGTGAAGGACATGGATAGTGCTTATAAATAGTATGTTAAGCAAAAAGAATACACATGTTGCGTTTTCACCCTATCTTGAAGCCTACAAATACCATACCAGAATTCAATTCCACGAAATTATAATGCAGGGCATGGATGCTTCAATGGGAGAAAAAAAACATTGCTGTGCTGTTGGCACGCAGGCAAAGACAACAAAGCAAAAAAAAAGCACACGCACATCGTCCCCAGAGCTTCTGACTCAAGCAAGGGAGTCTCAAACTAGCCTTTATGAGGGTGTGTTGAAGTTGTAGGGGTATAACTTCGGCTTCGAGTAAGGATTCCATTAGGTATATTCGGCCAAAACGGAATACCTAATTTTCAGCCGGAATTCACCCAAATGCTTACTCGAAGCCGAATTTCGATACACCCATACTTACAATTGCAAACATGTCGATCACATAATTTTTTTACTGTCACTTTTCCAATTTTACATAGTTGTTGCCTGACCTGCGCAAATTACCCCTTCCTGAACTTGGAATTTTGTCTACTTTTAAGAAATGTATGCCTTTCTGTGTTCCCATTGAGCTTTCCTACCTTCCTCTTCCATTCCCTCCAAGCATGTCCTATAAAAACAAAGGGAAATATTGCCTAACTCTCACAAAACTGATGGTAACATTATGAAAAATATATCTTTTTGTTTCCACTCAACCTTTTCTTGAAAGCTTCCAAAATGGTGAATTCAGAACTGCATACCATTTGTTCCTTGCTCTTGCAGGAAAAAAAGCACAGGCTTCTTTGTACATCATTTTATTGGCATTTTCTAAAATAAACACATCATGTGATCACTTTTTTGTTATTGCCTCACAACCCCCAGAGCAAACGACTAATCCATGTGGGAAAAAAGGGTTCAAATTTGTCCGGGATATCACTTGTAACAAAAACTTTAAAAGGGATTAAATGCTGATATACCGAGATGTCCAAAAAAGGGCTCAGCACTGCGATGGAAAACCCTCAGCAGTTAAGGGGTTACATTGTGCAGGTGGGCCCATAAGGAATAGGAAATTTCCCCAGTCTGGAAGTGGGGCTAAGACATTTGCAGGAGATGAAATTAAAGCGGTCTCCAGTAAATACTCCAGCAAGTTTGTGAGTCAGTAGTGCTGTAATGTTTACAACGGAGTGTTGACATTCCAGGGTCTAGTAGCGTGTGCTTTGTTTTTAATCCCTGCAGAGTTATTTATGCATTGCATGAAAGATGGAGTGCACTCAGAGAGAGGTTGATCCCGTATTTCATTTGTGGTAAGAGTGTAGACATTAGTAATAGATAGTTACAACAGATTATGAGAGAATCTGCAACTATTGAGGTTGTTTTGTCTTAAGAATAGCAAGAGGAAGAAAAGCTGCTGTATTCTAAGTAAGGAAGCCAAGGATAGCAGCACAAGTAGTTGCATGTGGTTTAGACAAGTCATTTCAGACGGACCACTCAGGTATATTACTTAAGTGTATATCTAAAACCCTTGGGGGAAGGGTAGTTGTGAGGGTAAGAGACCCTATAAGTGTGACAAAATTGTGTCTTTATCCTATTGGGGATCTTCAGGAAGACCACAGTGATGGATGGTTGAAAACATCGCCAGTTAACACACATATGAAATAATCTTGCCCCTGATGAATGTCTGGCAGATTCTGGCCTTGATAGGACAGAAACCTGTACAAGTTGGGCTCTTACCACAGTGTGAAAGAGTTGGATTAATGTATCCACGCTAGAAAAATTCAGATTATATGTAATGGTGGATTGGTATTGTACAATTTGTGTATGCAGGCTGCTATTCTTTTCTATTTTTGTATTAGATTGTGGCTTTATCCTTTACTTTTTAGGGTTTATGGAAATATTATTGTGTGTACAATTTTTAATAAAACTGAGAATTATGTTTTATGTGTAAAACAACATGTGTTGAATTTTAGGTCCAATATATGTTTAGGACCAACTCCATGTCTTTTCTGTGAAAGTTAACCTATGACGTACTTTATATCACCTTCCTTTTGTTTATTTATTGCATACTGCCCACAAAGTATGAAGGCTGTGATTCCCCCATCATGGGGTCAGCCGGTGTGAGATTAGTGTTCCTTTAGGATAGACCTTCTTTTTCAAGATAGTAATTTCAGGCGGATTCCATGGGTATATGTTGCATTATTGTCAGCATGAAAATCCTTATACGGCAGAGTGGAAATTTGCTGCAGAGATTTTATGTCTAGTCTCGGCGATTTCAATTTACAAATGCACTAAAATCAAGTGGACTGGAAAAAGTGTTCACAGCCATTTTTTCCAATCTGCCTGAGAATGAAAATGACCCACAGGGTGAAGGACTGATGGTGGCACCATCTCAGGCAAATTCTTGCAGGAAAAAGTTCCATGAGGTTAACTTTACAGCCTTGCAAAGGTGCATTGGTGGATGTCCTCCTTAATTTTGTGTAATTCCACTGCAGAGTAACATGGTTTCACATAGCGCTAGTGGCCCAGAGAACCAGAGAAAAAAAACAATAACTTAAGGAAAAGTACACACAATGGTGATTTGATTGTAGTCGTCAGACGAGGACTGGGTTCGTCTTTGCCTCCCCAAACTGTATCCCCTGACTGTATCCCTCTAACTCCTCTCTCCATGCCCTTCCAGAAATACCCTTGCAAATCTGTCCTTATTGTATCCATATTATTATTCACAATTTACGGATTTAAAATGTAGATATTCTTGTATCTTATTACTATATTCCCTTATAAAGTTCTGTCTGTTGTTTCACATCTAGGTTTGCGCTATATTAAAACCAGCACATGCATATGGCAGTGGACCATGGGATGAGTACTTTATTATTTTTTTGTGTGTTCGTGTTCTTTAATCACTAAAGTGGCCGGTGTCCTTCCTCTGTTTATTCCTCTCCTGTTTTACTTCTTTCCATTTTTTTCTCAGTTTTATCTAAACCTGCTAGCATTGTCCCACCCAGACTTATAGCTAAAGCACCATAAGATAGATATACGGTGCTGTACTCTGCTACATTGAACAGAATAGATAGCCGCATTAAAAAATTACTCGACTCGTCGTCGCCTAGATTTGTGAAGTTTATGAAGTTTGCTCAAATTGGTGCTTGTCTGGCGTCTAGTTCTTCTTTCTTCATGGTAAGTTGCATTTCATGCTGGTTTGCTGGTTCCTGGCATGCACCCAGAGTCTTATGGTTTATGTCATGTCCACTGTCTCTATCTGCTTGCTGTGTTTCTCCACCGCTGTGTTGCATTCTGGATCTTGCTGTTCTACAAGCAATAAAAGAGAACAGTGGCCAGAAAAGAGGCTCGAAGGCACAGAGTGATCAACAGTGGTACCACTATTATAAAGCAAGGCACATTCGGGGACCAGGGTATGGGTCCCTCCCAACTCATTCACGGACCCCTAAGATAGGATTGGCTCTGACATACACCCTAATAAGCGGCGTACCTCGGTCAGTAGGTGTCCCTGTCCCCCTGACAGGGTCAAGCCCAGGACCCTGTCACATACCTCCTCCCCTTCTTCAAAGTCACTCTTCTCTTTTACGTTGGTAACTACCTCTCTAGTTAGGGTGCTGGCAATGTAAGCTAATGAGCTTCCCGCTCTTGTCTCTTGCGGGCTTTCCAAAACCCAGGTATCAGTAAGCCCCAGATTTCCCAGCTAGCGAACTGTAACACCTACTGTCTATGGCTGGCTCATAGTGATGGCCTAAAGTCAACAGTAGCATATATCTGGCTTTCTATGGGGTTCTTCTAGGGTTGCTCTAACCTAATTTGTCAATGGATCTTGATGGTTTCTTTGTGCCGGTAACAGAAACCTTGGATCGTTCTCCCCAGGCACTGTTCTCCTCACCTATTTAGACAGCCTTCTCCTCACTTCTCTAGACACCCTTCTCCTCACCTCTATACTGAACACAACCCCCTATCTATGCCATATTCTTACCACACTCTTTCTGCCTATCTCTTCCATCTACTCACCCTTTCTGCTTCATTCCTCCCTCTCCACTACTTCCCCTACCACCTTGCACTATTTCCACACCCTCCAATCATACTCTCTCTCATTCTCACTTGCTCTCTTATTACCCCTTCACTTCTCCCGCTCTCTCTCTATCTTCTCCGCTTTCCCACCCTCCCTCCTCACACTACACTGTATACAACTGACATCACTCTCTACCACAACAAATACCTCACCTACATGTTACACACCAACTCTGCCAGCACAGCAACTCTTCAGCACTCCACTGTCCGTCCATCATCCGTCCTTCGTCTGGTCTCTCGGTCTACCTCCATCCCTCGCCCCTACAACCCGCACTCATTCCTTAACCTTTTATGATGCTCTCTTCCTAGTTCTACCGCCCCCCTCTCCATTGGCTCTAGTGCTCGCCTGAATCTGTCGGCCAATCTACAGCTGTGCTTTCCCCAGGTAATGGGTTACAAATGACAGTTTGAAGTGGAAAATCTGGCGGTAGAGGGCCTGTACCCCTCTGACAGGGTGAAGCCCCTGATCCTGTCACAACCAGCAGTGATCTTAATCATAAGGTAAAACATGAATGGCACACATCCTCCTTCTCTTTAAGGTAGCATGGTCCAAGGTCTAGCTATACTCTTCAAGAGGGGTGTGAGCTAGCTTAGAAGCATCTAAATAACAATAGCACTGTGATAGAAAAATAAGAAAATGCCCCTCAAGGTCTGAGGCAGTGATTCAGAGTGTGGTTTGTGATCGGATCAACTGGTACCAACACGCGGTGATGTTCAACAAGAGGCAATAGCACTTGGCATGAACAAGCTTGTAAAAGGAGGCGATGTCCAGGTCTGCGTAACTCACAAGTGGTTTGAGACATGAACCAGAGTGGATCCTTTGCTCCTGGGTTGCTGTGAGGCCCAGTCCAGGGTTTTAAATGATAAGATGGGCCCTTCATCTGCCCATCCAAGCCAGAATGGTTTAGAGAGAGCACTTGCAGGACTGCCTCTTCCAGTAGGCAGAGTTCTGGCTTTAAGTGTCTTGGCAGGCAGGATGTGTTCCAGCAGCAGGTTACACCAAATGGTCCTTTGAGATAGGTGAGGTGAAGGTCTTCCTCCTTCACTGGAAAGCTTTATCTTCAACTTAATGGCTGAGGACTTTAGACAGACTATATCTCAATAAAGGTCCAGTGAAATCCATCTTCTGAAATCCAAAATGATTGTACTAAAGGGTGTCTCAACCCTTCATTTACTCTATGTGCCATACTGTATTGGTCCATGTGAAGCCTTCTGTAAGGGTCCAATCCTGGATTCTGTGACAAAAGCCTTTCTGAGGATGTCGGGCACAAGGCGTTTTGTCTGCAGGAAGTGTGGAAGAGGCACAGGAAATATCACAAGATGGTGGAACGCCTCTCTTGATGTAACTACTTTCCTGGGCTACTCTAAGCCCTCCCTGTCCCCGTTCTGCCTTGCATCAAAGGGACTCTACAAGTTACCCCCCTTGTGTGATCCCTCCATGGTCCTGGCAGGGCTTTCCCTTGAAGTACTGGGTACCAGCTAAACCCCTGGGGGTATATCCCGCCTTCCCCAGAAGGTGTCAATCCTTCCCAGAGAGAACAAAGGGAAGCTTCTTGAGCTGGATCCAAATTGGTTGTTTTTGATGTAACCCAGACTCGAACAAGATTACACAAACTCTGACAGTTGTAAGGAAGGCATAGTATTAACAGTAAGACACACAAGTGATCACAGTTCAAGGGTGTTTATTGAACTTCAAAAAGGGTTTGAAAAATGCCTATCTAATCCTAAATCTAAAGATGGGAGCAAGCTACGACCATCAAATAATAACGCAGTCCTAGTGGTGTCCTGTCAAAATAAAAGGGACTATACTAAGAAAAAAAACTATTGCCAATCATTACCTCTAATTACAAATAGTGTGGGGAAACAATGTTATGTAAAAGAAAGTGTCCAAGAATTATGTCGGGATATTCAGGCTGTTGGCCTCCCTTCCTCTGCAGCATGGGACAAGGTGGCACGCTCGAGTTTAGCACAGTCTCTGGCTTCTCTAGCATGAGGGTGAAGTTCAAACATTAGTATCAGGGCCTTCCGTGCCCAAGTCTCTTTGCCTTTCAAAGTCTCTTCTTTCAGATGGCGTGATGCTACAAACAAACAATTCATTCTTTTCCTCTCAGGATTTCACATGCATTCAATTTCTCAAGTGATTCACTATTCATCTTGGATCCACTCACCCGGGCTCAGATCCCCTTTACCAGAATGCTCGTAGGATTTTCATATATCCAATTCATGTATCCAATGTCTCGCGTGATTCACGGTTCACCCGGATCCCCGTCTACCAGGTTCAGATCCGCCTTGACACAATATACAATCAGTCTCCCTGCACTGGGCTCGGACCAATTTTAATTTACTTTAACACAAACTTTGCTTTAACCCAAAGCTCTCAGCTGATATTCCTCATTCGGGCTCGGAACAACTTTATCGACTTTGTCATCAACTTTCTTTACAATGTTAACATCCAAGACTTTTGATTGTACACAGGATTTTGCTTGACCCATTGCAGGACCACTATGATTCATAGTCCTTTGTCACTCTTTCACTTTTGCCACCTCTCAGTTGTATACCTTCCAGGGGCCTTTGAATGAGCATGCACGCGGTGCCGGACCACTCTAAAGTATCGTATCTTGGTTTCAAAGTTCAATCACTCATCTGTTGTCCAATGTTACTCGCGTTGATTATCACATGCGTTTCATACACTGTTCGTTTCAGCGTTCACCATACAATGTTGCTGATTACAACCTTGACTTCAACACAGACCGGTCTGGTATCAGCCTCCCCAACTCACTGGCTGTGTTGAGTTTGCTGGTGCTACTTTGTTGTAGGAGCCAAGGACAGTACCACAGCAGCAGGTGACTCTCCCCACCTTGATTATCGACACGTGAGAGCTCTGGGTAGCTCCGACACACAATGCAGGATTCTTCAGCCTGGTTTCCTGGTCTTATGCTTTCTATTCTCGAGGTTTCATGAAAGTAACGGATCTTCGTCGAAAAGGTCAAAGGCACTTCCCTCCTTGTGATCCCCTTCTGTTTTGCCGTCTTTCACCCTTGTGTTAAATTGTCATCTTGGAACTGCTGCTTCCTCGTGAGGTTTGCCTCGCTCAGTGTGCTCTTGTGCTCCGCCTTTTATCTGTGTGGGGAAATTTAATGGAAGTCGGGTGTGTGTGATGGTCAGTAATTGCCTGACCCTGCATGACCATTGTATTGGGACATGTCAGGTATACGGCTCGGGTGTTAGTCTGTTTTCTCTCATTGTGAGCTGTCCGTGAGAAGGCGTTCGTGTTGTGGGGGGTTGATTTCCTAAATATCCTACCCGGTAGGATGGGGGTAAAGGAGTTACAGGGAAGAGGATACTGCATCTCGCCATCCGGTGTCCCACTCCAACCCCCCGAAGATCCCTCACCCAGGTGATCCTTCCACACTGGTCCACCCCCAAGAACTGGATACAAAAGCAATGGCCGTGTCCTGGCCACCTGGATGACAGATCCCCAGGGACTAGCGGGTGAGACACCTTCAGGTTTCTCACACAGTTCACTAAGTCACCAGAAGCAAGGTTGACAATAAAATAACCTCAAAAAGGGTTTGGCCAGTATAATTGTTTGTCCTCCTAGACCACCATATCAAACTAAATTTGGTTTATTTAGTTATTAATCTGTCACCAGGTCATGGCAATATAAACAATTAGATATAATTTGGATCACGGTTGCCCATAGTTAAAGGCAGCCCCCGACTTTTGGAAGTTGGGTTCCAGCAGGCAGTTTGCAGTCATACACGTTTCTCTATTACTGCCATGTTGCCAAACTACAGGGCAGCTGTTTGGGTGTCAGTACACAGTCCTAGTAGAGTTACATGTTTGCACTATACTTTTCAGCATGGCACATTATCAAAGTAAGCCCGATTAGCAGAGCTCACTTTCAGAGGCAGAATTACCAGTGTCATTTTTTATTAAAAATCAAAAAAGCTAACATACACACACACGAGAAACGAAGCAAGCAAAATGTGTCAGCTGTTTCTAAAGTATAATAAAGCTGACAAAGCAAGATCGCTGCCGTGGGAATGGCAAAGGGAACTACTTGTCCCTTTTCCATTTGCATTGACGTCCTTTGAGAGGAGAGCAGTGCCGTTTAGGTGCAAGCGACTAGATTGCAACAGAGGTAAATGATTATGACGGGGGCATACATTGGGGGAGCATTTGGGGCATGGGAGGGTGAGAGCAAGGGGCCAGGTAGCAGTTCGAGCTGACTCTAGTGGCCATTATTAGTGGGTAATCTCTGCATTCCGAGCCAACTGATTGACTGAGTGATCTGTTGGTGGCACAACTCAGCCAACAGATAGCTCGCAATGCATATATTGCCCATTGGTAATCTCATTCCAGACACACGGATTAGCTTGGTACACTGCTTTCCCCCACCTCATGCTCCCTGACCCAAAGCATCCCAAATTGCATGCAGTACCCACATGTGTGTGTATTATTGCTTATTTCTTTCATTTCCTACCATAGATTGATATGTATGTCGTAATCTACATAGGAAATCATTCAGTGGTGTAGCACAGAATTTGGGGGCCCCGTGCAAGCCATGCTGAGGGAGCCCCCTTTCCCCAGCTCGGAAACAAATCACGGGTCACACCACACTGTGGGTCGGCCTAGATTACTACGCTTGCACAATACGCACAAACATGCTGCTGCAGGGGTATGCCACACACAGCGCTAGGAGAAAGATATAAATATGTGTTTTAATGCATTATACTTTCTGAGAACCATTGCCTAAAAAGCCAAAGTGTTTGCAATTGTTTTGTAGGGTAACACCAATTCAAAAATACAATATATGGAAGTCACCAGCAGTGCACAGGAACATTAATGCTTTAATTTAATGATTTGCTATTATAAATGCCATGCCACAATGAAAACATGTCCAACTGACTGCACGGTCTAGACCAGTAATAACGTATTACAATAAAGCATGCCAGGCCACATTTAGCCATCATGATTATTTTATCACAGATGCCCAGAAAAATATACAATGCCACAGTAAGAAACCACTAGACTGGCAGCACTGAAATGCCCCTCTAGCCAGGTAATTACACTTAGCCTACCTGCTTTATCAGAGATGCCCAGTTAAAAAAAAGTCAAGCCAAACTAAGAAATGACTGGACTGGCTGCACCAAAATGCCTCTCACAAGACCACTCATTTTCACAGCAGTCCATAAGTGGGTGCGTTCAGACTTAAAGGAGAGAGTTAACTGCTTGTAACATTGACGCTGCACTAGAATAGTCTTATTAGAATGCGCAAAGAAGTTAGATGCCCCCAAAATAAATGTGCCCCCCCCACCGCCCATGAAGTTAGCGCCTCCCCCAAAATGTAGGTTTTGTTGCACCCCTGAACACAAGCACACACACCCTTCACAATACACACAAACACACACACACACACACACACACCCAGCCACCCATACATTTAAGTGTGTGCCCTTTCACCATACAGGCACACCCAGGCAGCCACCCATACATTTAAGTGTGCACCCTTTCACCATACCGGCACACACAGGCAACAACCCATGCATTTAAATGTGCACCCTTTCACCACACAGGCACACCCAGGCAGCCACTCATACCTGTAAGTGTTCACCCCTTCACCATACAGGCACACACGCACACCCAGCCAACCATGCATTTAAGTATGCACCCTTTCACCATACACTCACACAGGCAACAACCTATACATGTAAGTGTTTACCCTTTCAGCACACACGCACACCCAGGCAGCCACCCATACATCATGCACTTACTCATTCAGGCACATTACATTATATACATATATACACACACACACTTACATACACGCACACACATTTAAAGAAAATACATGTTCTTACCTTTAAACCGTTAGTCCAGGGAACGAGGCCTTCAGCTCCCTGCAGCAGCTAGGAACGCCCATCATCTGCAGAAGATCTTGAGGCCTCCATATCATGGGATGAGGGGAGCCCCATTACTTCAAAAAGAAATGGTTTCTTTTTCATGTCCCTCTGACTTCATAAAGAAATGATTTCCGTTAAAGGATCGAACCATAACAGAAATAATTTCTTTATGAAGGCAGAGTGACTTCAAAAGGAAACTCTTTCTTTTTGAAGTCCTAGGGCTCTCCCCACCCCATGACAAGGATGCCTCCAGCTTGGAGGCTTCCATGTCATGGGGTGGGAGCAGCCCTCGCACCTAAACAAGAAATAGTTTATTTTTGAAGTCACTCTTCCTTCAAAAATAAATTATCTCTGTTACTGAAATAACTTCTTTTTGAAATCAGAGGGACTTCAAAAAGAAACGATTTCATTTATTATATTTTTAATATTTTGTTTTTTTCCGAGAGGCATCCCTCCCAGGACATGTACTGGCAAGGTCCCACACTGCTGGTGAAATCATTGACATAAGGCACTCAAGGCACAGTGGCTCAGGAAAGAAAAAAGTAGACAAATATCGGCAAAGAGTCTGCACAGTAACGATCAGTATGTGTTGGTCTCCAGGATAATAATGTTAACTTCTCTAACTGCTTTTAAGTATTGCAGACAGCATGTTTTATGATATGTATTCTACTCTGATTGCAGGTCCGCTTGCGGGGTGGCAGTCCTTGTGTGCTCCTCAGGTGCAAAAACCCCAGAGTGGATCAAAGAATGGAGCTTGGAGCAAAGCCAAAAATGTACACAAGTGCTGATTCACTGCTAGCGATTGGTGGACTTGATACGGCAGCGCCAGCCGGAATTCTGCATTGTCATGCTTCCATGCCGCTTGTGCCTGACCCCAATTTGGCACAAGGGATATTTAAGCCCACAGGCTGGGGGCTGCAGGGGCACAACCCAGGCGGAATCCTCACGAACATGCAACAGCTGAGTTTGCCTCGGGAACTGGGATTTACACATGGGTGGGAGTTGAAACCGTTTAGTCTGCACCCATTACATGACCCTGGGCTCACGGGATTTTTGTCATGACCCAGATTTCATCAGGAATTGGTGCACTGAAAACAAATTTTGAAAATCGACATGGGCAACTAACAATTTAAGATTTATCTGCATTTGACGCATGCACAAAATGTATGTGCATCTTTCATAGAAACTGTACAAACAGGCGGATGAGTTTCGCAGTTCATTGTGCAGTTTACATCTCCTGAAAACTGACATCAATGTCAGTGCTGAGTTTGGAGTCCGTTTTCAGGACATGTAATGAATGTGCATCTTTTATACAATCGTATATTACACAATTTACATCTCGTCCGCGGTGCTGCTGGTGCTCTGGGCTGCTCAGCAGCAGGAGAATCCAAGGGTGTCCGTGTCTAAGCACACATGCTCTGGGACCAGCTTCTGCAGGAATTTCCAAAGGGGAAGAAAAAAGGTGCATCTTTTTTTTACAAAATGTACAAAGAGGCTGCCAACGCTTCAGAACAGCGGTTGTATACAGTGGAGTGGGCAGACAATTCGAAGCATATGAGTTTCACAATTCGTACATTATGCAGTTTATATTCAGGAAAACTCACATCAATGTCAAGGAATCCAAGTGATTTGCCCGCGGCTGAAACTACCGCAGGCAAAACGTTTGCATGAGAAAGGTGTAAACTACCAAAGGTTCGCACCATTCTCATGCGAACACACATACATACTCACATCCACACACACAACACACCCATAACACCCCCCTACCCACACCCTCAGCACACCCCCACCCACACCTCCAACATAAACAAACCCTGCTTACCTTCATCTTCACGCTGGGTTCCTGCAGCGCCAGTTCCCTTTCACTTCTGTGATCGGGAACCGGCACTGCAGGGTCCTTTTCTTTTTTTTTTAATGGAAGGCTGCAGGGGTGTCCCCCGCAGCCCCCGCTCACTATACCATGAAGTATAGTGAGCGGGGCGATGCGGAGGACACCCCCGCAGCCCCTGTTTCTTTTTTTTCAATGCTACCACCAAAGGTTTGAACTTTTGGTGTTCGAACCTTTGGTGGTCACATTTTTAGAACTTTTGGTCATTGCAACCATTTTTTTACGGGAAAATCGTCCTATACCATGTCAAGGCTGGCTTTGATGTCAGTTTTCAAGAGATATAAATTGCCTACAATTATGTACTAACACGTACTCCTACGACATGCAGCTCCACGACACACACTCTTATGACACACACTCCTATGACACACGCTCTTACAACACATGCTCCTATGACCACATGCTCCAGTGACACACGTGAGTAGAGGTAAAATGGCCCACTCAGCCCTCACACTTCTTCAAACCAAAACACAATGCAATCATTAAGTTGAAACGGGGACAGTCAACAGATATACCTCCTTCACCTTTTGTGGTAACGTGGGCCAAAGGGAAGGGAAGGCTATGCTCTTAAGAGGGATGTGAAAGTGAACACAGTATCACAGTCCAAAATAAATGGAATGCCCAAAGTTCTAAAACAATATATATATACTTTAATCCAACACACCATCTGCAAGCAGAACAAATAGAAAATACTGTACAAAAAACCCACCCCAAAGTAAGAACATAGAACATGCAACAGACTGGAGAAAGTAGCACTCTGTGCATAGTTCCAGATGCCGTAGGTAATTCAGTAGCCAGAAAAAGAATATCTTGGATGAAAACAGGAGCGATCATGACCTAACCAGTCTCTAGGCTCCCAGTGGACCAGTTCAGAGTCGACAGTACTTGGATTCAATTCTTGGTGTGCTGACAGCCAGACCCAATGTTGAACGTAGGTGTAAGTCGATCAAGCTTGTTTCAGGCACATGAGATCATGTGGGCCCAATCAGTAAGCGGGCGTCGAGTAGGTGCGAAGGTGGTCGCTCTGTGCAGTCGAAGGGTGCCTTTCAAGGATGCAGGTTGGGCGGTCCCAGGAAAGCTTCACAGTTGGCCAGGCCGAGCCAGGCATTAGCCACCAGGTGGGGTTGATGAGTAACGCTCCAGCAGTTCGAGTCAGCAGGCAGTGGTAATCTTGGGTACATCTATGTGTGATCAATGAGGTGGCAGTTCAAGAGCTAGCTGGGTCGGGCCATGGTTGTAGTCCCCGGTTACAGTCAGCGCGTGACTCTCCAGGGATTCGGTTCTAGTTCTGGCATCGAGCAGTTGCTTCAAGCTTAGCAGGTGACAAGCTAGGACTCGATGCAGTGTTTAGCTGGTTCAAAGTGCAAGCATTTTTGTAGTGGTGGAGGAGTGCAGCAACCAGCGCCGCAATGTCCCTCTTGTTCCACGTCGGTGAACACGGAGCAACCGGTTTGGTGCAGTAAAACAGGGAGATTCGGCTGTTCTGGCCCATGCAACGGGACGAGAGGACAGGATGGTTCCCTGCAGGTTCTGCTCTCCCAGCTCAGGAGATTCCAGTGCAGAGTGGTTGGTCCTGGTCTACAGCAGAAGTCACTCCTGATGTGCCGTGGGAGTGGGTAGTGCACAGATCTTCCTTCTTGGTTGATTCCTTCTTCACCTCAGGCTGAGGCCTTTGGAAAGTACAACTTTCCCAAAGGAACTCCAGCGAGTTCTTCAGAGTGAATCTATGGCCTTAAAGGATCCGAAAGGATCTGAGAAAATCTGCTGATGGGTCGGGATACCCCTTCTTTTAAAGGTAATCACCTGATTGGAATAAAGCTAGCCTGCCGTAGTGGTCTAATCCCTGCTCTTGAACACAGTGGACTTTGCCCTTCTGATGTCACACCCAAAGTGCTTTGATCCAGAGGAAGTGGAGGGGACAGGAAGGAAATAGAGAGACAGCGAGAACCAAAATGGTGGAAGTCTCCTTCCAGTGAATAGCACCCTCCTGCCTATCATAATCCTGCCCTTTCCTGTCTCAAGGAACGAATGTCTTTAGATATGCAGCACCCTTGTGTGAGGCTACTCCTTTTGAATGGGTGTGCTCCTTTGATGCCCGGACCCAGGACTGCTGCCTGTTGTGTGGCTATCTCGGGTGGAGGATATTTCCTGCCCTCACAAAGAGATCAAAGAGGTGTCTGTACCCTCCAAGTTCCTGTCCTGCCATGTGGCGGGCTATAACTGGCTGACAAGAATACACATCACCATCCACAGCAGAGCGCACTCATAGGAGCTGACACGTGCAATATCAATTGGGATGTGGCAGTCACTGCTGCTATCAAATAAGCACCAGTGACCTCTGAACCTGCCCAGTGCCAGGTGGTAGAGTAGGTGCTGCAAATCAGTATACTGGTGCATCAGGATACAGATACATATGCGTTTTGGCATGGAGTTTATGAAATGGAAAACTGATGAGCAGATTACCCCTTCAAGGATGCAACCACCTGCATCATCATTTTATTTTTTAATAAAAAAAGCCAGGGCTTTGCACCCTTGCGAGATGGGAATTCATCACAACACATTCTTAGTAATCACGTTCCTTTGACATGTGTTTCTTTGACGCATGTGCCTATGACACATGCTCCTACAACACATGCTTCTATGAAACATGCTCTAATGACACACATTCTTACTAATCACATTCCTACGACATGTTCCTACAATACGTGCTCCTACAGTATGTGCTCTTATGACGCATACTCCTACGACATGCGCTCCTATGACACACACTGTTATAACATACACTCCTACAACACACGCTCCTATGATAAATGCTCTTACTATGCATGCTCCTATGACATGCACTCCTACGACACACGCTCCTATGACACGCTCCTATGACACACGCTCCTATGACGCACAGTGTCATGACACACGCTCCTATGACACACAATCCTATGAAACATGCTCCTACGACACGGACTCCTACAACACATGCTCCTACAAAACGCGGTCCTACAACACGATTGGCACACAATCAGACCACACACGCTCTTACAACACACACACTTAGAACACACACTCTTTTGACACATACACTCTTTTGACACATGCACTCATGCAGCATGCGGTTACACAACATGCCCTTTCACCACACACACTAACGCTACATGTTCTTACAACACATGCTATTAAGAAAAACACTCAAAATCAATGTACACCTTCTAGTTACATGTAGGAGATAAAAGAAAATACTTCTATTGACATCATGTGTGCCTCCATTATTACATTTATATATATATAAAAGTTCCCAATCAACAGTTGTAAGTTTCAAACTGTATTGGTCCTTTGGACTCCTTTACTAGGATGAGTTATATACTTGAGTTACAGTCTAAGAATTATGTCTCCAAAAAGTTACTCAAAATCAATGTGCTCATATTATTATACAAATGATGTCTGTATTTTCTAAGAAACCCTTTAAAGAAGTGAATTTCAAACATTCTTAATTCTCAAATCTGAGCCACCTAACTCTCAAAAAAGAATACAACCCAAAACCATTCTCAGGCAATCCGACCCAAAACAATTCAGTCTACACATGTTTCATTCATCGTGTGGCTATACATAATATCTTCTTCAGGGCCAACTTGTGTTTCAAAATTTTTAATAACACTTACACCCTTTTTAACTAATATCTATTCTCAAATACAAACACAACATTTCAAAAATAAAATAATGAAGAGAGAGAAGAGAAGGGGAGTACACATGAAATTAATTTTGATGAAAAGTCCCAACAAGGGGTTGTGTTTATGATGTTGGCAAAAAGATGTCATGGGTGATCGGCAGACCCATCATGAAATGCTTAATGTATTAAAGAATGTACTTATCTAACCAAAACATTATATTGGAGTGGTGATTTTAATACAGGGACCTAATCATATATACACATAGGCAATGGCTGCAGCATGCATCATATAAGTACAATATTTTTAATCTGGTAATTTAGGATAGTAAAATAATGAATGCTATTTTACAGTTTTGAGTAATTTTAAACATGTAATAAATAGCTAATAATTCAAGACTTACTACATACTTGTGTTAGTACAAACAATACATATGAAGACCCACAATGAATACAAATCAAAGGCACATACAGGGAAACTAAAGTAAGAAAGAAAGAAAGAAACAACATCACCAGAAAATGTCAATAACATTAAAGTTCATCATCATGTATACAGATTAATTGTGTGTTTGAGACTTGCTTATTGCCCCATATATGTGCACCATGAGCTGAGACCAAACCCTAAGGAAAGTACTTTAAGAACATACATGATGGTTAACGTCTAGATACATAACACATTTTCAATTTTCATATTCTGTCGGTGAACAAAACCGCCTTGCCTAGATATGTCAGTGAACAAAAACAAGTAGCCCAGATGTGTGATGTCATCAATGACATTTGTGATGTCATCTTTAATGTCCTGGGTGTTAGTCTTAGCAGTGCACAGTGGTGGCGCGAGTTATGGTTGCTTAGCTTACCATAAGTGGCGAATTTCTGAGGGTTTTTGGTTTTACTTGTAACCATAACGTCGCTTTAACAGAGTTGTTTAATTGAATTACATGGGTTTTTATTAGTGCAACTTAACTAGAACATCCCTCTAACAAAGCTTTTTCAGTGAATATATATATATATATATATATATGGTGTCAGACTCACAACTATGTTTAGTTTTCTCAAGGTTTGACATTTTCTTTTAACCCTTTAAGTGCCATGGGTTTTTCCTCCCCAGTGCCAAGGCCTTTTTTGGTGATTTCGGTATGTCACCAATCAATGCCTTGTAACTTTTTTGTTACATGAGATATCTCGGCCAAATTTGGCCCCTTTTTTTCCACATGTAGGCGGTCGTAACACCACCCAGGAATCCTAGGTTGCTGTAGGGGGGTGAGAGAAAATAACCAAAAAGGGCGAACATTTTGTGTTTTTACAGAAAATGCCAATAAAATGATGTACAAAGAAGCCTGTGGTTTTTTTCCTTGTAGGAGCTAGGAACAAATGGTTTGCTGTGCTAAATTCCCCAATTTCCTGGCGTTCGAGAACAGGTAGAGTGGAAACGAAAAACTTTTATTTTGATGTGGTTATCAACCGTTTTGTGAGAGGCAGGCAATTTTGGCCATTTTTGCCAATTGGACATGCGTGGACGGAATGGAAGAAAAGGGTAGGAAAGCCGAATTGGAGGACAGAAAGGCATACATTTCTGAAAAGTAGACAAAATTCCAAGTTTAGGAAGGGGTGATTTGCGCAGGTTGGGCAACAACTAGGTAGGGGAAAATGCCATAGTTTGGGGAAAAAGCAGGAAAATGACCAAAAAAAGGTATGTGGTGGACAAGGTTGGCTTGGTATGGCAATGGCTTCTATGAATTCTGAGAAAAACAATGCTCCGCTACATTCCCTCAACTCTTGCGGTTAGGAAAGCACACATTTTATTGTAGTGTTTCACAAAACAAGCAATACCACAAGCCAAACACTGAGCCATGGTACACAGGAGTTTTATGCTTACGGCCTGAACAGACGTAACTAGCATGTGTAAATCAGGAAAACCAATGTGGTGAGGAATGGCAAGCATACATTTTTTGAAAGAGCACAGGCAGACATTTTCAATGCTAGGTGACTTGTGCAGGTTACAAAAGTGTATGGTGCCTAAAGCAGCGACTACATTTAGGGCACATTTGGGAAATGAAAGGGTTGTGTGACAAAGGGCACCAGCAAATGGGTCGAAACGTTATGAAAACCACACAAACACAACAAATATCATACCTTCCTGCATTCTCACACGTGTCCTGATGAAAACGGTACCTCACATGTGTGGTTGCACCTACCTGGGCGCCAAGTGGAAAGCCTAAAACACCCCTAACCCCAAGTCTTTTTCGACAGCTGAATTTCATGATTTTTCCAGACTGGCACACCATACAGATATGGGCCTAGGGTATCCAAGCCACCAAGGAAAACAAGGAACCCCATGCATTTCTGAAAGGAGGACATCCGTGGGAATCCGCAGAGGTCTGACTTGCGCAAATCGGCCCAGAATTTATTACCCAGAAACCCCGGAAAAGTCCAAAATGTGGCGAAAAAACCCCAGTTTCTGCACATTTCACTCGACTCGCCCACTGAAACACGCCGCCAACAACACATGGCCTACTGTCCTGCCTTCCCACAGGTGTCCCGATGAAAACAGTACCTCACATGTGTGGGTGCACCTACCGGGGTGCAAAGGGCAAAGCCGAAAACACAGGTAACCCCAACTCTTTTCGCACAGCAGGATTGCAGGATTTTGACTTATGTGCACACCATACAGATTTGGTCCTAGGGTGTCCAAGCCACCAAGGAAAACTCGGAACACCATGCATTTCTGAAAAGAGGACACCCGACTTGCGCGAAGCGGTCCAGAATTTATTACCCACAATCCCTGACAAAGTGTGATATTTGGTGGGGAAAAAACACAATGTTCACTTTGTCGGGGGTTCTGGGTAATACATTGTGGCCCGCTTCGCGCAAGTCAGACCTCTGTGTATTCCCACCGATGTCCTTTTTTCGGAAATGCATGGGGTTCCCTGTTTTCCTTGGTGGCTTGGACACCCTAGGCCCATGTCTGTATGGTGTGTCCGACTGAAAAAATTGTGAAATTCAGCTGTCGGAAAAGACTTGGGGTTAGGCGTGTTTTATGCTTTCCCCTTGGCGCCCAGGTAGGTTCACCCACACATGTGAGGTACCGTTTTCATTGGGACACCTGTGGGAACGCAGCACGGTAGGCCATGTGTTGTTGGCGCTGTCTTTTGGTGGGTGAGCTGAGTGAAATGTGCGGAAATTGTTTTTTTTTGCCACATTTCGGACTTTCCCGGGGTTTCTCGGTAATACATTCTGGGCCGATTTGCGCAAGTCAGACCTCTGCGGATTCCCACGGATGTCCTCTTTTCGGAAATGCATGGGGTTCCCTGTTTTCCCTGGTGGCTTGGACACCCTAGGCCCAAATCTGTAGGTTGTCTCTCCAAACCCTTTGGGGGTTACAAGTGTTGTAGCCATTTTCCTTTTGCGCCCCGTTAGGTGCACCCACACATGTGAGGTACCGTTTTCATTGGGACACCTGTGGGAACGCAGGACGTAGGCCATGTGTTGTTGGCGGCGTCTTTTGGTGGGTGAGCCGAGTGAAATGTGCGGAAATTGGGTTTTTTTGCCACATTTCGGACTTTCCCGGGGTTTCTCGGTAATACATTCTGGGCCGATTTGCGCAAGTCAGACCTCTGCGGATTCCCACGGATGTCCTCTTTTCGAAAATGCATGGGGTTCCCTGTTTTCCCTGGTGGCTTGGACACCCTAGGCCCAAATCTGTAGATTGTCTCCCCAAACCCTTTGGAGGTTACAATTGTTGTAGCCATTTTCCTTTTGTGCACGGTAGGTGCACCCACACATGTGAGGTACTGTTTACGTCGGGACACCTGTGGGAACGCGGGAAGGTATGACATCTGTTGTTGGCGGCGTGTTTCGGTGGGTGAGCAGAGTTAAATGTTTGAAAATTGTGTGTTTTACCCCCAAATTTGAACTTTTCCGGGGCTTCTGGGTAATAGATTCTGGGCCGATTTGCACAAGTCAGACCTCTGTGGATTCCCACGTGTGTCCTCGTTTCAGAAATGCATTGGGTTCCCTGTTTTCCTTGCTGGTTCGACACCCTAGGCCCAAATCTGTAGGTTGCCCACATGAACAAAATGTGCTGTGCCGAAAGGCATGGAGTTACCAGTGGGTTACCCTTTTCCTTTTGCGCCCCAGATAGGTGCACACACACGTGCGGTACCGTTTTCATCAGGACACGTGTGGGGACGCGGGAAGGTAGGCCATGTGTTGCTGGCGGTGTGTTTCGGTGGGCACCACAGCCAGAGCTGCAGCCTGGGCTTGCAGATGGACAACCCACATGGGAGGCATCCGCTTCCAGGGAACACCAATATTCTGCTGGCATGGGGGACAATTTGTGGCCTGCCCCTGCAATTGTGTCTCAGCCCACCAAAATATCTTCCCAGACGGCCCATTCCCACCCACACCACCAACAATCCAGCCCCAATTTCACCCATCCCACTGACAGTGGGCCCTAACCATAGAATAATAAAAAACAGTACTCACATAACGTTGCAGCTGCTCAGCTGCTCACGTAGAAAAAGCTGTAAACAAAACAGGTACGGTCACACCAGCAAAAACAAATCAATCCTTTCCAAGCATGCCCCCTCTTGCAAGCCATCCCTGGTGGTCTACTGAACCCCCCCTCCCAGTGAAAACCCATTTGCCCCTTCCTACGGGCAGATATCTGCCCCCAGTGAGGGCTTTATGAGGTGCCCCCACACACTCCATTTGGGGTTGGGGAGAAGCCCACCCCAAAACGTCGGACAGGCCCCCCAATGGATGGAGAAGTAGGGTTTGGGCACTCTGGGGCCAGATTGACACACCAATGTGCCCTTCTGCGCCAAGGCAAGTTTGGTAAACAAAGAAAAAAATAGAAAATGACAGGCTGCACTTTAGGGGGTGCTGAGGGGCACCTTACAACGCCTGGTAATTTTCTAATGTAATGGCCCTCTCCCCTCCGCACCAAATGCAGGGGGGGCATCTCATTCAACCATCCATGTGGGCAGATAAGAGGGGGTTCTCATGACCCCAAGACCATTTTGGGTGGGGGGGACAACCCCTTTCCATAAAAGAAATTCCCTGGTGGTCCGGGGGGGGGGGTTTACTCCCCCCAACACCAGCCATGACATTTTTTTTTATTTTTTATTTTCTTTGCCTGGCCACACTTTCCTGGTGGCCCTCTCCCCCCCCCCCCACCCTATTGGATGGGGGGCCACCTCATGTACTCCTCCCTGAGGTGGGAAATCTGCCCCCCAGGGAGGGTGACAAGGGCCCCCCCTTTCCACTTGGGGTGGGAGGGAGAGGGCCACCACCCTTTCATGTCCTAAAAGAAATCTGTGGTGGCTAGTGGTCCCCAACCCCCTACTCTCTTCCCATTGCTTTTTTGTGTTCACATTTATTTTACCCCCCACCCCTGGAGGCAGATGGTCACCCATCTGCCCCCAGGGGTCTCCATACATGTGGCCCCATGCTTTGGGGCCTCATGGGGGAGGGGGCCACTTACCTAGTAAATAGCCACTCCTCCCCCCCGTACTGAAAAGAAATCCCTGGTGTCTAGTGCCATTGCTGCCCACGGATCGAGCGTTCTGCGCCCGATCCGTGAGCAGCAATGCTTACACAAATGGTGTCGTTGGAAAGGGGGAATCTCCCCTTTCCAACGACACCATCAAAAAAAAATCCCTGGTGCCTAGGGTCCCCAACCCCTTCCCCCCTTCCCATTGCTTTTTCTTTTTATTCGCTTTTTTATTATTTTTTTGCCCCCCACTCCTGGGGGCAGATGGTCACCCATCTGCCCCCAGGGGTCTCCATACATGTGGCCCCATGCTTTAGGGCCTCGGGGGGGTGGGGAGGGGGCCGCTTACCTAGTAAGGAGCCCCCCGCCCTCCGTACTGAAAAGACATCCCTGGTGTCTAGTGGCATTGCTGCCCACGGATCGAGCGTTCTGCGCCCGATCCGTGAGGAGCAATGCTTACACAAATGGTGTTGTTGGAAAGGGGAGAATCTCCCCTTTCCATCGACACCTGCCTCGATCTCCGTCCTTGAGACCAAGGAGAAATCTCGTCCTTGGCACTTAAGGGGTTAAAGAAAAGCAGATAATAAACCCAAACTAAACCTACTCTACCAGGGGATTCCCTACCTAGTCTAGTATCTAAGGGAAAACCTCCTAGAACACACAAAACTAACCCTCACACTAAACAGAAACATTCAAAGTAGCAAATAAACAACATAAATAAAAAGGTTACCAACCAACCAGTGACTTGGATGACTTCTACTTGTCCTGGGCAGATCTTGCTCCCCCAGAAATGTAACAAAGTCACCTTTCTTCCAAGGAAAAAAAAGTCTTAAATCAAGTCTTGAAAAGTTCAAAAGAAACAAAGGTTCACACAAAAAAAATCCACTGGTAACAGTTCCTTCTTCGCTTGATGAAAAGATTCCCTTTCCAAGTTCCACAGAGAAAGCAACAGCACCAATGGTATTCCTGGATGACCTCCTTCCAGAAAAGAATGGGTAAAGTGTAACATAAAAGAGCTACTTCTGCTTCGCAACAACTCTTCTTCTTTTTTGAATACAGTTGGTAAGGATGCTTCTTCTTAAGGTTTGCTCTTTCTCTTTCAACTCCCTTCTACCAATGATACTGTGAGAGCAGGCACCCTTGCCCCACAGGTTACTTTGTTTCTACTACATTCAAATAATAAGGTTCTGACAAAAGTATAGACAACCACAGCTTTACTGCGACTTACTATTTTAGGCAACTTCAACAAGACTCTTTGACCTCTACAGGTTGGCAAGGCACTCTTCTCTCTTTTTATGGCAAGAAAGGGCAGCCTCTTTGCCTTACCTTTCTGTTTTAGAGCTACCGCAAAATCTGTCTTTACCTCCCAGACTGCTTCTTCTTATCTTGAACAGTCTCAGCTCTACAGATTTTATTGAGTTATTTTTAACAAGTACCCAGCTCCCTTCTCCAGCTTCATATACACCTTCTTGCCTCCAGAAGTTATCCCAAGGCAACATTGATAGTCTACCAGGCTTGGATAAACTTGTCACCCTTGTATCAGAGGACTCTGGTGTTACAACAGCTTCAAATCAATGGTGTCCAGTTCTTAATTGAGCTTGCTCCACTTTAACAGGGTTTGGTCTACTGGCTTGGGTAATACTTGTTCTTCGTTTGGCTTCGGAAACTTTTGCAACTGCTGCATAAGTGTTCAGTATGTTACAAGAGGTTAGTTTCTTTATAGAAACTAAATTAGGTACACGTGATTCTGTTTTGATAAGGAACTACCACTTCAAAGATGTACGTTCCCTCTTTTCGGTCATTGCTATGCTTCAAAAGTCATTGGGAAACAGTTTCAGCTGCGTGACCTCTTGTGATGTTAAATGAACTTGTAACATTGCAGGAAAGTCAGGCTCTGCTTCATAAGGCTTACCAGCGATGTTCTCCTCTTTTATAGGAAACACGCGATCTTTCGGCAACAGTTTACAGTTAACAATAGGGAAAAGAGAGGCTTTCTCTACACGCGGTTACTTTAGCTGCAATGAAATAAGGGTGTGATACAATTCCTTTGATAAAATGACTTCCCACTTCTGTGAACAACTTCACTCGCTTTAATGTGTACGCGAGTATAAATTAAGCTGGCTACAGGTTATTACCCAAATTGACCTTTTTACAATTGACCTTTTGCACAATTGACCTAATTATAGTGGTCCTAATTGACCTTCTGCACAATTGACCTTTATATTATTTTAGTTATTTTATATATGTATTGGGTTGGTTTTGGATTATAAATAATATAAGGGGATTGAATGGGGGGATGCAGGGGGTTTTGGATTGGGTGGGGGGTTGCGGGGGGTTTCCTCCCACATATATGTACTAATTGACCTTCTAAATTAGGTCAATTCTCCCGAGGTCAATTCTCCTGAGGTCAATTGTGAAAAGGTCAATTAGTATACAACCGGCTACAGTTACCAGCAAGGTATTCCTGATGATTTGGAGTATGGAGCTTCCTCCACGACTCCACAATCACAGCGGCTATGGGCTGCTTCTACTTCCCGACTTAATTTCTTATACTGCTACAGGCACTCTTGAGACACACATACCTCTGCTGCATGGGTGTCACCAATCAGGCCTCTGTAAAGTAGAGTCTTCTTTTCTCCAGCTTCCCTCGGCTTGCTTCTGCACACACATCTTGGGTGGATGCATGACTTCAGCTCTGTATTCACAGCAATTAGACGCACCTGGAAAGACTGTCTGTTTCTCCCAGTCTCTTCCAATGCTGCCACAGCCAAACAGGGTTTGTGAGCACATGACCAACTCGGAGCCTGCAGGTGAAATCTGCTCTTCCTCTGCTTCGTCGTCCCTTTTGTGGTCTCACTTCCTAGTGAACTGCCAGCCTCGTGCTCTGCTTCATCTGCTACTACTTCTGACGACCGTCCAGCTCCTGACTCGCCCAATCTCAAACGGTTTGCCTTCTCTCCACTTACCACTGCGGAGGTGGAAAATATTATCTTGAGAATCAAACCATCCAACTGCCAGGGTGACCCCTGCCCTGCCCCAATCATCAAGGAATCGGCACACGACCTGGCCCCATTTATCACATCCTTCATTAATGCCTCCTTTAAACCAGGAACTGTCCCTGACAACCTCAAGGACGCATGGGTGATCCCCCTCCTTAAAAAACCTTCTTTGGACCCAAGCATACCCACCAACTACCGTCCTATTACTACTGTCCCGTTCCTGCTAAAAATTCTAGACCGGGCAGCATACCTGCAAATTCAAGAGTATTTGGAAGCCAATAACCTTCTAGGTCTTAGACAATCCGGATTTCGCCCTAAACACGGAACTGAGACTGCTCTACTAGACTTAAAAACTCAAATCGAAGTTCTAAAGGAGAATGGCAAATTGGCCATGCTACTTCTACTCGACCTCTCCGCGGCATTTGATTTAGTCAATCACCAAATCCTATGCAAGCATCTGCACTCTGCCGCCCACTTCTCTCCGGCAGCTACGGCCTGGATCAAATCATTTTTGAGTAATAGATCCATGCATGTCTTCTCTCAATCCGCAGCCGCTGATCCCTCCCCTATTCACTGCGGCGTCCCCCAGGGCTCTTGCGTGTCGCCAACTCTCTATAATGTTTTTACAAAACCGCTCTTTGATGTACTTGACTATCTGGGTGTCTCTTACACGAATTAAGCGGATGACACCCAGATACTCATTCCGATCACTGGAGACTACTTGGCTGACACCAAGGCCCTTAATGATGTCTATCTGCTCATCCAAGCTTGGATGGCACAACACCAATTATGCCTTAACGATGACGAGACTGAGCTCCTCATCTTGGACACTACACAACGCCTCAGTAAACATGACCCATCTTACCAATCGTTTATCATCGATGGCAACACCATCCAAGTCTTGAAAGACACAAAAACCTTAGGCGTCTACCTTGACGCCACATTATCCCTTTCCCGACAAACAAATGCAGTCAGGTCTGCTTCAGCATACACCTGCAAACTCGTTGCAGCCTGCAGGCCATTTCTGACCACCCCCAACGCGGTCACACTGGCCAGAACCCTCATCACGGCCAAAATCGACTATGGTAGCGCCCTCTATCTTGGAACTAGCCAAGAGAATCTGAACAAACTACAAATCGTCCAGAACAACGCCATCAGGGTGGCGCTAAACATCCCGCGAAACCACCACATTTCGGAATCCAGATCCAATCTACACTGGCTACCTGTCAGACAAAGAATATCACTGAAAGCCATAGGCCTGACCCACAAATAACCTAGTTAACCAAGCCCCCCTATATCTCTGCAGCCGGCTATCCCGCCATGCGCCTATCCGCCCTCAAAGATCCACCCAGACCTACTGCCTAACCATCCGAGATTCAAACTACAAAAAGCGGGTGGATCAAGCTTCCCCGTCTTAGCCTCCAAGCTTGGGAATGTACTCCCCCTCACCATCAGATCAGAAGAATGTTTTAGTGCCTTCAAGGCCAAAACGAAAGCTTGGCTCTTCATCAGCCTTGACACTCTGACTTCATATATACTTGGGAGCCTTGCCCTAGTAAAGCGTCAGATCTAACCTCTACTTGTAAATGATGTATATTGATGTATGTTCTGAGTCTTTGCACTGTATCTACTATTCACTATATGTATGCCTTATGTAACTATGTATAAGTTGCGCCCTGATGCCTCCGGGCCGGACGGTGCGTGTTACAAATAAAACAAATACAAAATACAAATGCTGTAGCTTTGTTCTACTGCTCCTTCCTGCTGCAGCCTTTTATGCCCCTCAGATGGGTTAATTGGCTTCAGCTGCAGGCCCTTAGGACTAATTGCCTGACCTTGCCAAACGCTATTAGGCCTGTCTGTCCTTGGCTCCTATATGTCTCTCCAGCCCTCTTCTTTGTCACAGTCCCTGAGGGATTCTGGTACATGTAGTCCACCTTAGGGACATTCAGTTTCCTTGTGTCTTTAAAAGGTTTAGAAATGATATGTCTTCCATCAATGTTATTGAAAGAGAGGTTATAGGGTTTAACATTTTGAGAGACAGATGGGACAGGAAAAGTCACATGTTTGTCATTCCTTCTGGTATACCTTTGGAATTGTGGAGGATATGAGGATATGGGGATTTAGGGGCATAAAAGATGTGTTCTTTGGGTGCAACACTATATTGAATCACTTCTTTAGAATGTACCTTTCCATCCTTAGTAGGAGGCTGAGATATATCCAAATGTCAATACGCCAATTCATCCTCTAAGTCTGTGGTAAGAGTATTCGTCTTCAAGGAGAAATATGGTGTCTCACCCTACGAAATCTCCCCACCGCCATGGGTCTTGTCTCCACCCAGGTGATCCTCCCGCAGTACCCCACCCCCAGGATTGGGATCAGGAAGCGTCTGCCCTTTCCTGGCCACCTGCAAGAAGACTTTAGGCAGGGTTTTAGTGGGGGATCTGCAGGATTCTCCACATAATAGAAGTCCTGTACTTCCCATTTACAGGGAACTAGGGTTTGGGGTACTCCTAATGTTGGGAAATGAGCAATAAAGACTGAGGTTATACTAAAAACATACATGATAATGCCATTTAATAAAGAAGTGGGTGCTAGAAGAAATTGAGGATAGTAGAGTGGGGTGTCAGCGGGGTGCAAGGAGAAGGGTGCAGCAGAGAAGTGAGAGAGGGGTGAGAGCGAGTGTATTGTAGAGAGTGAAGAGGGCACTACATCCTCTTCACTCTCGCAGGATACCATACTCCTGGGTAGGATGTGAGAGGATGGGTGTGAGTAGCAGAAGGACGGGACCGATGAGAGGTGAGAAGAGGGGTGTATGGAGTGCTGAGAAGAGGGGTGCAGTGAGAGGTGAGAAGAGGGGTGTATTGAGTGGTGAGAAGAGGGGCGCGAGATGGGGTGACAGTGATGGAGATCAGCATAGTGTGAGGTGAGAGGTTAGCAGAGAGGCATAGTGGGCGAGGAGAGTGGTGCAGTAAAAGGTGAGGAAAGGAGTTTGAGAAAGGTAGGGGGGAAGGAGTAAGAGTGGAGATCTGAGGGACTGAAGGGTGGATAACGGTGGGGGGGCGAGAGAGAGACAGAGGGACTGAGAAGGGGAGAAGAAGATAGGTAGCAAGGGCAGACAGTGGGAGAAAGAAAGGATGTATAAGATCAAGGGAAAGGAGAAAACGAGACAGGCAGACAGGCGAGTTTGAGAAAGAGCCAGGGTATCTGGGATTGGCACATAGCAACTATACCCTCTTTGTTGAACACATTGGGGATAGGTACACGTAGAAGAACACTTGAGGAAGACAGACAAGCAAGGCATTTACCTTACGGCCCTCATCTATGCTAGTATTAGATAATCAAAATATCTCAAATGGTTTAGGAGTAATAAAAACCCTTGAGCTGTCTCGCAGTATCTGTGAATTATTAAGGCCATTTGTGACACATGGTGTGACCTAAGGACAGAATAAAGTTATCCAATGTAAAGTTATCCAATGTATTGGATACTGTGAAGCGGGGCTGAATCCACAGTCAATACTCGACCAGCAGAAAAGATAAGTATGTAATTTACCCAAGAAGTGTTTTAGTTCCAATCTCAGTGCTTGATATGTCTGTTAATCGCGAAATGTAATCGCAGTGCTCGCGTGGCTGCACCATACTGTTACCACAGTGCACGATGACGTCAACCCACGTCGTTCGCAGGCTTTACAAAATATACGATTGTCTGTCTAGTAATAGCTTGAAATATTGTTGTATTTCATTCAAAACGTGCATCATTTTTAAATAGATGGCGTTTTTCATATATAACTTTTTGATAGAATATCAATAGAACACTTTCTAATATTAGAGTATATGTTTATAAAATATTTATGAGAGATACGCGCAGTGTACTACAAAATAATTGTTGAAAAATAGCCCTAGAAATCTAACTCTGATCGACTTTTGTGCTCCTTTTCACACTTCCTGCAGTAATCCAGAGGAAGGTCACTGGGCTTTCGTCTAATCTGTGTACCTCTTTTAACAGTACCATGTCAGTCAGCGTACCCGACCTCTTTATAGACGTAACTAGAACACATTTCAAATGACCCTTTATCAGGACTTCCAGAACTGGACAGCCCTTTGGTCTTACCCTTCATTCTGATGGCAGCCGGCCCAGGATACTGTCTTGTTTTTCTTGCAGTTCTCTGCCTCAGACTGGAGCCAGTTCTAAGCCTAGGATAGGCCTCACTGCCCACCTTAAGTTTTGGACAGCCTAACGCCCCCTTCTTGGCATAAGCACTTTGGCCGACTGATGCTGGATGACTGTGGGCCTCATTACGACTTTGGAGGTAGCCATGGCGCTATTAGCGCCATGGCTACCTCCAAAATCGTGTCCGGGTCCGGTCCGGTGGAGTGGGGTCTTACCGGGACATTCCGCCCTAAGCGGACCCGGTAAGTCCCCATTCCAAATGCCATTCCCCATTCCCATTTGAGCCCCCATAGAGAATGGGGAAGGTGCTAATTACGGGCCTGCTAATAGCAGGCCCGTAATTAGCGCCCTGGTCCCCTAACGGAACCCGTAAAGGACGCCCAACTTGTAATGACCCCCTGTATCTGGACACAAACCCAGAGATCTCTGCAGGACTTGTGGAACCATGACAGGTCTTGCTCGCAACCTCATTGCTCAAACACGCCTCAGTTTCTTTTGCCGGACATGGTCAGCCTTGCCTTGGGCTTCGTGGGTCTATTGCATTTTTCTGTATGTGAAGCGCAAGGTGAAATGGTGCCAATCTTCCAAGTGGAATGAAGGCTGACCAAGACCAGCTTTGGACACCAAGTCTTCTTTAGAGCATGAGGCAAGTCGAGTTCGGCCTTGACAAGTTCCACAATGGAACTTGGTCAAATACAATTCCCAAAATCTCATTATTCTGTAACGTTACATTCACTTCCTTAGCTCTATTCATGAGTTTCATGTAATACATTTTGTAGGGTTTTGGGGATTGAAAAAAATATATTTCGAGGGGATTGGGTCCTCCGACGTATTCCATAGCTATGATATGTAATCACCACAGCTGTGCAGCTTGGGAAACTTTTTTTCTGCGTCCTGCGTCAATGACGTCGATGCGCCGTCGTCGAGGACCTCCTCCGACGTCATCCGATGTGATAAGTAGGACGCACGACGCCCGTAGCCTCAGTTCCGTTTTTTCCGCGAACATGTTGCTTCGTGAATCTCGGTTAATGCCTCGACTCTTTGGAGTTCTGTTCTTCTCGGTTCTTCGAACCTGTTCGTTTTGTTAAAATCCTTCGTGTGAAGATGTCTTCTACTTCGTCTTCAACCCCGCATCCGGGTTTCAAGAAGTGCGGGGAGTGTGGGTCCAAGATGTCGGTGACGGACTCGCACGACGCCTGCCTCTGGTGCCTCGGGGAGGCCCACGACACGGATGACTGTATCGACTGCCAGTCGCTCACGTCCAAAGCCTTACGCGAACGTAAGAAGAAGTTGTCGGTAGGTCAGGTGTCCAAGCCCCGGAAGTTGAAGTCTGCGGGGCTTTCGACGGATGATTCGAGGGGTGACTCTCCGCTTCATCGTCGGAAGTCTCGTGGGTCTCCTTCTAGGAGCCGGTCTCGCCACTCCTCAGCCTCTTCGAGGCATTCTCGGAAGCGCCGACACCGGTCGTCTTCCAGATCCTCTTCCGAGGACTCTGCCCGGCACGTCGCTTACCCCACCAGCCGTGCGACGGCGGAGGAATGGGCTTCCTTCGGGAAGAAAATGCTGGGGTCGGTCGTGAGAGGTCGAGAGACAACGCTCGCAAGAGTGGTCGGCACGAGTCACGGGAGAGGTCCAGTTCGGACAAGGAGACTCGTTCTCGACGTACCCGTTCCAGGTCCCGGTCCTCGACGCGTTCGAGACCGTGTGCACCTGTGAGGTCCTCGAGAAAGACATCGACGTCTGAGGCGTCGAGGGCGTCGTCAGGCTTTCTCGAGGCTCCGGCTCCGAGGAAGTTGTCGAAGCCGTCGACGCTCAGGTCGTCGAGGGATACGCTCGGGGCTCTGGCTTCGAGGGCTGTGTCGACGCCGCCGATGCTGGCGGCGCTGCATCTGACGTCGACGGCGATTTCCTTGACGCCGATCCTCTCGGCGCCGATGCCTGTTCTCTCGACGTCGGCGCCGATTCGCTCGACGCCGTCGACGCCTTTCGTGTCGGAGGTACCCCGTGGCACGGGGGAACCCCCTAGGAAGGCTCTGGTTAAGAGCAAGCACTCTCGGGTGCCTTCTTTTCGCCACCTGGAATATATTTCAGAGGCGGATGAGGATTCTGATGGCCTGGTTCCTAGTCGGGTTCCAGATGAAATTGTCTCGGGCCATAGTCAGTTTGACGATTTGAGGCAGTCACTGCATGATGCCAGTGGACTAGACACCTCTCCGGAGGTGGAGTTTTGTAGGCCTGAGCCTGGCTCTCATGCCGATTCCTCGTACCGGCGCCTTATGGCTAGGGTTTCTGAGTACTTGGGATGGTCTGCTCCCCCAGGGGAGTTTGTGCAGGATGATCTGACGGACATCCTTGATGTTGGTCCCCCAACTGACCCGGTACTGCCGTTCCATATGGCTTTACAGAGAAGGGTGGCGGCGGCTTGGACTGCTCCGGAGAGTCTCCCGGCGGTGGGCAGATCCTTGTCGCGGAAATACCGTCCAGCCAGTAGCGACCCCTGCTACTTGACCAGGCACCCCACTCGGGAGAGTTTGGTGGTGCAGGCGGCCACGGCCCCGGCAAAGCAGGCGTCGTACCCTACCATCCCTCCTGATAGGGACGACAAACGTTTTGATGGCTGGGCGAAGAAAGTGTTTTCTTCTGGTGGTATGGCGCTTCAGGCGGCCAACTCCATTTGTGCCTTGTCTCGTTTCACACACACTCTGTGGAACTGTGTTGCGTTAGCGGCTGAACATATTCCCGAAGGGGACGAACGGGATGGTTTCCTTGCTATGGTCCAGGATGGTAAGGATGCCATGTGTGAGTCCGTTCAGTCAGGTTTGGACTTAGCTGAATGCGTCAGTAGGTCCATGGCGGCGAGCACCGTGATACGCAGGTTTGCGTGGTTGCGGAAGTCGGGGGTTTGCTCCTGATGTGCAGTCCCGGCTCCTCATCATGCACTTTGACGGTGAACACCTTTTTGGCAGCAAGGCTGACGAGAGCCTTGAGAGGTTGCAGACCTCAAAAGCTGCAGCGAAGTCGTTGGGCGCTGCAGTTCGCCAACCTCTGCCTTTTCGTCCTAGGGGACAGCAGTGGAGGGGTGGTTCCTTTTGCTATTACTCGTCCTTCAGTAAAGCGAGAGGAGCTGGCAGTCAAAGAGGCCAACGCAGGGGTACCAGAGGTGGACGACAGGGTACCCGTGGTGCCAAGGCCGCTTGGGCAGTTGCCTCTTGGCCCTCAGGTAACGCCGCAGCCGCTCCCACTCAGTCATGAGGCCATGTCCCATGGTTCGCCGGTTGGGGGAAGGCTGGCGCAGCATCTTGTAGAGTGGCAAGCCATTACTTCAGATGTGTGGGTTCTGGAGATCATAACCCACGGCTACTGTCTTCCCTTTCGGCACAGAACTCGCGACAATCCACCGGGGAACCTCTCTTTGCAGAGTCCGGATCCGCTCCTTGCGCAGGAAATTCAAGCCCTGCTGGAGAAAGGCACCATAGAACTGGTGCCTGTAGCGGAGAGGAACAAGGGATGGTATTCCCCTTATTTTTTGATTTCGAAGAAAGACGGGGGATGGAGACCCATCATGGACTTGCGCGGTTTGAACAAACTCCTCAGGAAGGACAAGTTCAAGATGGTTACTCTCTCTCAAGTCCTCCAGGCTCTTCAGCTTCAGGACTGGTTGGTGTCACTCGACCTCAAGGATGCTTACTTCCATGTGCCGATCCATCCCAAGCACAAGAAGTACCTGAGGTTCGCGGTTGGCGACTCGCACTTTCAGTTTCGGGTCCTGCCATTCGGATTGACCTCCGCCCCGAGGGTTTTCACCAAGCTCATGGTGGTGGTGGCAGCGCATCTCAGGCAAGGGGGGATTCACGTCTACCCCTACCTGGACGATTGGTTGATCAGGGGGAGCTCTCCCAAGCAAGTCCTGGATCATCTGTCCGTCACCTGCCACTCCCTTCACAGGCTGGGCTTCTCCCTCAATTTAAAGAAGTCCCATTTGACGCCCACACAGCGGCTCCAGTACATCGAAGCAGTGCTCGACACTTCCCTGGGGCAGTGTTTTCCTCCCCAGGTGAGGGCTCTTCACATTCAGCAGATGGTGCACAAGCCAAGTTTCAGCATGCCCAGACGCTCCCAGCGTTCGAGTTCTTGAGGTTGCTCGGCCTCATGGCATCCTGCATTCTTCTGGTGCCGGAGGCTCGCCTGCGGATGAGATCTTTGCAGTGGGCACTCAAGACGCAATGGTCGCAGTCCTCCAGCAGGTTGTCGGACCCGGTTCAGGTGCCGCCCTCGGTCGCCCGGGACCTTCTGTGGTGGGCCGTCGAAGGCAACTTGATGAAGGGGGCTCCATTTTGGCTTCCCTGGCCGGAGGTGACGATCATGACGGATGCATCCCTCACGGGATGGGGAGCACATGCCAACGGGCTGACAGTCAGCGGTCGGAGTCCAGGCTCCATATCAATCTGTTGGAGCTGAGGGCCGTCAGGCTAGCCCTAGCGGCTTTTCTGCCGACTGTGCGAGGAAGGAGTGTCCTGATCCTGACAGACAACACAGTGGCCATGCACTACCTCAACAGAAAGGGGGGGGCAGGGTCACTTCCTCTGTGCAGGGAGGCGATGCAGCTCGAGTTCTGGGCCATCCAGCAGGAAGTTTCGATCTCGGCAGTTCATCTGGCCGGAGACGAAAACGTGACGGCGGACGCTCTGAGAAGGCAGAGCGCGATCTCTCACGAGTGGGAGTTGGCTCAGGAGATTCTCCTGGAGATCTTCGCCCTTTGGGGGACCCCTCAAGTGGATCTCTTCGCCTCCAGTGTCAACCGGAAGTGCGAAAGGTTTTGCTTGCGGGAATTTCCTCCAAAAGAAGCCTTAGGAGACGTGTTTGTGGTGGAGTGGTCATTCCCGCTGCTGTACGCGTTTCCTCCAGTCCCCGTCATCCCGCAATTGCTGCAGAGGTTACGGAAGTTCGGTTTCCGGATGATCCTCATTGCTCCGGCGTGGGCTCGGAGGACGTGGTACCCGGACCTTCTCGACTTGTCCATCTGCCCTCCACGTCGTCTTCCCTACCGAGACGATCTGCTCTCACAGGAGGGGGGTCAGGTTCTCCATCCAGAGGTCAGATCCCTCAACCTTCACGCTTGGCTTCTGAAAGATTGAGGTATAAGGATTGGGACCTCCCTGAAGACGTGATGGAGATGTTGCTTTCGGCCAGAAGGCCAGCAACAAAGTCTCTGTACCGTTGCCGTTGGCGTAAGTTCTGCGACTGGTGCAGAGTTCAGAATGTGGATCCTTTTGCATATGACATCCCCATGGTTCTGTCCTTTTTACTTTCTTTGGCCCACAGGGGCTTGCAAGTGGGTACCATTAAAGGTTACCTGGCGGCACTGCCCATCTTTAAGCGCTCGTCTGAAGAGTGTTCTTACTTTAACATCCCTTTAATTTCACAGTTTCTGAAAGGGCTCACTAATGTGTTCCCTCCGTCACCTTTCCTGGTGCCCGGTTGGGATTTAAAACTTGTTCTTAAGTTTCTTGTGGGTGCTCCGTTTGAGCCTTTACATTCTTGCCCTTTGAGGCTGTTAACTCTGAAAACTGTGTTTTTAGTTGCGGTTACTTCCGCAAGCAGAGTGAGTGAGTTACAGGCACTTTCAGTTAAGCCACCCTTCAATGTATTTCACAAGGACAGGGTTGTCCTTAGAGTTCGTCCCTCTTTTCTTCCGAAGGTAGTGACGGAATTTCATTTGGCCCAGAAGGTTGTTCTTCCGGCATTCTATCCTCCTCCGCATCCTGGTAAGGAAGAGGCTCCATAGGCTTGATCCTAGGAGAGCTTTAAGCTTTTATGTTTCACGCATGTCCCGGGTCAGAGTGGACGATCAACTCTTTATTGGTTACGCTGGAAAGCGTTTGGGGCAAGCTGTGACGAAACAGACTTTGTCTCGCTGGATTATTTTAGCCATCTCGGAGTGTTACCGCTTGGCAGGTAAGGACCCGCCGGTTGGCTTGCGGGCCCATTCTACCAGGGGTGTGGCTGCATTGTGTCTGACTGGCAGTTGACTAATGTCGCACGTTCTGGGGGAAAAAACTACAACTGAGGCTACGGGCGTCGTGCATCCTACTTATCACATCGGATGACGTCGGACGTCGGAGGAGGTCCTCGACGACGGCGCATCGACGTCATCGACGCAGGACGCAGACGCCAAAAAAAGTTTCCGAAGCAGCACAGCTGTGGTGATTACATGTCATAGATATGGAATACGTCGTCGGACCATCCCATCGAAAGAACGTTACCAGGTAAGAAAGTAACTTGTTCATTTTTGTAATTTGGAGGATTACCTTGATAGTATAGGATCCTGCTCTGCATACGTTGTTACCGTTAAGTAATTTTCTTCATTTTGAACACAACAAAAAATAGTGTGGACTAGATATTCCACATCTATTGAAATCACAGATGGTAGTCCCAGGATAGCTCAGGGGCATCAAACTGGCAAAAGGACGCGGAGCAACACAGGTTCGATCCCCGGGTTGTGCTTTGAAACCTGTGGGTATTAAGCACATTATAAATAACCAATTATAATGAACTTTAAAAAATGTCTAATTGAACAGGAATTGATTGCAAACGCACCTACTCAAATGACAAATATAATTTTAGATTAGATTACGCTCCTTTTGGCAGAGTTCGAAAATGGAGCTTAGAAATGAAAAATAAAAAGAGACACTGCACCTGACTGTATAACAAAAGAGACACTGCACCTGACTGTATAACAACCCACCTAATTGCCAGTCTGCTCATTTCTTTCAGATAAGCTGCATAATGACTTTTAAAATACTTTGAGAGGAGTTGCTTGGATGTTATTTGGCAGCACTTCCCATGGTGCATGAATCGAATGATGATTTAGCACCTCTGGGAATCGGATTGTATTCACCCAAATACTGTTTTTTATTGATGTGTAGACGTCTAGAAAACCGATCAGTGGAAGTTACTGTGAACATAAATATATCAATGCCCTTCATTTTCAGGTTGTATACAAGTATAGCAATAATGGCACAGGAGAATGAACCTGGTTCAAGAACCGATGAATGTGTGATGTACCTTCAGCAAGGATTAGAGCGACTACTCACTGAGCTGTTCCTTCCATCCGAAAGGTCAGTGTTTACTTAGTTCTCATCTTTCATGCTAGATGAGTGTGTCCAGACAGTTTTCAGTTTTCATAAAAAAAATCAGGAATGCCAGTGCTCTGTTCTTCTGGATGCTGCATGCCCTTTCAAATAAATTGTAATGGAATCATGAAGCATCTCTCTGTCTCTCTCTCTGCTCTGCACATGCCAACTCCAATGTCATGCTGAACATCAGTACGCTTAACTTAAAGCAAGTCTGCATGAAGAGTATCTTTTCCTTCCAGGAATCCCATGGGCCTGGGGGAGAGAGAGACATGTAAGACTTGAGGATTCTTATGCGAACAGACAACATTTGGTCTGGGAGAATGTCAGAGATATAGGAGGGAGTGCCCTAAGCACAGAACTGCTCAAGATCAGTTTGCACTCCTCCAGGCCGTGAAATCGGCTGGCATCTCGGGGAACCAGCCACCTGTCCGTGTTTGGAGCTTTGAAGAAAGCGGTATGTGTTAGGCTGACAGTCCACTTCTGCTTGGTTTAGGCCTCCATCCTTGTGCCAGGAGAGACCAGATACTATAGTCTTTCAGGAGGATGACCGAGATAGGCCAAGAAACTATGTGTGCTATTTCAATGTAGAAAAAGCTGCTATATCTGGAGTTAGTTTAATCGTAGCATGGAGCCCAGGTCCTGAATTCTGCAAATGGAATCTAGCGTGTGACGAGATCCCATGTTGGATGCTGGAAAATTGGACTGAGGTGCTCATGAGAGCTAGGTTCCATCACCTATTCCGGGATTTCGCCTCAGAGGGAGGTGAGCTAATAATCCTGAGACCCACCCCCCACAGCGGCCATCCACAAGTCTTTCGTCAGCTCTGATTTTGCAGACGTCTTCCTCTGTCATGGCGGGTTGTCGAAAATGGTATGAATGACGTTTACTTAAAAAAAAGCCTTCGACACAGTCAGGAAACTTGTGTCCCCCAGCAGAATCTTTAAAATTGCAACTAGATAATCAATAGAAATCATTTGGTTTTCCACCAGCATGAAAATACATGTAGGCACATGTTGATGAAAGTGTAGAGTAAGAATCATGCATAAAATGCATGCATGAACACTTTAGGCATGTATTTACTCCACGCCATATTTTCATTGATTGGCATGGCAGAGGGCAACCACGGATCATGTTTTACAATTCTGCATCCACCTTCCTCTCTGCCATACAAATACTCCAGCATTGACAGCAGCACGCCATTTTCATGTGGGCGTAAATGCTGCGGCTTTCAGTGGAATCTGCCTATTTTCTACACTAGCAACAAGCATGCGGATGCCACAGGAATCCATTGGAAACGCTTCCTGCCAATACACAAATGACAGGTGGCGATTTCTCAACTTGCACGGTGGAGTGCGAAAGGGAAATCCTAAAGTCGATTTTTGCCTCCACTGTACATCTCCCTTTTGCACTCCGATGTGCAAATGAGGAAAATTATGCAGAGGAGACCTCTTTGCACCCAGCGTAACTTACCGGGATCCCGAAAATGAGTCCCATGCTAGTGGAAAGCCATGTTGCTATTTGAAGGATTGTGTTGTGTACGCCTGCGTCCCGCGACGCGGTGACGTAAGGCGCGTCTAATAAAAGCCCCGCCTCTGCCACGAGGAGGCAGTTCCGGGCAAAGCACAAGCCACGCGTGTGTGCCTCATTCCTTTCCGCTCCGCAGCTAGGCCTCGGCCCGCGGGGCCCCCCATGTCCTCTCCCTCTCCGGCGCATCAGCGGGAGGGGACTGAACACTGGCGACGAGGGAACGAACATTAAACAACACTAATAAGCCCTCGACACGGGCACATTTTTGGAAACACAGTGGGGGGCCCATCCCCCACCGAAAAAAGGAAAAAATATTTCAATTTTTTTTTTCTCTCCTATTGCTCCCATCTGGCCCACTGCATCAAACCCACCAACAGGTTTTTCTCACAAGAACCACACTAATGATGCATGCTTGAGGCCACTGCATGTTTGGAGCCAGCCAACAGACCTCCGGCAGACCAAGCAACACAGCACCGCCAGCTACAATCCCCCTGAGGTGAGGAAATGTTGACGCACGCTCCATACTAGAGCCCACACTTCAGCACATCATGGCGACAGGCCTATCCACACACAGGCCTTGTATGCCATCGAGGATGGCAGCCAACCTAACGCCCGCAGCACTGTCCCCGCGACTGCAAGGGGGTACCACGATGGCATTCATACCTTTTGACCCATACACAGACCCCTCATCTGTGGGCCCCCGATGGCTGTTGTGGGTTCAGAAATTTGAAATGGCTATGGACTGCAAAGACGTCACAACACCCAAGAAAATGAGGTCACATCTCCTACTCAACGTGGGTGACGAAGTCCTGCGCATCTTCAACTCGCTCGTCATCAGAGATGGTTTAGACGTCTACCAGCTAGCAAAGAACGCTCTCACAGCCCATTTTATGCCACAACTAAACCCGGACTACGAGACTTTCATCTTCTGCACCACCATCCTGCTAGAAGAGGAAACGCTTGACACCTATCACACAAGACTCAGAAAACTTGCGCTCTCATGTGAGTTCGACATCGAAAAAGAGATTAGACGCCAAGTCATCAACGGCATGCACTTGGAAAACACTACTCAGGATGGTGTTGAGCGAAAAGGGCATCTCACTAGCCTGAATCCTTGAATATGGACGTCAGAGGGAACTATCACACGCGAGGGCGGCACACATTAGCACCACCCTGCAGAAGCTCCAGATAACACCGAGGACAGCGCAAATTGCCAGCTGCCAACAGTCAAGAGAAGACCCTAACGACACAAACACTCCACCTCGGTGGCAATCAAAGATTCCAGGGACCGCTGAATGTGGGTGGTGCGGAGGCGCAGGTCATGGAAGGCGAAATTGCCCAGCACAAGGAACCACGTGCGGAGCATGTGGCCAGAAGGATCACTATGCGAAAGTCTGCAGATCGTCAGGGCCCCACAACACCCCCAGCCGCAACAAAAGGGGCCCAGAGGAAAAAGAAACAGGCCAATGCCCGTCGAGACAGCCAACTCATCCACCGACAAAGAAGGCGATGACGATGGCGGCACAACAAAAGAGGCAGAAAGTAGACAACTGAGAAAAGGAAGGAAAGTGTACCTAGTCTCTGCACTTGATCACAGAAGCACGGGGTCGACAAAAAGGCAAAGAAGATGGAAATGCATAGTGGCCATACAAGGCCAAGAGACACAACTGACAATCGATACGGGGGCATCAGTGAACGTTATGCCGGCGACCATGTTCTGAAAACTACACCCCCCCCAGTCCAAAAGAAGACCGGCACGCTTCTATTCGCATACGGGTGATAATCTCCACTACCAGTGGTAGAACGAAGTTCTGCTCTAGCATGAATTTTTGCAGGTTATATACGGCTTAAGCCTAGCGGAGACAGCTGCTGCAATTCAAGCAGTATATAACTTGCACGTGCAATTAGGCGGAGACTGAGAAACAAATGTAAAGATTCATGCTAGAGCAGAACTTCGGTCGGAGCGGCAAACCGCTGCGTTTTTAGGGGTCAATAATCCAAGCATATCTAACCCTTGACTACTCACTCTCATCTGGATAATACTACCAAACACTCCACCTTTGAAACCATTTTTGGCGGCCGTTTGCAACTATACATGAATTCAGAGTCAGACAGCAAGAAGTGAATTAGAACATTGTATCAGCGTGACGTACCTACCAATTAAAACATACAGAACATTATCTAACCATTATGCCCTGATGACGACCCTAATGGGTTGAAACACGTGTTGGCGGACAATCAACACATATAGAACATATCAAACCGGGCAGACTGCCATTACTATCATTGTATTATTTTTTCAGACAATGACTGTTTAACACAAGACTTTGTAGTGCGTTAGCAGCTGTTTGAAACAATCTTGTTTTGTAAAATACAGTAAGCATATGACTTGTTCTTAATATCAAAGTGTGATACATGTGGCTTTGCAGCAACATTTTAGCTGGAAATTTGTGGACAATATTTTATGGTGCAAATCTGTGGAGATTAACAAATATTGCTGCTTTCAAATAAACCGCTAGGCGAATTACATGCAAACCTGTTAATTTGTCGCACATCTTTATTTTTATTGATAGTGAGCGCGGCATGTGAGGATAAACATAATCTCTGGTATATTGCTTTCTGTTGAACCCTCAATTTTGATAGCAACCGTCCCACGACATCTCCTGACGACCGTGGGCCTGTTGGCCCTGCATCTTGTGTCCAGCACCTGTGTTTTGTACAGGTTCGGCACCAAACAAAATGCCAGGTGTGTACTGGAGCTACATAAGTTTCGTAATATATTAATTGGCAGGGGCGTTGCTAGGGGGGGGGCTAAGAGGGCTATAGCCCCTGATCTTTTGGTTGAAGCCCTGGATAGAATCTCAGGAGCTACAGCCAAAAGCCTAGCTAGCCCCCAGTCCCAACAGTTCCGACATCAGCTTAGCCCCAGGTCTTTTCCAGACCTAGCAACTCCCCTGTTGGTGATGCAGAACTGCGTTTTCCGGCCACTGGGGGTGGGATTCTTGCAGGTTGAGGCACTTTCTTAATACTACAATCGGTAATAATGTTTTTCTAACACAGTGGCTCACCCTGCAAGAATCTCACACTCTGAAGTCGGCAAATGTGTCTCTCGTAATGAGACCCTTTCTTACCAATGGTATTATTAAGAACGTTATGCCAATGGGACCTGTTTCATTTGCACCTTTGTGCAAAGAGGTCCCCACTGTGTAATTGTAATCATTTGCACTTCAGAGTGTAACAGGGAAGTGTAAAGTGGAGGCCATATTGGAGAGACAATGGGATGATCTAAATACACATAATATTTGTATTCATAAAATGTGAATGCCTTTAGACATATTAACATACACAATACTTACACTATCAAAAGTATTTATATTTTATGTAATATTGGTATAATGTTGTACAGAGCCAGTTAAGTACGGACAAGTTAACATATATCAATATTTTGAATTGTGTTAGTACTGCATATAAGTATTTCAATCATCTTACTACTATTATAATCGATTTTTATTGGTGTTAGGAAATTGTAGTTTTCATTGATTTAGGCTTGTAATATGATACAGAATAACCTTGGGTATTTAACCTGGGGAAAGTTTATATGCATCAATAATTGCCAAATTAGTTCCTTATTCTTTCAAGAAATGTCTTCTATTAATTGGTGTTATGGTCTGAAACAAATTGCTGTGATCCTATAGAAAGGTCACACTGTGCACTATGCACTTTGTCAATTAATGATGTCTTCTACTTTGGGGTAGAGATAGTGGATAGAGTATTCTTTGGAAATTATTGACTATAGTGCAGTGTTAACAACATGTCATCTTCTACCATAGCACACAGTTTCTTCAAGCTGCAAACCAGTATTCTCTCTTGAATGTCCAGTTGTTGAAAGGATTCCTAATGTTGGGGAAGTTACTTCGAAAGCTGTCTATGAAGCCTCCTGAATTCACTCTAACAGCTCAGCAAGTTCTTCACATGTAAGTGTTATTGTTTAATGCATCGCAGTTTAGAGATTTGAAAGTGTGCTCAGTGTGCAGCAGAAATCATCAAAATTCTTCAAAACTCATGTGCCCCAGATCGCTAGCTAGATCGGAACGAAAACGGCGACGGAGGTGGTTTTCTAAGCAGTAGTACTGCATAGACATTTTTATGTCCAGCTATTATTATTATTATTAGGGTATTTATTGAGGGTGGATGTATCTTCGGGAAGCAACGGAACGCTTTACAAATGTATAGGGGAAAGGACACCAATATGTGGGTGTCTTCCATGATATGTGCTGCTTGAAGGAGAGGTATCTGTCGATGTTGAGCCCAAGAGACTTGCCGCAGGTGGCTAGGGAAGCCTTCAGGGTTCATAGCAGAGAGCCAGGTCTGGATGTCAGGGTGTTCAGTGTTGTTGGTCTGGAGTAGGAATGAAGTCTTAGAGGGGTTGAGCTTCAGGTAAGCACTGGACATCCAGGACCAGGTCAATATGAGGCAGGCCTCGAGTCTGTGGATGCCTTCAACCGTGGATATCTTGATGTAGAGCTGCGCGTCATCTGCGTGTTGGTGGATGTGAATGGGGATGTTGTGTGGAACCAGGCGGCTTCAGAGCAGTTCCATGTAAAGATTGAAGATCACATGGAGAGAATGGATAGTTGCGGGACTTCACAGGTGATGGGTAGAGATGTTGATCTGGAGCTAGAGTAAACATTAGCTTTCTTGCAGGTCTGTTGTGTTTCAAGCACTTTGCTGGTCAGTGAATCATAGTGCTTGTTATTGCACAAGTGTATTTGGTCATTGCTCTCCAAATTGTCCATTTCATCCTAAATCTCTTGGAGCAGGTGTTTGGTGAAAAATGTGCATGTCCCTGAAAGAAATATTATGATATTGATTTGTAGCCAAGGAACACCAGGTGCATAGTGTTTTTTTTGTTTTGTTATTACAAACAACTGTCTCTTATCGCTGATCTCCTTGTGGCTCCTCCTTGTGTTGGTTTCTGAGCGCCTGGATCTGCTGTGTTTTTCTGGTGCTGCTGACTCTACATTACTATTTCTTCTCCTGCCCTTTTCTTCATTCTTAGTCAAGGGTCAAATCCTAAAAATTAAAGTGGGGCGACTCATCAGCAAATGCAATTGGATGTGACGTCGCCAGAAATTAGCATATCAAGGTGAAATACGCATATTCCATTAAATTGGCTTTACATAACCACACGCATTTGCCTTTCATAAAATCAACACACACCAAAACCAAGACAGGATATTTTCTTCTAATAGTGTTTTTGAAAACGTTAAACCGCGTGCCTGTTTTAAACTCCAAGGACCAATACAAATGTTTTCCCCGGGGACTTGCAGTACCGAAATGGGATATTTCACCTTTAGTTGTGTGTCGTTTTTCATCAGGTTATATAGTGCAGTGGTGACGTGTCCGGCCTACAAACCTGACGATTTCAGTTTGATTCCAGAGCTTGGCTTTAATTCATAAATTCAAAGAGGACGTCCAGTGTTTCTTTTTTAGCTACGAGGGACTGCGTCCACCCTCTAAATAAAGTGGGGGTACTCCGTCCCCCCGTGTATACTCTTGACTTGAGCCCTGTCTTTATTTGTTTCTTTGCAAAATGTCTCGTGTCTGTTAGTCTACAGCCACATTCATTGTCTGTGATGCGCTAGTGCCCTGTTCCCAGAGAAAGCATTTCAACCATGTAACTGCAAGCTCACACCTTCTGCCTCCGCCTTTGAATCTGACCAAGAAGGTTGAAAGTGGTCGTGCACGCACTCAGTTCTCTGCATGTTCCCTTTCTACTTCTGCTGTGCCTAGGGTGAGAAACATTTACCTTGATGAGCTGCACATCACACCTTGAGAATTGCCTTTCCTGGAATTACATCACATATTTAAGGCACAAGCTGAAACTGGGGGTTTGCACATATTCACTAAGGAAGTCGTATGCTTTAACGTCTCTACATCCAGGCAAAAGATCAAAAAATGTCAGGAACTAAAGTCATTTTCATTTTAAATGTGTACTTGTTAGCCAAAGACACATCTCCATAAGACACTTTGGTGATGGGCATTGAAAATGATGGGAGATTAATGAAGCTCAATTTGAGCATAATTGTATCCAATTTCAATGATATTACATATTACAATTTGGATTAGAAAAAATATTTTCTGTTATGAGTTGTGCACCTCACACTCATGAATTACTTTACCAAGGATCTTTACACCTGGTTTAAGGCACAAGCGGATAGACCGGAAGCTCCCCATCTCAGTTGAGAATACCTCACCCAATCCTAAATTCTTCTTTGTGTTTTGGTACTTGCAGTGCGGGAGTTAATTTCTGGCAAACTCAAAACTGAAAGTATCAGAAAAGCAATGAAACAATACAGCATGGGATGAATTAAATACTCTTAGGTAACAAGGAGCAATTTGAATTCTCTCCAAGCAGACGTTATGGGTTCAAACATGCTTAACAGGGTGCACCACTTTTTTTGGCTCTATGATTAAAAGCTAAAGGTCACAATGATTTTCATAATCTAGAGCCAGCCTCATTTAGGTGGGTTTTTCAGCAAAAAACAGTAGGCTTTCAGAGATTGAAGCCCTCTATGAGGGTTTGACTTAAGGATGGCTCAGCATCCCATTGCCTCATCATAGAACTGTCCTTATTCCAGTGCCCTTAAAAGCAGGGAGAGCTCTCTGAGTCATCGCATCTCAGATCAGAGATTCAGAGCACTCCCACTAGGAGGGCCTCAGCGTCCGCATCCACAGATGTTGAAATCAGTCATTCAAATATGAAGCTCATATGTTAGTGGTGCAACTACCCGCTACTCATTTGGCAACAACAGCAAAGCTTGAGATAGTGCCTAGCCCAATGTGGTTTAAGCTTCAAATAGTGTTCCCTAAGAGTTCTAAATATGTTTATATTATTTTCACGGACTATGTAATGTAATTCAGTTTCTGTAATCACTACTAAATGTGTTCAACATGAACAATCCTTTTTGAGCATGTACTACACCGCAACTTTTTTCCGGAAATAATCAATTTTCAAGAGCCCTTCTTCATGACATGCAATTGCCAATACCCTAAATTATCAATGATGTAGGTCCTGAAATACACCTTGACAGAAACTCTAATGCAATGTATTTTTCTTTTTTATTAAACATTTGCTAGGGATACAGCTGGGGTTGTATGAGAACTCATAAATGAACAGTGACCTACCAAAATGTCTTGGAACGTATTTCATGTTTTAAAAAATGAGACCTTGCTCTGAGAGGAAGGAAAGGTTTGTGTGAGGTACAGAATTTGAGATAAACATTTGGAACACCTTTTTTGTAATAAGTCTGTGGCCCTCATTACGAGGTTGTAATAAGGCCGCCAGTATTACTGGTGGCCTACCGGCAACCTCAGCTCACCCTTTCCGCAGTCCGATATCCCAGTAATACCAGGATATTACAGGCGGTGACAGAACGGGAAGTTCCCATTCCCGTGGAGTTCGGAAGGACTGCACTGCAATGGGAACACTGAGGCACTGCCACCATTAGTAACAGTGCTGGTGCTTCAGTGAAAAATCTGCCGGTAGGGACCTGGTCAGGCCTGCCAGTAGTTGACAGCCCTACCAGCAGACTCAGAGTTACCCGGTCCAAAAAAGGTTCCAGTAACTGTTGTTGTGATGAGGGGCAATATGTTATAAGAGGTATTTTGATCACTTTCAGTTTTCTTTAAAAGAGATACAATTTCCAAAAGACATACTTTTTCCAGAGAGGGAGGCCACCATTCTGTTAGGGAACAGAACTTGGGGGATCTGAAGAAATCCTGAAGCACCATGAAGCTACCATTGGGGCCCACTCGACAATCCCTAAATTAATTAGTAAATAAGTAGCCGTTCCTGGCGTAACATACGCTGTTATAGCATATCTTAAAGGTCAATCCCGTCTAGGTTCCTTTCCGTCTTAGGGCTCCTGCTTGCTCAGTGTACCAATTGCGTAGCCTCTAGCTAGCGGGCCTCGCTCCCACTACTCCACCGCTAGCTCTGCAGTTGTGCATAGCTCTGCCCCTCCAAGACCTGTTTCCAGAAACTCGTCTCTGTGAACTGTGGATTCTCCTCCCTGCATAGGAGTCACGCACAGCTTCCCCAGTCTCCATTCGCAGTTCTTATTCTTTTCCTGTACGCTATCATGGTTAGAAAAGGTGTGTCGTCCTTCGTTTACGGCGGCCCTTAGATAACCGTCATCCACATCTGAAGGCAATAGGGTGGAAGGAGGATTGTTGGTACTTGTAGTAAATAAACGAGAACACTCATGAAGACAGTGTAGTCAGGGAGGTCCTTATTGGACTGGGCGTCCTTGTCCCCTAGAGGTGAGTCACTCCCAGTGAGGTCCCACTTGCCCTGACCCTTAGGGAGGATCTTGCGGAGCGGGCACACCTCCCTAGCCTCACAGGGGTGGCTCCCCTCTGGGTAGAAGGGATGAATTTTCCAATTTCGTCACACCATGCATGTGCCAAAGAAAGCAAATAAGTTTGACAAGGGATGAGTAGTACTTCAGTACTTCGGTTAGTAGGCTCTCCCTGGTATGTGAGTGAGAGCAAGTTCTATGTGAAAGCAGAAACTGGCAGACGACCAAAGGCTGCAGACAAGAAAGAAAACAAGGAGACACAGTGAAGGATGAGTTGGAGAATAGTGGAAGGGAAGCGTAGATATTTAAGGTGAGGAACGGAGGGCATGAGAAGGGGTAAACACTTACTCCAGCAGACGTTTTAATGGACTTCCTCACTATGCAATGAACCCAGTGACCGAGTACATGCATCTTACAGGTGCCATGTTGAAACACTCACCTGCAAAAACAGAAGCATGAGTCAAGCTCAGCGTGGAGAGCATAACAGGGCTGAAAAAACACCTATAGCAAGGAAATTGTATTGTGTAATTGTGGGACCCACAGAGGAAGCCGCATGGACCTAGTACTGCCCTGCTGCACTTATAAAACTCCTGAATCTGGCCGCTCCATGTGGCTCACGAAAATCCAGGTGGTGTTGGGTTCTTTTTCTGCCTGGTACACCATCCATCAGTGGGCCTAAAGGGTGCCCAGCCGCTATCCAATTTCCCTTAGCTTCAATGAGACTGGAGACCAACTCAGCAGGTTGCAGTAAACAGAATGTTTGTAAACACACGTAGATCAGAACACAAAGCAGTGGCACACAGGAATCTCAGACCCACCCCTAGCAAGTATAGTTTTATCTCCTTTGTTGGTGACGAGGAGGTGCTTCTTAATGCCATGTTGACATGGCTCCTTCCAGTCCTGTGTGTATTCCACTTGTAGCCAGTCGCTGTGTTGCTTCCATAACTGTCATCAAAGGAGGGTTACGTGGGCATGTGTTTGTTACCAGTGTTCTGCAAAGCAATACATTGTGTGTGAACATTGTGGATTTTAATAAACTCTCTAGTTTTATCATTTCAAAACGACAAACTCCTACTTTTGGAAGGTTTGCATTTGAGCCGGTCTTCCATGCTAATTTTAAAGGAATATCTTCATCGTCCCCTGTTGTGGGTATCTGGCTATTGACCTTGATCAATGTACCTTATCTATGACTCATAAAAGGTTCCTTTCCCCTCTCTGGGAACCTGTCCCACCTGTATAAACTTCTAATCTTAAGCACATGCAACAAAAGACATTTATTAGCTTCTTCAAACTTCCCCAGTTTACTATGGCCCAATATGGCATCCCTCACTTGCCAAGTCTACCTTATCACATGATCTAGCCACCGTGACACTTTGGCTACTTCCAGTGTATATTTCCTTTCCTTTCATATCCAAGTTTCTGTGTGTGTTCTTGACATAGGTAAAAAAAAGTATCACCCTGTATGCACTGCATCATCTGAAAATTCTCCTATCCTAATTGACTGATATCTTAATACATCATATCCTAACATGAGCTACTTCCTCACTGTGCATCCAAAGTACGCAAAGCACATGCACATCACTCACTCATTGTCTCTCAGAATCTCCCTTGAATGGCAACAACCCATTGTGGAGAGTCAGAAGAAGGAGGCGGACAAAGAGCTGGCATTTGTACCTGTGATTTTATTCAAATAATAAACAAAAGGTGTCTCTGTCCCTAACAAAAAGGGGTTTTGCCCTACCCAACATAAATCAAACTAGGGTGCTCATCGTCCGTGAGGTAGTCCAAACCAAAATAGTCTGTCTTCCATCCAAAAACTACCCTGAGCTGACCCTACCACTAATCAAAGAATGGGTTGCATCAACTAACAAAACAAAAAGGGGTTCCAGGAGAATGCCTCCCTTATCTTGGACAGGCCTTCTCGGCCTTAATAGTCTATCGTGAGATAGTTGCTTATGACATAGTTAATCAGCTTCATTAATTCCTCAAGGGGGCTCTTCCACCTTCTCTCAGGTATCCCCTGTCTTAACTTAGAGTTCCTTGTTTCCTCCCTTGAGGGTCTTGGCCTCTACTCTTCTGTATTTCCTTTGCATCAATATCTCTCTCACTTGTACAGTTTTTTCATTCCAGGGAGACCAGTGTACCCGGTCCCTTTTACCACTTTGTTATCTTCTAAGTACTTTCACTTATGAAAACCAACATTTAGGTTCTTCTGCTCCTCTTTGCTTATGTCTTGTTCTTTCCAACCACTGAGACGGGTATTACCAGTCTTTTGACTTTCTTCACTATCTTTACTGCTTTTGTAATCACTGGGATGTATGTGAAAAGTCCCTCGGTGTTCGTTATATACTCTTCTATTTTCACACTTACTGGGATGAGTATGATGAGTCGCTCAGTATTTCTTATAATCTCTGCTGCTTTCACAGCTACCTGGACGAGTATGATGAGTGCCTCTGTATCTGTTATACTCGTTACTGTTTTTCGCCTGCCTGTGGCCTCTCGCTGGTCTTCTGATGTTCCTATTACCTCTAGCTTGGCTGGTTGGCATCACCGGTTCTTCCTGAGGGGTCGGGATCATGCTCTGCCGGTAAACGCTTCCATCATCTTCCTTTCCTTCTCTGCTTCGCTCTCAGCTGAGTATTTTGCTGGATGGTCTCGGCATCGTTGTCAGACCACACAATCCACCTCCTTGAGGTCACGCCACCACCTGGCAATGCTTGCCATACACACGAGTCGGCTCCCTGCCAGCTCCCGAATCGCTTTCCTCCTTCATTATCCACCGCCTCTCGACCGAGGACCACCCGTAATGTCCTGGCTTCTCGCTCCCAAGTTTGAACTTCCCGGGTTTCACCTGCTCGGTGAACATGACTCTCTAAAGCAAGGCCTTCTTTACTTTTTATTCATCTGAGTTGGGCCCTCCCCAGCAGAGGATCCTTGTCCTTCTGATCTGTATTACTCTGTGGTTCCCACTCTTCACAGTGTTGTCTACTTGCCATGGAGGAGTGATCATCATTACTCCTCCACCCTTCTTCACCGTGGATTTGTGTTGGGTTTGAATACTGAAAGTTGTTTTACAATAGCAAACAGTGGCCTGTTCAGGTTGTGTCTTCTGAAGCAGTGATGGTCTGAGGGGCTCATAGGAAAATGGGGCAAGGAGTTCCTTCATGTAACGGGAGCCTTTGTCCCCAAGAGGGGAGTCTCTCCCTGTGAGGTCCCACTTACTACCACCCCTGTTGCATATGTTGCATAGTGGGCTCACCTCCCTAGCCTCACAGTGAAGGATTCCCCTCTGGGGTGAAGTGATGAGATCCTGTGAATCATCACCATACACACATAAACACAAGTCATGCACCTTATTTACACTCCTTGGCTGGCCCCCAATAAGCCACTAAATAATCTGGCCACAGACCCAGGCGAACTGTAAATCTGGTACTCCAACATTCACCAAAAAGCATTGGCGTGTGCTCAATCGGCCTTGGGCCTATGAGAATGCAGGACCCCAGGTGCGGTACCAGGTTAAAGGTTCAAAATCATTCCCCCACTCCAAATCGCAATTGATCCCCCCATTAAAAATAATCAAGCCTTACCTGCTCAGATGCCCCTCCCCAGGCACCCACAGAGGCTGAGAACGTCAGAGGTATTGCTAAAGCCGTCCGCACAAACACGCACCAATCTGGCGCAAATGTTCAATGTCAAAGATGTGCATTCGATCCCCCAGATCCTAAAATAAGAGGTATAAATGGGTACAGTGGAAAAAGTGCAAAGGCGCTTCCTGCAAACCCTGTTCAAAAGCACAATATCAAAACATCCCAAACATATGTACCCTAATTTCCCTCATAAAGGTTGCTGTAGCCCTGTTCAGTAAATTTAAAACAGGATTACGAGTGGTGGCAAGGGGATGTAATTCTCAATTTTCGGAGTCCAGAGGCCTCCATGGTTTTTTATGGAATCACGGCCAGCAATAATTCTGCAGATTTTTGGCATAAAGTGGAGGATGTACCTCCAGCTTTTTACTGGATGCACAGCTCCCATTTTACCACCAAAACTCATAGTACGGCGGTGCTGTAAGGCACCAGTAAAGTGGTAGTAGCAGAATGATCGTAACTTTACCATTGTTATCACTGCACCGCTGTATTCCTAAGGAGGCCCTATGTGACCTGAGGCGATGGCAGCCGAAAACAGGATTAAGGGAGATAATGAAAAATGTGGTAAAATAGTCTTTCTTCTCTGAAACCCTCCAGTTCTTGTTCAGTAATGTATTAGCCTTCCTCTCAAAAAAGTAAACTCGGGCTTGTTGTGTTGGAGTATATAGAGAATATACGTTTATGGTACAACTCACTAATGGTGCCCAAAATGTGATAACCCCACACATGCCTTTCATCTTTAAACCACCTTCTACGAACAAGCTCTAGCTGCTGCCAAAAGGTGAAGACCATCTCAAGTATCACTTCCCACTTGTTCATCAAATCGTGGGCTACACACATCTTTCTCTGTATATGAATGCCTACATCAGGCACCAAACTGTAATTGACAGTATATTGCCTAGGGACAGCAAGTGCTTGTTTAGTCTTTAGTCAGTATAAAGTCACTGGACTCATGTAAGTGTACCATCTCTCTTTAAAGTGTCCTTTTCATGGTTGATAAGAATTGTAATCTGAAATAATGTTTTAGTGTTGCAGATTGGGCAGCAAAAGCTCTCTGCCTGTGTCCCCACAAAGGAGCTGTTTCTCAACAAATTGAATGGGTACTTCTGGAAGCAAGCTATGGTCTCCTGGAGTTATTGGTTGAAGCCTCTGCTGGCAAAGAGGACTGGATTGGTCGGCGATGCCAGGCTTTGTCTGCACTAATTCGCCTCACCTCAGTTCCCTCTGGCAAGGAACTATTAAACATGCAGGAAAAGGTTTGTATAATTGCCTCAATTTACATATGATCTTGTGTGTTAGAGTATTTAAGGTTACGAAAACTAATTTGAAGTTTAAAACAGTAGCAAGCTGGAAGAAACAACTGAAACATAGCATGGAACTGATCACAAATGTATGTTTTTTAAAATATATTTCATGGTAAAGACTTTTGTACTTAACCAACCCACCACCGTAGTGATCTCACATCGCACGCAGAAGCTTATCTAAAGTGGCATATTTTGCCCTTGGCTGGGTACCAGGAACATGGCTGAGGAGGAAGGTGACAAATGGCAGGGGGGTAAAGGGATGGGAAGAGTAGGTACAGAATTACATGAACATCAAGTATTAGAGAAAGAAGCAAGTTTCATAGTACCTATTTGGTATTACTGTTATCGAGTGGCTGAGTTTTGGGCTTGAGATGTTTACAAGCATTCCCTTGAAGCATGGGGGCTTGCTTGCAAAAGTTACATTTTGCCATATGTGAAGAACCCTATGTATCCCTCACCCTCTCTGAAACACTGCCTAAAGTCTCCTCCCAGGTGGCCCGGGAAAGGCAGACTCTTCCCGATACTGACCTTGAGGGTGGGTTACTGTGGGAGGATTACCTGGGAGGAGACAGGGCCCAGGGTGTTGAGGAGATCCTGTGGGATGAGATGCAGTATTTGTCCCATGAACGGAAGTGCCTTTCTGGGTTGCCAAAACAGGTAATGGCATATTGCCATTTTAATGCCCCTGAACCACATATAAGATGTGTGACCCGGGGTACAAGCTCTGTTAAATCTGAGCAAACCTTGTCAATAGAAAGACCTTTTAAGAATAAATACCCTCCTTATTCCCTAAGGTACAATATAAAATGATCTAGAGAAAATGCCTTAAAACCAATGTACTCCTCTGTAACAACCAATCCTAACAGTCCATCTTTTAATGAGCTTAAGGGAAATAAATCTACCCTTACGAATTGCCCAGTTGTTGTAAAAACTAACTTTACTGAAGGGGACTGGGACGAGGAAGAGGGTAAAAGAGGCATGCTGTGGCAGTAGTCAGACAATTAAGCCTAACAGCCCACACCTGAAGGAACCTGGGTGGCATAAAAGGCCCCCTCAGGTGCAGTTAATTGAAAGGAGTGCAAGGAGCTGTAACTGTGGCTGGAAAGCAAACTGTAGCAGTAGTAGGAGAAGGAAGAAAACACGAGGCTGGCAAACCAAACCGACGGAGAACAAGAGGGACGCTGAAACGTGGAGACAGCATATTTCACCTGCTTGTCCTGAGAGGGTCCTGTTCCCCAAACTCTGAAGGGCAGAGGCTGCGCAGCGGAAGACGTGAAGTAGAGCTGTCTTTCTCCATGTGAGTCTGATTGCCGTGGTTGCTGAGCTGCAGATCTACAGGAGACCGAGGTGAGAAGCAATTGGCAAGCTGTGGGTCTCTTGAGCAAGAGGGGCTCCCTACACGTGTACCGGACTGGAGACACCTTTACTGGAGAAGGGTGTGGGTCCCCAGCGAGCCAGAAGCAGTAGACGTTGTGCCAGAAGTCAGGAAAGCAGGGCAACCCGCAGAACAAGTGTCTAAGAGGTCAGTGAGTGAAGCACAGACACATTGTTGCAACAGTATTCAGTTCCCTGTTATCTTGCGTAAGACTTTAAGCAAGCAGAAGTTGTTCATTGCAATTAAAAGTACCTGAACAATGGAAATGTAGCACTTGCGTATCACCTGAACAGCATTTTTACTTGCGTGGGAAGCTAACGTTACTTGAGCCCATTATTCCATTATTAAAGACTGTTCCTATTTGAAGGAGTGCTCGCGTGTCCCTAATTAAGGCGAGGAAACACTGCTGGGACCATTACCGAATACCTAACATTGACTATTTGAAGGAGTGGACTTGTGTCCCTAATTAAGGGGAGGGGACGCTGCTGGGGCCATTACCGAATGACTAACATTGACAATACAAGAGTTACAATTCTTAACTTGTGAAAACTACATCAAAGAATGGTTGTGTGTGCCTAATTGTGATTTCCAAAGGAAGACTGAACTCTATCCTTTACTTTAACACGGGAATACAATTATATACCAATCTTTAAACCTTGAAAACTATATCAAGAAAAGTGGTCGCGTGTGCCTAATTTTGATTTCTTAAGGAAGACTGAATTCTTATATTTATCCTAACTCTGCATACCTTTCATTTAAAGAAGATAAAGTGTATTACTGTTGAAGAAGAGAACAAGCATTACACAAACCAAGAGACTCCCCATATTTACTTTTTTTTACTTTGTATTTGGTTTAATCAAACCTTTACAAATTCACTTTTCAATCACATTTAAATCACATTTAAATTACATTAATAAAAAACACAGTACAAAAATATCAAAAGAGAACAGCATATTAGAGTATTTCCCATACTATGTACTTTGTTAAACTACCGAAAATCAATATAAAATACAAATAAAAAAAAACCTTCATATAGCACCAATGCCTGTAGTTCATTGTACTCTTACAGATACAGCTCATTTCTTATGACAATTGGTAGTCTTAATAGATAAAAAACATACAACTCAAGGTGCAATTCCTTAGACACCCTGTCAGCAGCATGCTAAGAGTTTAACTTTGCACTCTATACCATCTTAATACCCTTAAGAAATCCTGAAAGGGCTAAACCTTCCCGCAAACTTTGTATATTCAGACAATGCTTCCATAGCATGTCCTCGGTACCGGTTCGGAAACTTAAGCAAGATTTTGGAGAGGGATCCTCGGCACTTATGTTCGTGTGTCAAATGCCTCAGAGATGTGTATGAGTGGAAGGTTTCTGTCGTTAATATCCAATCCTTTTCCAACAACCGTTTTTTAATTAGCGTCGGATTAGTCACTAGAATCTCAAAGTTGGAGCCTAGTTTTTGAAGGATAGTCTCACATATATTTTTAAAATCCAGTAGGTACACTGAGCAGCTTATATTAGTACCCATCAGCTCATATAGGGTTTCCGAAATAGGAGCCATAATCTTCGCATATAATGCTAATAACCTCCACTGCACTCGGGCCAGAGTGAGACATATCCTAATTCATACCTAATCGCTGCTAAAGGCACAGCATTAGGTATTCCAAGGATCCGTCAAGGTATTCCAAATACTTCCCTCAATTTTATTTAGAGTTTCCACTATCGTGGCGAGGCAAAATTCCAAACCGTATACTAACTATCTAACCCTCAAAAAACATTAGTGCCGGTTTTATCAAGAACCAACCACATTTTCTGTCTATCTTCCAGAATTTTTGGCCTTGTGTAAGAGGATCTCCTTATGCGTTTTACTTCCCCTATGGGAATCCCACATATATTACACTGGTAGATTTACTCACCAAAGTTCCTTCAATATGCCATGTCGGGCGCAGATTCTTTCGTAGAGCTTTCGTGAATGACACCTTTTTTTTCTTGCTCAGGTTCATTATGAGTCCATTTTCTCTCGCATATTTAGAGAATATGTCTAGTAGGTGCTGCAGACCCACCCTTGTATGATCGAAAATCAGGAAATCATCTGCGTACGCCAGCCATATGATTTTACTTTGGCCTATTCTAGGTGCCAACAACCCTTCCTTCATCGGGGTCTCTGCCACATCTGACACATATTGGTTGAAAGTCCAGCGGGCTAAGACACACCCCTGTCTAACCCCCCCTGGTACGATCGGACTCTCTTTGATACATCTCCTTTCTGGCTCAGTCGCACCTGGACCCCACAGTTCTGGTAGACTCCTTCAATGAGTTTCAGGAGACCCAGTGGCAGACCCCATAAAGCAAGTATTTTCCATAATTTGCTGCGATCAACACATTCAAATGCTGCAGAGAGGTCAACTGAGGCCATGAATGCACAGCCCTTCTCTTCCCTCCATGTGTCCTCTTGTATGCATTTGAGGGCAAGCCCATTTTTGTTTCTTGAGTGTCCCTTACGGAAACCTGTCTGGAATTTACTGAGTGGATGAAACTGTTTTTCCCATTCCTTCAGGGGCATCAGTAATAGAGCCAAAAATATTTTACAGTCTGCATCTATTAACGAGATTGGCCGATAATTTTTCGGATCCAACCTACTTCCGCACTTGAAGATGGGTATTACATGTGCTGTACTCCATGATGGTGGAGTGATACCCGTACTGAAGATATCCTTGAATTCATGGAAGAGGATATTTGCCCACATATTTGGATGTGCCTTAAAGGTTTTATTGGCTAGACCGTTAGGTCCCGCAGCATGTGACCCTTTGCATTTTGTTATAAAATCCTTGACTGTATCGATCTCAAAGGATGGTTCCCATTTATCATAATCTAAGTTAACCATATTTACTTTTCCACTATCCCCTAATGGACTTGTTGCGTTACCAAACCTTTTACCAAAGAACGCAGTCCACTCTAATTCTGATATCGAATTCAATTCTAAGACAGCGTAGTGGGAATCCTGTCCATTCACCAGTGTCCAAAAGGCACTGAATTGGGCCTTAATTAGTACTCCCAACATAACTTCAGCATCCTGTTGCAATAGCTGATTTTGTATTGCCTTACAAAAGTTTTTAAAGGTTTGTTTTATCAGCTTAATTGTCTTTTTTCAAATGGGCTCATCCAACTTCAATCTCCTAGTTCTACGTAGATCTCTCCTCATAGACGTTTTAGCCAAGGCTACATCATGATTATAGCAATGCATATGCCTGATGATGGGGCCCCTTCTTTTAATCATTGAGGTAGTATCTGCCACCGCAGCGCTGATAAGTCTCTGGATCTCATGGGTATTAAAATGTATCATTTTCTAATCTAGAGTGGTTTTATTCAAAGAGGCCCACAGGTTATGGTTTAGTGCCTCAATATTTGTAGTGGTCCATCTGACCGCATTTCCTGACACACTCACTTTAGTCTGTGGATGCACCCTATAGTCTCTAGTAGTTATGACCATATCAAAGCATGCAGTCAATATGGAATGGTCTCTCCACACATTTGGGGTGACAATCAATGTAGTACATCGATTCCTTAGGTATTGTTCGGGATAGATATAGTCCCGCACAGAAGAGCTTTTACCTCTGTGCCACGTATGCCACAATGTTACCCCATGTTCCTTGTTCTTTGATCCCACCAATGATAAGAGGCCCAGGTTACCTAGGCCCACATACCATATTTTACCAATCTTTCTTTTTAGTGGGATTCCCTTTTGATCCATATTAATATTACAGATTTCCCATGCCGTGTTTTCGAAGACACATTCTACGTTCAAATCACCCAGCACCAGGATTCGCCCTTTCTCATGCTTCATGACCCACTCATCAATCGAATGATACACCTTCTCCACAAATACCTCTACCGCTGGTATCCCATATTAACACTGAACCCAACCGTTCTCAGAATTAAGAAGCAATCTAACTGCACTGAGAAGTTGATAACAGTGTATTTGCCTATGGCACAAGTGTGCAAGTATTACCTGAAGCTAAGAAAGTGGCACCAAGGCTTCAGGATAATTTATTGGGCTGATAACTGGCAGAAAGGTGCAGATAAAGTTGGGGAAGGGAAACTGGCTGCTGGTAAAGAATAGTTTGAAGTTGACACAACCTGTAGTGCCAGAGACTGGGGAAGAAAAAGAGAAGTGAGTCTCCAAGGCAAACCCAGTTTGTTATTGTGGCAGACAGACAAGAGAGGCAAAGAGGATTCCTCTTTTGAAGAGAGTAATTCAGAGGAAAAGTGCCTTGGCTACTTAAAGTTGTTGAAGCACTTTGAAGTATATCTTGTCGAAGCCTGTCTAAAAAATATAAATCACTGAAGTTGTGAAAGTAGTCCAAAGTACTGAAGCTGTGATGGTATATCTGGTTGTCAGTGGATGCTACATTGTAGTAGTCCAAATAAAGGGCAGTACTATGAGAAAAGGGTGACTGCTCACATGTAGAATGAAGTAGAAGTGAAGTTGTTAAAGTTGAAGCAGTAGGATTATAAAGTCATCCTGACAAATATACCATTGCGAAGCCTAAAACTGTAACCAAGACACTACTGTTAACCAATGACTGTGTATCACTGGGGGTTGTGAATATTGCATTTCTTTTGAAGTATGGCAAGTCTTCTTGAGGAGGTGACATTGTGGTTTGGATTACCATTAGTGCTATTCGAGGAAGTAGAAAGGAAGTAGAAAGTGGATATTTCACCAAGGAGAAGAGATTTGCCATCATGAAACGTTGGTTAACAAACTGTCATATTGACTTTGAATTTTCAAGAACTGATTTGAGACATTTCTTTCTTTGGTTGAACACTAACAGAACTGTCATTGAATCCTGGGGAGGGGAAATTCCCCTGGACATTATAAGGTTATTCAGAGACTGTGAATGTTGTTCATGTGATGTTGTATTGCCATATGTTTTCTTTGTGTATTTGTTGCTTAGTGTGAGTGCCAGCTATCCTGTGTTAGAGAGTGTCCCCTTAGCTTTGGTTAGGCAGAGAAATTCTCAGCAGAGTAGGGATAGTGAGGCATTTTTTTAATACATTTTCCTTAAGAATAAAATGGCATATAATAACAAATCATCAAACAGTTGTCCGCCTCGCATTACTGACCCCTCACACATCCCACAAGCCAGCATAAACTACAGAAGTGTAATCCTAGAACTGCTAACCCAACTGTCAGACAAGACCGAGTCAAGGATTGACTGCATGAAAAGTGAATGCAGTAGACAGCAGGGAACATAAGAGAAATAGAAGTATAGGGAACAGGATGGGGCAGCCTGTCAGTTCACATCCATATCTTCCTAGCCATGTATAGGGTAGCAGGTCCATGTTAGTGTGGTTGAAGACAGAAGGACGTGGAACTGACCTGCAATTTACATTACATTACATTTACTGGAGGACCAAGGGGAACGTTTTGTGCATAACAAATAACCTTATTGAAATTTAACAAAGACGTTGCTCAGAATGGCAGCAAATGTTTATTTGCTTCTTGATGGTGGGCACACATGGACCCCACAGGACTGAATTACTGCAGATTAGACATAAACACACTCATTTACATTATTGCGCTTTACGGTCCATAATGATGATGTCATGCGTCGACGTCGCATGATTTCATACACACGTAAATAAATAGAACTATTCAAAATGCTGCCCGCTGCTTGCTTAACCGCACAGGACAAACAGGGGAATCTAAGTACTCCACGTTATCAGAACAGGCACAATATAGAAATACACTTTGCTACACTTAAAACGTCTGGTTTATTAGCTTAGTTCAGTTGCTAAAGATGATGTTGAAACTCCATTAAGCCAAAAGAAAACGGACTAGCACAGACTGATATATTCAAATGCAACTTTTGGCTGAGCTCTTTTATTTCACAAAGAGCACTTGCACATTATCTTGTAAAGATTAATTGCACTAACGAAATGGATGATGACACTTAAATAACTAAGATCCCATATATGTAATCTTTCTCTTATACAGTGACAACTGGGAAATAAAATTGATTTACATATTTTGGTGCCTGGACAAAATAGGAACACATTTCAAGACACGACAGGGACATCTTGAATTGGTAACAATTGGAGCTTTTGCACAATTTCGTGCAAAGATTAACAGCACTGGTGTAATGGCCAACAACAGATATATAATGAAATGCCCATATTTGTTTTCCTTACTTAGTGAAAATTAACTAATAACAGCAATCGATATATTGTGGTTCCTGGACAATATAGGAACACATTTCAAGGCCCAACAGGGATACTCTGAATTGGTAAATCATATTGCAATTTTGAAGAACATAGGTAAGCTAAATGTAGTCCCACATCCAAACTTAATGAACTGTATCTCGCACCTGCAGGTATGAGAGACAATATTTGATACCAATATACCAGCGATGGAAAATAATACTGGCAATTAGAATTTCAAATTTGATGAGTTCATCCAACAACCATTAATTGAAATAACAACCAAATGAGCACGCACTAATATTAAGCATGACAAGGTGCACTTAACAGAGCATAAAAGCCACAATTTCATTAGGATAGCCTACGCTTTCAATTACACACACATTAATATACCAGGTCACTAACTACTCATGTGGTGAATGCAATCATGGTAAAACTATAAGAGGTATTAACTTGATAGGAGCAACATGCCATTCAAGAGACACATAGGGGTATATTGTTCCTGGGTGGCACATGTTGGTTCATCACTAACTGGGTTAAATACCAAAGTATTTAACTTTCTATCATATCGTCTTTTGCTTCCCATTACGTTTTGATTTTTTTAATGCATATATGTGATTGAATTAAATCGTGCGTGGTACAAATTGTTGAATTGTAACGTAAATGCTTACACATTGAAACTATGGATTTTGATATTATTTTGTCTTTGAAAATGATTCTCGTCGTCTCTCATGTTACCATCCTGCACTTAAAAAAAATGTATGGGGTGAATTATATTACCAACATTCACAATGTTGTAATGCTTTATATGACAGAGGAAAACATAACCAAACTATGATGGACTAATGATCACATTTTTTGTTTTACTTGAATGCAACGTGATTTATCGGTATATTTTATGAACAACACCTATACCAGTCTTGAAAAAGACCCATTAAAGGTCAAAACACATGTTGGCTAAAATAGGGTATAGCACGGCTTTTAACTGGCTAATTACTTCAACTGACTTGATGGAATGATCCAATGAAGTTATAATAAACATACTTTGTGATAGATCAGCACCACTGGTTTTGGTTTCATTGCAAATGGTTGTAATTTAATTTTCAAAAGTATAGGGCAATAACTCTTGGACACTGAAACAGGAAGCAATCATTTAAGTGTATAGAAAGACATTGTAGAAGGTTATTGAAGTTATACCTAGGCACGCAAGACACTGGGTTTGCCCAACTTATCTATAATCTGACCTGCAATGTGGCCTTGGTGGTTTCCAGGCCAAGATAAACGTAGAATTGGTTAAGTAAATAGAGGGGTGGCGGCAGACATGCCTAAATGGATTGAAATTGTTTTTGTTTGTTTGTTTGTTTGTTTGTTTGTTTGTTTGTTTGTTTTTATTATTTATAATGCGCAAGAGTACCCGGGGGTATCGGGGCGCAGCATTTACAAGAAATTTCAAAGCTTGGTTACAATACACAGAAAATATACATGATAACAAAATTAGGTGTAAAGAGTTATATACAAATCAGCAGTCATATTATAGGAACATAATGTACAAGTAAGCAAGGGGGCACACGTGGTTACAAAGTGTGCAGGTAACGCAGGGCATTTTATTGTCTTAGTGGGACCCCAGTTTCAGCCAAGAAACCACCTTGGATCGGAAATTCTGATAGGGTAGGTCTGCTCTGAGGTTAGGAGGCAACGAGTTCCAGAGCTTGGCAGCTTTTACCGGGAAACTGTTGCCCCCTATAGTTGCCCTTTTGTAGTGGGGAACAGATAAACAGTCTTTGTATTTAGTTCTAATGGGTCTTAAGAAGGGTTGTCTGTGGAATCTGTTGATCAAGTAGATAGGGGCAGAATTGTTAAGGGACTTGTGGGTGAGTGATACCGTTTTTAAGAGAATTTTGTCTCTTGTGGGGAGCCAGTTGTTCTGTTGGCTGAATCCTTTAATGTGCTCTCTTCTGTAAATGGCCAGAGCTGCTCTGAGAGGGTTGTTCTGGAGGGTTTGCAATTTGCTGGTGGTGGCCTTGGTGGACCCTGAAAGCAAGCGTCCCCCGCCAGCACGATCCTCCCCGCAACGAGAGACAATGAAGGACTCTCCCAGGTAGGGAATAAAGCCAAGACAGAGTGCGGGCGAGCTTAAATGGGAGTTTATCGATCAGAATAGGGCATGCAAAGAACTCTGCAAACTCCGAGAGCGCTCTGTCTGACAATAGCAAAGACAGGCGTATATATTTACAAAAAACGTCATAAGAACCTAAATACTATAGGGGGCACAAGTTCAATGGGATTGGGTGGCGATGACTAACTATAGGTGCTGCTGCGATGTGGTTGGCCGTGGCTGGAGACGTCACTTGGTCAGCCTCGTGGGTTGGGCTGGGCCTGGCAGGTTGGCAGAGTTCATCCGGGCGGTGTTGTTGTGCCATCGCAGCCAGTGTCAGAGATGAATGTCTTTTCCTGACTTATTTGCCCTAGGCCATGCACACCGCAGTCATTCAGTCATTGCAATGTTATCTTCTTTAGTAAATTTTCCAATAGGTTATTCTACAAGTTAATGCAACACAGGAGGAATGCACCTTGTGAGGGATCTAATGGTCATTCTTCAGGGCATGGTTACCAGCGTCCTGTTGACCCGAGTCATAGGTTGAGGGGCTAAGCTTCAGGGCATGGGACGGTCGGTACAAGTCTCCCTGTCTTGTTAGATGTGGTTATAAATGTGCCGCTGTGTGTTGCCACAGTGTTGGGTGTCCTCATTGCACAGGGCCATAAGTCTAGGATGATCTGGTGGGTTGTGGGGTTTACGAGGGGGCGCCTTTGGAAGTGTGGGTTCAGGCCGAGGTTTACTGCTATACTGTAAATAATGAAGGTGGCGGCCCGTGGCCTTCGGTGCTGCAAAAGGGGGGCTGCGCATCTGTGGAGCGGCTCCAGTCTGGTTGGGGGAGGTGGGGCAGCGCAGCGCGGGACTCTGTTCTCATGTTTTTGGCAGTCTTCGCAGGGTGGGAGGGGAATGGCCTTGCACATTTTTGCAAAGGTATCTTCCTCACGTGTTGCCGGTTCTTTGGAGGTGCAAACATTTACAATCATTAGAACACTGTATAATATTTGTATGAACTACTTGGGAACGCACATTTCACTTTGCTGAACGCATATTAGTTATATTCAGTCTGAGTGCCTTATTAGTACGCTATATTTCAGCAATCACAGCATTTGACTATATGCATATACATCTTGCAATAAATGAGGTAGCATTACGGTTGGTGCAGCACACAGGAAATGACCCGCCACCGTATGTGACGGTGGCGGTTAAGCAAGGGGCGTTGAACACACGCACATAGCGAGTACATTCTTGCACACTTTTCACAGGAGCCCCCTGCATGGTTACACCCGTCTTCTTGTATACTGTAGCAGCATTAGTTCAGGTATGGCGCAGGACCGCGGGGTATACGGTTTTTAATGATACATCTAAGGACCACTCCCCTGAACTGCTTTTGTCATTTGCACACCCCTGTAGGGGTATGGGTCCTTCATGGCTGATTTTATGTACACTAACTATGCAATTCTACAGGTATCTTTGGTATACATGGTTTGTATGGAGGGAAGACAACAAGTAGTTTTTACATTCGAATCTGGGTACTTTTCCTCTTCTTTCAGAGGACCGTTCTGCAGACCTTCCCATCACCCAGGCCCTGCCGACCGGGCCATTCTGGGAGCAGTGATACACTGCAGATGGTGAAATGTTACAGTGTCAGTGTATTGTGCTATCTTATGTCCGTCTTGCTCGTGGGAACGTGCTTGCAGCGGATCTGCCAGGGAGCTGCGGCAACAGGGATAATTGAAACCCTCCGAGGGTGGGGGCCTAGCTAATTTCAATATATGTGGGCAATCGATACGTGTGGGCAATGTCGTCACCAGGTGGACCCCCCACCACCTGGGCCCGGGTGGTGTGAGGGGCCACCCAATGAGCCATGGCCCTCACCTGGGGAGAAGACGTGGGCGAGGAGGGTCTTTTGGACCAATCCTCCCCTACATTTCCCCCCTTTCGTTACTTAAGTAACAAATTCTTTAACTCATTCAATCTCCTGCACTCTTCTTCGTTCATAACTGCCTCATCCCATGCTGGTGTGCCTTTTATGGGCATCCAGGCTCTGCACACCCCCCTTAAGCACTCACCTCTCCTAGCATATTCATCTGGGGTACAGGTCAGGTATATACATCCGCTGTCTCCTTCCAAGTCTACCCATACCTCCTCATACCATTCTAGTATGCGTGGTTCTCTGATGGTGGTGTGCCATAGTTTGTCTATAATGTCCTTGTCGTGGTATCTAGGCACTAGTTGATACCTAGGTGTGTCATCAGTCCCTGTTTGTACCTGTACTTCCTGCGTGCCTTGCATTGTACCCCGGGTGTTGCCCATTGTCACCATCATCATTGCACCATTAGGCACTGCGTTAGCACAACATCGAAGACCCACCTGGCACAGGCAAAAAATAAAGAGGAGAAACACCACAGCTGGCATCAAAAATTTCATAGTTACTCCAAGCCATGAGGGGACCCAGGAGAAGAGATCATTGACCCATGTACTGTCTTCTGCTCCGCCTTCCATCTTCATTTTTTCTCCTAGGTTGTGCACTGCTTCGATCACATGGGACAGGGAGCCGTTTTCAGCATCTTCGGAAGGTACGAAAGTGCAGCAGGCACTTCCGATTTTTCGGCAAACACCTCCGTCCATCGCCGTCAACAGGTCCAGGACATACCTGTTTTGCATGGTCATCAGTCGTAAAGCTCTTAGTTCCACTTTGATTACGTTAAACCCTTCTTCAGTGTCGTTCGCCAGCTGAATCAGTTCCCAGCGTGTTATCTGGAGCCATTTTGCATTTGCTCTTGCTTGGACACTTGAGACCAGTGAGGCAAAGAATGTTTCCGCTGAGCTGAATAATCGATATCTGTCTGGGATTTGAGCCAACAGTTCTGATGATGCTTTTGATATGTAATTTGATGCTCTTTTGTTACGGGTCAACGCCTCTCCCTTGTTTCCGGAAGACAGGACATACATTTGTGATTCTGTAGTCGGCTGGGCTGCACTCTGTTGTCTGCGTTCCTGTGTCCTTTTGCTTCCATCAATGTGGCTTTCTGGTATCACCATTAGGGCTGAGTGAAGAGTGGCCATTGAGCAGCTGCCACTCCATGACGGGGGAAGGTGCAGGTATGCCTGAGTGCCGCATACCCAGTACATGTCCATCAGGGCCGCTGTCCCTTTTCTCAGATCTGGGATGGTGAGGGTCTTGTTACAGTTCTTATTTGTTCCCATTGTGGTTTTCCCCTCTCCTTTGAAACATAATTCATAGTCTATTTCGCTTTGTAGTTTGAAGGGTTTTTCAATGGCAGTTACCCAGGTTAGTTTTGAAATGTGTTCTTTCCATACTGGTGTGCATGTTTCTTCTATCCACTGCAATTTCTCTGGTGCCACACCTCTCAGTGCTTCCGCCTTGCACATTACTTCTTCATCCTTCCACTTGTTATCCAAAAAAAGTGTCCCTTGTATTACAAAAAAATGGTTCTTTCAAACATACCACCCCTGCCGTTTTTGGGTAGCATGTTTTCTCGTTCTGCAGCATTTGAAAAGTAACTTCGTGTGCCTGGAAGGTGTTCTTAATTCTGCATAACGTGAGATGAAGGAGACATTGGGCATCTATAATTGGCAACTCTTTGGGTAACAATACTTTGGGTGTACCTGAAGCGTGCGGGATGAGGGAGCAGACATAACAGCTCTCGCTTGTTGTTTGTTTAGCTGTGGCACTCATATCTGCATACCACTTATTTGTTTGGTGAGGGTGTCGTGGGTCTTCCATCTTATCTAGGCCTAACCCATAGTACTCATCATACTTCCTTCTCCCTGCTTCCCTCTTTCGTCTTTTGTTCTTATTCCTCATGTACTTCCCAACTTCCTGGGCAAAGGACAAAATAGACCCCCCTTTCTCATTCCCGCCCCCCTTGGCCCAATCCTCGTATAATATTTCGTGTGCTGCTAGCATTTTTTCATTTTCGTCTTTTACTTTGTCTTGCAGGTTGTTTTTTAAGACGGGGGCTGGTTGACTGGTGGGCGTATTGTACAACCATGATATAGCGGATGGGTTTCGGTCATTTAAACTGCGAGCATTAAACCTTTGCATCCCAGGTGGGGACATTGTGTTGTTTTGCATTTCACCCTGTGGCCTCTTCTTTTCAGATATGCCAGTGTTGGATGGCGTGGTGTGATAACCCCATACAAGTTTAGTTCCATCCCATTCCAGAAAATCACCTTCCCTCAAATGGACACTTGCAGTTACATTGGTGGCAGTAGTGCTGTTAATCCCAGTGCTGTTAGTCCCTCCCCCCTCGTTCATCTCGATAGAGATGAACGCTATAAACCAATATGTAACCAAGTCAAACATTAGCATAAAAACCATCGTAATGCATATAGATAATCCGCACTCATACGAATATCTGCATCTCTCATTTACTATTTCTCTCATTCTACTAATTCTATCCGTTGCAGGCTGCCTGTTAGATGCCATGGTAGTTCCTGTTTAAGATACAAAAGTGCATTAAGTGCATGCATGTAAACGTTTTGTTGGCACCATTAGGGCCGTTATATGTGGACGGGAAATGGAGGTGGGTAGGGTTGTAGGGAGGGAATTCACAGACAAGGGTGTTAACAAGTAATAATTTGATCATTTCATCAATCACATGATGGGATAACCACAACAAAAAAAAAACCAAATATTCAAGAAAGTGCAACAATACTTCATCAGTCACTTTCCCATTCGTGTTCATTGCTGACGCACACACACACGAGTTAATAATCATTCATTTCATTCGGTTGCATCTGATGCTGTTGTCTGTGCCTCCTCTTCTGTCTCCTCGCGCACATTGCTATATGCTCTTCGCACGTCTGTCAAATGTATCCAGTACCGCAAGCCCTTCACTTTTACAGCTGTGGGCGTGCAGAACACTACCTCGTATGGGCCGTGGAACCGTGGTGCATTCCATCGACGCACAAAACTCCTGACATAGATTAGTTCGCCTGGCATTAGCTGTAGCTGTTGCTCAGGTTCTGTGACAGACCCTGTTATGTTTCCCTCCTCCCTAGTGAGGGGTGGGGAGAGCTGCTTTGATATTGCGCGTGCTGCCCGTGCCAATTTTTTCAAATAGTCTGTGAATTCTTCTCCCAATATCGCAGCGCTCCTGTGTGCATCTGAGTGTTCGCGCAGTGGAGAGTGTGCCGTGTGCATTCGCCTCCCAGTCACGATTTAGTGCGGGGACAAATGGTGATCTTTACTTGGCTGATTTCTTAGTTCAAATAGCGCAAGGGGCAGACAGTAGATCCAATTCTTCTTCAATGAAAAGCATAGTTTTGATAGCCTGCCCTTCAACAGTCCGTTCATCTTTTCCACTACGCCATTACTTTGGGGATGATAAATCGAACATAATTTATGTTTTATTCCCAATAATGTTGTCACCTCCTTGAAGAGCTCATTCACAAAGTGTGTGCCGTTGTCTGAGCGGATTACGTCACAAATCCCCCAGCGCGGGAACACTTCCCTCACTAGGAATTTCGCAGCGCTCTTGGCATCCGGTCGGGCACACGGACCTGCTTCCACCCACCTTGAAAATGGGCACACAACCACGATCATGTACCGTGCGCCATTACATCTTTCCCCCATGTCTGCATAATCAATATGCAGCTCTCTGAATGGGCCAATGGGTTTTGGGATAGTTCCCCGGAGTGTTCGTAATGTCATTCCTGAATTGTAGATCTGACATGTTGTGCATTCCATTGCTAATCGAGATACGTGCTCCTGGAGACAGGGTACGTACCATTCTTCTTGTATTTCGGCTGCAATGTGCTGTTTGCTATTGTGAGCAGGGAAGTGTAGTTGCTGGAACGCAATTTCTAGTAGCTTCATTGGCATTACTAGCTTTCCTGAGTTATTTTGCCGCCACAATAAGTCTGTTCCCGATTTGCTGCACCCTCGTTTTGTTCACATCAACTTTTCCTCTTCACTAGCCCCGTCCTGCAATTCTAGTATTTGGGATATGGGCATCATATTGTACCCTTCTGGGGGCTCTTCGTTCGCTTTGTGCTTCATCATGTACTCACCTGCTTCATATTTCTGAAAATAGGAGGCTTCTTTGGCGGCAGTGTCCGCTGCCGCGTTTCCCAAAGACACAACATCTGTGTTGGACGTATGGGCTTGGCACTTAACTATTGCCACTGCAGTAGGGTTTTGTAGGGCCTCAATTAATTCTTTCAACAATTCTGCATGCTGTACTGGTGTTCCGTCTGCCCGCCGAAATCCCCTCCGCCCCCATCTCGCTAGACCTCCATGCACTGTTGTTGTCATGTAAGCTGAGTCCGTGTATATGGTTACTGCACAGCCTTTTGCTGCATGTAACGCTTCTATGAGCGCAATCAGTTCTGCTGCTTGTGCGGAGTAATGTGATGGGAGGCGGTACTGCACTAGTGTTTCGTACTCACCGTCTTCTAACCTCACCACCGCCATCCCAACATGCTTTTCTCCCGTGTCCACATTAATTGATGCAGACCCATCCACGAAGTACACTTTTCCCTCGCTCAGAGCGTTCTCACACACCACTGTGTCCCCCTCTCTTGCTCCTGTATAGGTTGCGCAATCGTGGCCTTGTATGTCCTCTAGTGTGCAGGTTTCTGAAATGAATGTTGCAGGGTTTACTGTTTTGCATTTTACCACATGGATGTTGGTGCTGGACAATATTATTTCATATGCTGTTGCCCGCTGTGTTGTTAGTGTGCTTTTTGACCTCTCAAGTATTGCAAACAGTGAATGTTCCACAAACAATGTTACTGGGCAACCCATTACTATTGTGGCACTTTTCTCAATCGCGAACGCGGCTGCAGCGAGCGATTGCTCGCACGCGAAATGGCCTTGCATTACGGCATCCAAAGTGCCACTATAGTAAGCCAAAGGCTTGTGTCCTAAGGACGTCTTTTGTGTCAGAACAGCTGTCATGAGTGTTCCCTTACAGTGTGAAAATAGGTAAAATTTGCGTCCATAATCAGGGTTGGCTAGCACTGGAGCGCTTGAAATTAACCTTTTTAACGATTGAAATGATGTACTCATTTCTTCTGACCATTTGATCTTTTTATTGTCCTGTTATGCTTCTTTAAGTGCTTGCAGTAGGGGTCTGGTGTATGCTGCATAATCTAATATCCATGCTCGGCAATAGTTGCACATCCCCAAAAATTTCTGCATCTCTTTTACTGTTGTGGGTTCCGCTACTGACCTTATCGCTTCTGCCCTGTCGGGAATTATTCTTTTTCCATCTTTGGATATCAGCTGTCCCAGGTATAAGACCTCTGTCAGGCAATACTGTAATTTCTCCTTGTCTACCTTGTACCCCTTATTGGCCAATAGTGTCAGGAGCGTTGTTGAATCCTTTCTACATGCTTCTTCGTCTTGTGCACACACTAACAAGTCGTCTACGTACTGAATGATTGTACTCACAACTGATAGGTTTCCCAAGTCTTCATGCAATATGCGGTTGAATATGCTCGGGCTCTCACAGTATCCCTGTGGTAGTCTGCAGTGTTCATATCTTTTCCCCCCTAGTGTGAAGGCTGTGAGGTATCTACTCTCTTCGGCAAGGGGTATTGAGAAAAATGCGTTTTTCAAATCCACTACTGTGAAGTGTGATGCCGACTTTGGGATGCTGCATAATATGGATGCAGGGTTCGGGACCAAAGGGAACTCTTTCTGAATTACATCGTTTAGGGGGCGTAAGTCCTGTATCATCCTCCAAGATCCTCCTTTTGCTTTTTTAATTGGATAAATGCAAGTGTTACATGGGGAGGTCGAGGGCACTATGATTCCCTGTGCTAATAGTGCATTGATGGTCTCTTTTATCCCTTCTTCAGCCTCACGGGACAATGGATACTGTTTTACTCGGGGTAAAATTGCTCCTTGCTTGAGTTTTATTACCACAGGTTGTACTCCATGCAACAGCCCCACCTCATGGGGGCCTGTTGTCCACAAAATATTCGGTACGAGCCTCATGTCGTCATCAAAGAATGACGGTGGTGCTCCTACCACTGCCATCAGTTGGACGGGAGTTTCCCTGGTTTGAATCAAAATGTCACAGGGCATCGCTATTTCCATTACTATCTCACCATCCCCTTCTGTGTCTGAGAAGAGATCCTCATCCGTTACCTCCCGTAGGGCGATGTTGGCATTTGTACATAGTACTGTGCGCCACTCACATCCTTCCCTATCCACCCCAATCACAGCAATTCTTTTTGCTGATACCTGTACAGCGTGCAAGTCTAACGGTACCACTGCTCCGGGTGCGGTGTCAGGGCACACTATGGGACGGAAGAGGAATTCCGCTGGAATCCTCCAGTTCATTCTTCTTAGCTCTGGAATTATGAGGGCCAATGTCTTTAGCCCTTCAATAAACATCTCCTCATTTTTTGGTAATCCTCGTACTTCCAGTGTGGTCGTGTAGGCTTGCACTACCAACATTGCACGCAAGGGGCATATCCCGGGTGTAGAGCACACTATACCTCTCTCAGTGAATGATATGGTCATGTTGAGTTTGCTTAGGAGATCCCTCCCTAATAAATTTATGGGTGAGTGTTCGTAGTACAGTAGGGGTGCCTTTACAGTTTTACCCCCCCACCGTTACATCCAACGCTTCTGTGTAAGGAACTTCAATTACAGCCCCAGAGAACCCCTGCGTCTCTAACTTCCTGTTAGATAACGGGAACCGGCCCTCCCTAATACTTGATTTCTCTGCTCCCGAATCGACCATGAATATGAACTGCTTGTCTCCTATCTGCGCCCCAACCAATGGTTCCTCTGCGGCATTGTAGGTTGTAGATAGAACTGGACACGCAAGTGTTCTCTGTGGGCTGTCCTATGCGGGATGTCTCATCGCCCCCCCCCTGATTAAAGACATTTCCTGAAACCACTGACATGCCGTTGTAGGGTGCTGGTGCAGGGGCTCCGTTTGCTGTTATTGCGAAAGGGTTGCCTGACGTGTATTCCATATTGTCATTATTTTGTGGGTGGGCCTGTGTTCTAAACTGGGGCCCCTGCTGCTGCTCAATGTTACCTTGTCCCGGGTTTCTTGGTTGTTGCTGTCCCATGGGAAGACCGTATGGGCTCCCCGGGTGGGGGTGGCCATACTGTCCTCCTTCTTGGAACCCATTGTTGGGCCTGGTTCTGCACTCCCTAGAGTAATGCCCCCATCTTCCGCAGTTCCAGCAACTCCCTTGCGCACCTCTAGGGCCCTGCCATCCATTTCCCCCCATTCCTCCATATCCCGTTCCACCTCCCCTTCGGCCCCTGTACCCACCTCGTCCCCCTCGAGGGGTCCACTCTTGCCACTGCGGACCTCCACCTTGTTCCTGCTCGTTCCACTGCCGCTGTCCTGCTCCTGCCCAATTAGTTGCCACTCTTCCTTGTATTGCTGCCAGCCCCTCCTCCTCCTCATCTCCCTCCCTGCAGTGGGGGAGTGCGGCTACAGCCGCTGCGACCTTCACCAACTTTGTCTGCACTAGCTTTGCTTCATCCGCCAATCTCTTCTGTGCCACTTCCTTCTCCCACTCCTTTATTCTCTTACAATAGTGTACTATTATGCTTTGGATCTCAGGCCACCCCTTTGCTTCAATACCAGCTATCTTATCGAGCGCCTTTTGCACTTCTTTGGGGAGCCCTCCTTTTATAATAAAATAAAATAAGGATGTCGATTGATACCAGGGCGTACCCGTTTCCGCTCTCCACATCTCTTGGACCCGAAAAATGTAATCCATAGCCTCCTCCCCATCATTCATTGTACACTGCATTACTGACTGTAAGTCTGGCGTGTCCGGGAATGTTTCCCGCAAGGCGTCCCACACCCTTGCACGCACTGTGTTAAAGGAGGCTCCATCATGGCGGTCGCAGTCTAGTGTTACTCCCGGGAAACCGGCCTTAACCCATACTCTTTCGGCCTGATCCCCCACCGCTGAGACGAGCAAGCTCTTTACGTCTCCTATTGCTAGGGGTACCCCGGCAGTGTGCTTCTCAAAGGCGTATATCCACTTGCTTGCCCCTCCTGACAACGGGGGCAACAACTTTAGTAGATTGGCTTTATCCATCTGAGCCCATGGGATATAGTTAGGCCTCCCTCCTCCCCTATGTATCAATGGGAGCTGTAACCTTCCTTTTGTCGTTCCATCTGGACCCGGTTTGACTGCTGATGTACCCAGTGATGCCATTTTCCCCACCCTGTTCCTCAATCGCCCCGTCCACTCATCGTCCACTGTTCTCATCGAACATGTACCTTCCTCCCCTTCGCTTCCCCCTCCCATCGCCATACTCAACCTGTCGCTTTCTTCTAACTCGTCCCTTATATCACATAGTAATTCCTCTCTAATTCCCCCAAGCCTTTCTTCGTTACCAACATCTCCCTCTCGGGTCCCTACTTCTATTATTCGTGTTGGTTCTTCCTCAATTCTAAACAGGATCTCGCCCTTTTTCCACCCCTCTTCGGGCTTTCTGTTTTCACCTGGTGCTCTAGACGTACGCCCTGGTCTAGTTGCATCTAATGCTGTTCGTTCGCATATGTCTTTTATCCTTGACAGCTCATCTTTTGCTATCGACAGTCTTGATTGTAAATCATCTGTAAGCTTCTCTATGTCTACCCTTTGTGTGCCTGCCTGGGCTCGCTCCCTTGTGCTTTCATATGGCGGAGGTGCCGTGGGCCGGTGGGGTGTAGTAGCTGTCGGGGGAGGTACGTAAGTGGGGTCACTGTACCCCTCTGCGGGCACAGGCTTGTTTAATATCGGGTACAAACTTATTACCTCCATTGGTGGCGCTGCACTTGATGTTTCGTTAACATCTTTCTGTATCATCGACGGATTGTCGGTGGTGGACGGGAGGTCAGGATTTAACGCTGGTGCTTTAGGAGGTGGTATCTCCTCAAATAACCTCCAAAGATCTAATACTTCTCTCCTATTCTGCAACTGCTTCCCTTTGTACTTTAGAAAAATGCATGTGGCCACCGTATCCAGAACACTTTTATCAAATGACCCTCCTTCGGGCCAAATCTGAGGTAACCCCTCTCCCTTTAGCTCGGTCACCCATTGGTCGTGATATTTTTTAATCCGCTCCGCGTACCCTGGTAGATTCTTACAAATATGTGATAAGGGTGTTTCAGCCCCCATCTCTGTGCCCTCCTAGTGCTGGTGTGTCTCCGTGTGTTTGCAACTACAATGTAAATGTAGTATCAATATTATTCTTCGTATTTTACTTCACATTCAATATTGGGCTCCTTTGGGCTCTCCCCCTCCCTGACTGCACAATACAAAACTGGCTGTACACAGTGTCTACTCTGTTCTCTTTGGGGGGCACATACAAGAGCAACCCATCATTTATTTTGACAATATCAACCCGGAAATCAAAAGGTACCCACTCACTTCACTGTATCAACGTTGTCCTCAAAAAAGTTTTATCCGGTCACACTTACCATGACCGTTTAACTATTATACATTTATAACCGTTTTACACATTCACAACATCAAAATGTCTTCTGACACATACGAGGTGCACACACCTCTTGGCACCACTCAATTCACCATTCAAGCTGCCCTCCCTTTCCTCCCTAGCCGGCTGTCCCTATCCTTCTTATTCCGATAAATGGATGCCCATATATATATGTGTATTGGTCTCCTCTTCCCTTTTGTAGTAGGATTCTCTCCCTCTTACTTTCTCCCTTAGCTTTGTACTGATCTCACATTTATTTTTTCCCCCTAACCTTAAAGAAAAAGAAAAGAAGTAATAGCAGTTTCTAATATATTCTCAGTGCCCCCTTTTGCTGAACACTTTTTCTCTTATATTCCACTTATTTATATATTCCCAGTACTAGTCAAGATAGCACTATGCGGCGCCGCCTTCCACCCCCTTTCGGAGCTAGGTTCCCGTCACCTTTATCTCTTATTCACCTCTTAATCCTAATGGCCATATGCGAAGAAAAAGCAAGGAAATTTTAGAATGATCCTTAGTAGATCTGCATACCCCCTCTTCGTTCCCTGTCCTACACTTCTTCCCCCACTCCCTTTACAATCGCTCGCACTCAATACTCACGTGCCCGTCTTGAACCGATAGTCTCCGAAACTGGGTCCGTCCAGGCAGTGTCGCCGTCAGCTCAACAGTCAGCCCCGGCTCCGGCGAGCGGTACTCAAAGGGGATTTTGCAACTGGGATCCCGTACCCCCTCTCTTTTGAGTGCGCACTTCTTAGTGTACCGGTCGCCGTTGGCGGCCAGCCTCCCGGAGCCGGCTCACCGTGCGTATCCCTTTTCGACCGGAGATTCTCGTGCCAAAAGGGGACGGTAGCGTTAGATCGGGAAGAAATAATAGTAAGTATCACGCTTTCGGGGTCACCACTGAAAGCAAGCGTCCCCACGATCCTCCCCGCAATGAGAGACAATGAAGGACTCTCCCAGGTAGGGAATAAAGCCAAGACAGAGTGCGGGTGAGCTTAAATGGGAGTTTATCGATCAGAATAGGGCATGCAAAGAACTCTGCAAACTCCGAGAGCGCTCTGTCTGACAATAGCAAAGACAGGCGTATATATTTACAAAAAACGTCATAAGAACCTACATACTATAGGGGGCACAAGTTCAATGGGATTGGGTGGCGATGACTAACTATAGGTGCTGCTGCGATGTGGTTGGCCGTGGCTGGAGACGTCACTTGGTCAGCCTCGTGGGTTGGGCTGGGCCTGGCAGGTTGGCAGAGTTCATCCGGGCGGTGTTGTTGTGCCATCGCAGCCAGTGCAGAGATGAATGTCTTTTCCTGACTTATTTGCCCTAGGCCATGCACACCGCAGTCATTCAGTCATTGCAATGTTATCTTCTTTAGTAAATTTTCCAATAGGTTATTCTACAGGTTAATGCAACACAGGAGGAATGCACCTTGTGAGGGATCTAATGGTCATTCGTCAGGGCATGGTTACCAGCGTCCTGTTGACCGGAGTCATAGGTTAAGGGGCTAAGCTTCAGGGCATGGGACGGTCGGTACAAGTCTCCCTGTCTTGTTAGATGTGGTTATAAATGTGCCGCTGTGTGTTGCCACAGTGTTGGGTGTCCTCATTGCACAGGGCCATAAGTCTAGGGTGATCTGGTGGGTTGTGGGGTTTACGAGGGGGCGCCTTTGGAAGTGTGGGTTCAGGCCGAGGTTTACTGCTATACTGTAAATAATGAAGGTGGCGGCCCGTGGCCTTCGGTGCTGCAAAAGGGGGGCTGCGCATTTGTGGAGCGGCTCCAGTCTGGTTGGGGGAGGTGGGGCAGCGCGGCGCGGGCCTCTGTTCTAATGTTTTTGGCAGTCTTCGCAGGGTGGGAGGGGAATGGCCTTGCACATTTTTGCAAAGGTATCTTCCTCACGTGTTGCCGGTTCTTTGGAGGTGCAAACATTTACAATCATTAGAACACTGTATAATATTTGTATGAACTACTTGGGAACGCACATTTCACTTTGCTGAACGCATATTAGTTATATTCAGTCTGAGTGCCTTATTAGTACGCTATATTTCAGCAATCACAGCATTTGACTATATGCATATACATCTTGCAATAAATGAGGTAGCATTACGGTTGGTGCAGCACACAGGAAATGACCCGCCACCGTATTTGACGGTGGCGGTTAAGCAAGGGGCGTTGAACACACGCACATGGCAAGTACATTCTTGCACACTTTTCACAGGAGCCCCCTGCATGGTTACACCCGTCTTCTTGTGTACTGTAGCAGCATTAGTTCAGGTATGGCGCAGGACCGCGGGGTATACGGTTTTTAATGATACATCTAAGGACCACTCCCCTGAACTGCTTTTGTCATTTGCACACCCCTGTAGGGGTATGGGTCCTTCATGGCTGATTTTATGTACACTAACTACGCCATTCTACAGGTATCTTTGGTATACATGGTTTGTATGGAGGGAAGACAACAAGTAGTTTTTACATTCGAATCTGGGTACTTTTCCTCTTCTTTCAGAGGACCGTTCTGCAGACCTTCCCATCACCCAGGCCCTGCCGACCGGGCCATTCTGGGAGCAGTGATACACTGCGGATGGTGAAATGTTACAGTGTCAGTGTATTGTGCTAGCTTATGTCCGTCTTGCTCGTGGGAACGTGCTTGCAGCGGATCTGCCAGGGAGCTGCGGCAACAGGGATAATTGAAACCCTCCGAGGGTGGGGGCCGCGCTGCAGTGCGCTGAGCTCACCCCATCCTTGGTAGGCGAAAATGGTTTCTGGCCTAGCTAATTTCAATATATGTGGGCAATCGATACGTGTGGGCAATGTCGTCACCAGGTGGACCCCCCACCACCTGGGCCCGGGTGGTGTGAGGGGCCACCCAATGAGCCATGGCCCTCACCTGGGGAGAAGACGTGGGCGAGGAGGGTCTTTTGGACCAATCCTCCCCTACAACCCCAAGTACATGGCATTGCAATAGTCAAGTCGAGACAATATGAGGGCTCTGGCAAGTGTCAGGCAGCTCGAATCCGACAGGAAGGGTCTGGCTGCGCAGATTAATTTACACGTGTAAGCCGTGGAGGATGCAAGAGAGCTCACTTGTCTTTTAAGGGGAAAAGTAGAGTCTAGGTAGAATCCCAATGTTTTGACCTCCTGTCCAACTTTGATATTGTTCCCATCAATCATGAAGGAATTATAGGCCGGGCCAAGTTTCTTTATGCTGAATGTAGTACCTAAAATGATAAGCTCTGTTTTATCATCATTCAGGCATAATCCATGGGTGGCCATGCATGCCTGGGTGATGATGTACACCCTATTTAGCAAGGCCAAATCCTTTTCATAATCTCCTGAAAGTGGAAGGAGGATCTGAGTATCATCTGCATAGTTAGTGTAGGTGATACCAAGATGATCCAAATCATCGAAAAGGGGCTTGGTAAATATGTTGTATAGTGTGGGGGAGACACGGGAGCCCTGAGGAACACTGCAGGTGACGGGTATAGGGTCAGCTGCCGCTGTGGTAGAGAAGACCCTCATGGTCCTACCGTTAAGGAAGGATGTGATCCAGGTGATGGCTTCAGTGGAAAAATTAGCTGAGGTGTGGAGGTGTGAGCATAGGACAGAGTGATCAACCAGATCAAAAGCTGCAGATAGGTCGAGGAGGAGGAGTAGGGCCGCTTGTCCATTGTCTCTGAGCAGATCAATCTGAGCTTTCAGGTCAATGAGAGCAGTTTCGGTCCCATGTTGGGGACGGAATCCAGATTGTCTCGATCCTAATAGGTTGTGTTCTTCCAGGTGCTTCTGTATTTGTACATAGGCAAACTTGTCCAGAATTTTTAGTAAAAAGGGAACAGTCATTATCGGGCGGTAATTTGTGGGTATGGCTGGGTCAAGTGTGGGTTTTTTCAGTAGTGGGAGTACCCAAGATTGTTTTAGATTAGTAGGTATAGATCCAGTAGCGAAGGAGGCATTTATCAATTTCGTCATAAAAGGTGAGAGATCACGGGCAGCATCTTTAATGAGCTGTGCAGGGCATAGGTCTCCCTGGCAGTTAGATGGTTTCAGGGACAGGATAATTTTTCAACTTCCAAAGTGTTGACTTTAGAGAACTGGAAGCGGGTAGGGTTTGTGGACATAAGCTTATCCCGCATTTTCGAGTTGAGGGTGTCATTCAAGGTGGCTCTTTTGCTGGAGATTTTGCTTTGAAGAGTCACGATTTTATTTGCTAGGGCATTTTGGATTTATGAGCACCAGTTTTTATCTTTGGTGCACGTGTCAATGGGAGTTATGGGGGTTTCTATTTCTTTAAGGATGGAGAAGAGTTCTTTCATGTTAGATTTAGCTTGGGATTTGCGAGAGTTAAAGGAGACTCGTTTGGCCAGGTAAATTTCTTTTTTGTAAAGTGCAGTTAGTTTAGAGAGTTTGATTTTGTTGGAGACTGAAGGGGATTTTTTCCACATGGCCTCGCAGTTTCTTTTTATTGCCTTAGATTTTTGAGGAATGGAGTGCACCATTTGTTGAGGTGCGTTTTTGGTTTACCAGATCTAAGTTTGAGGGGGGCGATGCGGTCCAACGAGGTGGCCATAATCTTGTTATATTCTTCAACCAAGGTCTCGGGATACAGGTTGTCAGGAAGTGTGTTAAGTGTGGGTAGTAAGTTGGGGATGAGTCTTTCTACTGTCATGTTCTTTTTATTTCTAGTAAGAGTTGGTGGGGCCTTAGTGATAGGCGTAGGAGGTGTTCTATCGGTGGAAAGCATGAATGATACCAGGTGGTGGTTGGTCCAGGCTAGAGGTATAGTGTTAATAATGTTCACTAGGCAATTGTAGTCAGCCACCCAGTAGAGTGTTCTGCCTTTTGCGTGCGTAGGTGTCGTGCATCTTTGCATGAAACTTAGTTCAGTAAGAATGTTAGCTGTGGCGCTGGCGAGATGGTCATCGGGGTCGTTGTAACCCAAGTTGAAATCCCCTCGTGTGAGAACTTGGGTGGAACTTTTAAGGTTGTTAGATAGAATAGAATTAAGGTCCTCCTCAAAGGTGCCGATGGGGCCTGGTGGGCAGCAGATCAGATAGATGTTAAGAGTTTGGGAGTTGGTGAGAGGTAGTTTAACTGCTAGAGTTTCGCAAGAGGGGGCATCAGTAGAGGTAGCTAGTCTCATAGCAAGGCTGCACTTGTGGATGATGGCGACACCACCTCCTCTGGAATTGGGACGGTCTTGTCTTAAGATGGAATAGTTATCTGGGACGGCCAGCATTAACTTAGGGCCCGCTGCAGGGTGTAGCCAGGTCTCAGTAATGGCCAGGAAGTCGAGGTCTTCAGTAAGGATTAGGTCTGCAATTTCTATAGCGTGAGCTAGTAGCGATCTGGCATTGATTAAGGCTCCCTTAATTTTAGGGCAGGCTGGGTTTTTGCAGTGCCAACTGAAATACAAAAGGATATATGCTTTATCATTCAATGTAAAGAGGAGCATTCTCTCAGAATACATATACAGAACCCAATTACATGGAAGTGGAAACAAGATGAGTGAGTGGGATTTCATTTGTAATGTCCTAGTTGAGCCCCCTGCCCTGCGATTCCCTCCATGGATGCCTCCCTCCTTGTACTGTGTTCATCTCCTCGTATTACAGATGACAGCACAGTGACCCTGAAGGATCCTCTGAGGGACAAATATAGAGCTGTACATACCTCTGCCATTACACGAGATGCTGCATTTAACTGTGTCATAGGAGTGTAACTGCACAGCACAGCTCTTATTAGCAATAGGGGTGATACTGCACGGTTATGCTTGAGTGGTACAGTGGTGTGCGTAATATGAGAATCTGCTACTGCGTGCAGATTGTTTTTCTTTAGACAACTAATTATATTAGAAGTATAAAGGTTTATTTCTGACTTTTGTTTTAAGTTTCAAGCAGTATTTGCGAACGGCATCGTTCGCTATTTCCATGGCTTCCTGCCAGTTACAGCTGCCATGGAGGTGAGGGGTTGTTTCTCCAGTGATGGGTTGCACTCAGGCAAGATTTCCGAAGGAGTAGAAAGCAGCTGTGCTATATCCCCAAAAATCTGGTATAAGAAGATGCAAGTATGACTTGGGCTCTGTGGGGGAAGAGGGCGAGGCTTTGAGGAAGTGATGTTAAACATAAATCCCATTAGACTAGGAAGTGATGTTAAACATAATTCCCATGGGCTGGATCAAGCCCCTGAAACCCTTCCCTCAGGCGCTCCACACAATGCATATTGCAAAGAAATGCGCTGTGACAGAGGAGATGATAGTCAATGTTCCCTGGCCGCACAGACTTCAGGTATATTAATTAACATGAGAGAAAGGCACTGTCACCTGTAGCTGATTCTCTGCAGAAGATGTAGGGTGCAACACAACATCATGCTAAAAGCAAAACCTCTTAAATGAATAGGAAACTATATCAAGGTGAAGAGCGGAAAAAGCACATAGAAAGAAGCAGTCAACTTCCCATTAAACAACAGTTTTCTTTTAAGTCAAAATCGTAAAATCTTTTCTGCAGCTACTCGGAGGATTTTGCCACCATTTATAACAAAGGATGCACTTATTATGAGCTCAAGACGATGAACATAAATATCCCGCGAAACATCATTAGTGCTATCATCAGGAAGCAATGCCTGAAACCAAGATGAGTCTACAATTAGTATTACACTTTCAGCTCAGGTTCCTTCAGCAGTCTACCACATCATCGCTCTGCAGCATAATTGTGCACCCCTGCTTCAACAATAGAGCTTAAGTAGGTTCCTTTGTAGGATTAACTCATTTGTAAACTTACATCACAAAATGTAATTAAAACTGCAACCTGGGATACCCCCTGGTGTGCCCCCTTCTCCAAAATAGATAGCTATATCTCGGGTAATTTGCCAGAACCGGGTGTTTTTAGAAATGAAACAGCCGCCATCTTTTTTTTTTTTCGCAATACCAGAGATAGCCGCAGCTATAGCCTAGGATTTTGGAAAATGAAACGCAGGAAAAAAGCCATTTGCAGGTCAAAAAACATGCACATGTTTTCAGGCTGGAGGACACCAAGTGAAATTTGGGAGCAGGAGGGTGTCTAGGGACTGAGTTTGTAACACAAAGCTTTCTGTAGCCTCAGCTATAGCTACAAATAGCCGACATTTCATAGGAAACTGCATCACAGAAACAGCGTGTGTTGTGGGGGGAATGGGAGAGGGCAGAGGAGGTGCGGTGGACATGTGTGTGGGGAGCAGGCACAGAGTAGGACACTTGGTTAGAGCCTGGCATGGCAAGGATGCATGTCTTTCCTACAATGGGTTTTTTCTGATAACCGAGATTACAGAAGGACTACCAAGAGCCGAGGGTGTCTGTAGTTCCGTACCCGCGGTTATAGTTTCTTTTTTTAAAAAAAGAAAGGTTTATTTACAGCTATAGTGACGTTATGGGCAGAAAATCACAGTATGCATTTGAGACTCTTACCTATACAGTATCCGGGACTGACTTTGCCTAGTTGTGAGGAAGATGCCGGCTCCCTCAAGGGGAAGCATACCAAAATGTTGCCACGATTGTGGCGACATTACAAATACTGCGCCCTTGCGCAGAACAAAATGCCGACCCTCATTACACCGACTTAGTGTAATGGTGGTCTGGGGTTGCAGGGGTGTCCCCCACTTCCATTAGATGGTAGTGGGGGACAATAAAGAAGAATAAGTTTAAAAAGAAAAGAAAAAAGTACCCTGTTGTGCCAGTTCCGACCCACGTTAGTTGGAGAAACTGACGCTGCAGGGATAGACGAGAGACAGTGGCACACACAAAAGTGTGCCACCAAAAAGGTAAGTGGGTAGGTGGGAGGCAAGTACGGTGGATGCGGGGCACACTTATCTATGTGATCCCTGCGCCGCGCTGTAATGGAAGTCGACATTTTGAAAGTCGACATTATGGGCAGCACAGTGATCACATAGATCCCCTCAGGTTATGTTGCTCAATTTGCACAAGTAACCTTAGAGCAAGGCTTCATAATGGCATTCATATTCAACTATTTCACTTTTTCTACCCAGGTTACTGAAGTTAAGACTTATTTGCTTGGACTTGTCCTAAGCTTTCAGTGCACCCCCTCCATGGAACACCTCCAGCTGTCTGAAAAGAAAAAGACATGAGAAATGGTACGATACCCCTGAAAATAGAAATATTTAAATTTTGTCTGGAAGAAAATGGTATCTCCCACCGTGATTCAATTGTCCCATATGCAGCACAAAACTTTGCACTGTTTCAGAACCAGTTTGGGCAGCAGTAGGAGAGGTTGGAAGTTCTGGAAGGTACAGTGGTGAATGTGGATGGTCCGAAGGTGGTTGTGGTGATTTCTGGTGCAGAGGTGGACGCCACAGCAGCTGTTGGCAGTAGTTTGAAGAAAAAGTCATGAGGAAATGTTAAAGAGTTGTTTCACAAACTGTATGGGTTTTTTCAATCCACCTTGTTTTTTTCCCTAATGATTTTTATAAGTGAAGACAACAACAGTGTACTATGCACACATGTTGTATGAAATATAGTGCATACGATGTAATACTTTTAAGGGTAAAAAATAAATAAACATGTGTAGGACTTTAACTATGTTTCATAAAGTATGTTCTCTAACTAATTATATTTTTTTTACAGACTAAAAAGTGCATATTATGACATAATGTGCACATATTACTGTGAACATGGCTAGTGTCTGTACCTCTGCGCATATACTGTATCCCACTTTAGATACATTCACCCAAAGTCCCCCATCCTTACTAGCTCAACCGTGCATCAAACTTGCTGTCTCTTTATTCTCTCCATTGTTACCCAACCCTGTTTCTCCTCATTTACTCACCTTACTTACATCTTTAGTACTACTAGTGTACCCCTGCCATGTCTTTCTCAATGCATACACTCTACCCACATTTTCTGTACCCTTATACAGCCTTCTTCCACCCTCTTGACCACTACCCACCCACTGTTCTGCTACAGAATGTATTCATGCTTCTGTACTGTTCTGCCATTTTCTCTTATACGGTATATATCTCAAAATACAACTTACAAGGAGTAGTAAAAACACACATATATACATATATAAATATATATAAATATTATTATTTCATAGCTATCTCACAAGCAATGTGATTGGGCAAACCACACGTGGATTATAGTGGCAACGACTGGAGTGCATAACCGCAGCTAGGAAAGTGCATATCACTGCACGGCACACTTAGTCACGGCTATTCAGGGCCCCAATGTTATCGCAGCTATATACAAGCCAATGGTATGTCGTATATTTTCCCTGGTTACATAGCCACGGCTACCCGACATTTCGATTGAAATTGCATCACAGACACAACAAATGTTATATGGGGAATGGGAGACGGAAGGGGAGATGCGAGGACACCAGGGGTGTGGTGGTTGGTGGCATGCATGTTGGGGTCACCTGGTGAGGTCTTGGGAGTGCAGGAAAACATTTCTTTCGTAGTTTTTCCGAATAGCTGCGGCTACGAAACAAGCAACCTCATTGGGTGTTGCTATACCCGCAGGTATACAGTATGCAGCGAGTCAAACGTAGGCAAGTCAACATATCTTGTTAGGTGATTTGTTGCTGTTCTACATGTGGCTATATGAATAGCTGCTGGTATTAAGCCATACATTTCTACACAGCGTGAGAAACCTTAAGGTGTCTCCCTCCCAGGGATCTGTCATCCAGGTGGCCAGGACATGGCCATCGCTATTGGATCCAGTTCCTGGGGGTTGACCAATGAGGGAGGATCACCTGGGTGGGGTCGGGGTCCTTGGGGAGTGGAAGTGGGACACCCTTCTTCTAATACCTTTTCCCCATCCACCTATATAAGAATCTCACTCAGAAACTGTACCCCCCCCTTTTCCAACACGAACACTTTCGTACACCACGAAAGACGAAGAAACAACCACCAAAGTCATCTATCTGACATGTCCCAACACAAGGGTCAGGCAAAGTCAGGCAATTGATCCAAATCAGGCACACCGGACAGCCCTTTCACTTCCCCACAGGGATAAAAGGTGGAGCACAATACGAGCAAGACAGACCACATGACGACTCAGCTATCCAAGTATGGCAGTTCAAGAGGAGGAGAAGGACGGCGAGAACCGAAATGGTGATAAGGAAAGAAGCGACCTTGCCCTTTCTGACTCAGGCCCATGAAACCTCCAGAGAATGAATCGTAAGACCGCAAACAATAGCCAGCTTGTGTTGCAGTAGATTTCAAAGGTACACAGTACCATCCTTTGCTGATAACCAAGCCAGGAAGAGACGCTTGCCTCTGTGGTACCGGCATTGACTCCAGCGACGAGAGATGCCAAGCGGTTCATCAGTCTGTGAGTCAAGGGGAGAACCGATAAGAAACTGCACTGTGTTGAACGAAAGTAGCAAATGGCTAATTGAAGAAAGTATAAAGAACTGTTATTAAGAAAGGGAAAAGCCAGCTCTAGAGGAGTCCAGCACCACGTGGGTGCTCACTCGAGAAACTCTGGGCGATTACCCGATTGTTGAAACTACCGTTACCACAAGGCCTTGGGAGAGAGGCGAGAAAGGGGTCAAAGTGGTTATACCTGAGTCTAGCAAAATCCTCTGTACAGACGAAAGTCTTTGACCGCAGGGAATTGTAAAGTTAAGGGAAGTGAATCCTGCATCGCAAAGTAGATGATTGTGAAACTAAGGTGAGTGAATCCTGCATCATAGGAAAGTAGAATGAACTGTGTGATTGGCAAGAGTGAACCCGACGGAGGGATGTCGATAGGAAGGGGCGAAGCTTTAAGTCCCAAAGAACAGTGGGCCTCATCACGACTTGGGCGGTAATGCCGGCGCTATTAGCGCCGGTGCTATCTGCCCTACCGCCGAACTCCCCGGCGCTAGTAGCGCCGGATCACAAGTTCGGCGGTAATGTTAATCCCCATTCCGCATTGAGCCCATTCAGGAATGCCCCATTCCCCATTGGGCTCAATGGGGAAATTTCACGCTAATACCGCCTGCGGATTTCCCGCTGGCGGTATGAGCGCGAATTTTCGGCGGATTTCCCCCCAGCTAAGAGCTGGGGCGAAATCCGCCTAAGTCCTGATTTGGCAGACCCTTAAATCCGGCGATAATAGCGCTACCGCTGGATTTAAGGGTTACCGCCAAGTCGTGATGAGGGCCTAATTGTTGAATGAGGACGGATGTGCCCAAACTCTGTGATGGCACATTTGATGGTGCCCAGCGTAAATTTTTCTTCAAAATCCTCCACATTTCATTTTCTTCAAGGAAGTGTTAGCTGGAGGTTCTTCATGGTGGAGGACTATCTGCCATTTATTTCATTCTGCATAATCACAAATCACATCATCGCTGCTCCTACTGCCGTGTTCAGACATGTTGAACACTGTCTGAACTGGGATGAAAATATAATAAAATTAAAAAAGACACAACAAAATGGACCATGCCACTTAACATTTTTTTAAAAATGAAAAAAGAAAACAACTAACTAAAATAATGAATAGACAAACAGAACAAATCACAGGACAAAGGATGGCAAAATGGATGGGAAAATATGAGGCGTTTGCTGATAATAACCTTCTTATACCTCACAGAGGACCCGCTCACCACTCAGAAGAAAAAGCAATGAGGGAAAGTTATGCAGTTGTGCATGGGTGTGGTGAATATATTAGTTGCTATGTCCAGCAACCAATCAGGCGGCATGGTTTATATGCGCGGCTAAAAGTCATGTGTCACTGCAGCACATGTTCTGATTGGTCAATTCTGCAGGCACGGTTTATCATCATAGCTGCGCCTACGGAACTTAACACATAATTGGTTGATGCATTAGACGCACTTATGTGTAGGTGCACATGCGTAGCACGAAATCTGATTGGTAGAAGGTCTAGGCGCAAATGCGCGTTAAGGAAACAAACCACCTGATTGGGCCTTCTCGTTGACACAGTAATACAGGGTGTGCAATACGATTGGTCGGCAAGAAAGCGCATAGCCGTGTGTACGAACCTCACAGCCTGATTGAATATCCTGTTGACGTGACTACGAATCATGTGTAGGGACGTAAGCACAGCGCGCAAAGTGATTGGTCGGCAGATTAAGCCCAAATACGTCATTGTGCCTGGGCGTAGCCAAGCGTATGTAACTCGCACTATGATTGGCTTTTTTGTGTAGCACGGTTTTGTGTAGCCACGGCTATTCACCACACCCAAAGACACCTATATTTTTTCTCATTATTTTTGTCTCCTGGTGGGTGAGCTTAATTGGGAACCTGCAGGACCTTTTAAAGAGCAGTAATGTAATTTTTCCATTCCTTTTTTTACCTTTTTGTTCCTATACCTTTCTACTTTGTCCAGTCATTTGTAATTTGTGTTTTTTTTATTTTAGCTTGTTTTTATAAAAATAACGTTTTCCATTTCAAGTGGCAAAGTCCTTTTTGTGTTGTGTTTTTTACAGTTTCGTGTTTTCCTCCCCATTCCTGAGTTTTAAGTATGTCTGGGGCCAGCAGTGATGAAGAGGTGGTGTGGGTGTGTACTGTTGTACCTCCAATGAAGAAGCAGTGTGCCCAGAAAACTGTTGTTAATAGCTGGCAGTTTTTTCATGTGAAGGAGCAACACAATAAGGAGGTTGAGGAAGTTCAGTGTGTTTTTTGTGGGAAGGTATTGTGGAGAAGACCTTCAAATAAACCATCATAAAGTTTGGGAAGCTGTACTTTGATTCAGCACCTCGTCTGTGTCCATTGGGACGATGTGGAGGAATCCTATAGAAAGGCTTATTTCCATCTCAATATGAGAGCCCGGGGTGCGCAATCTGCATGCCAATATCTGCCGGCCAAAAGCACCTCTGCACCGCTGCCTTTCACTTCTGTTGCTTCCATTGTTCCATCCACCGCCACTCAACCTCATCCCATCCTGCCTGCACCCGATCTACAGGACTGCCAAATAATGTGTTTGAGGTGTCACAACTGGATTGTCGTGGGGGATGCCACCCTAGATAGTTGGAGAAGGGCTATTTTAGAACACTGGGTCAATTGCTACTGCTAGAAATATATATATTTTTGTAAGTGGCCATTTCTTTACCCCCTTAAAAAAAAAAGAAAAGCACAAAATACATCACAAAACAAAAAATACATAGAAACATAAAAGTTCCTTTTCTTACCCTTTGTTAGATGTGCGATTCCTGATGTTTTTCCCTTCCCAATTCCACCCTCCTCCTTCCCTCTGCCCCAAAACAGCCCTTTTCTGGGCCAAGTTTTTAGTTATAAAAGTAGACAATACAAAACACAAACTGTATGAACCAATAATCCTTAATTGGTCCTTTTAATACAGTGTGTTAAAAAAGCACATAAATATGTTTTTATTTTAGCCGCGGGTACACTGGCAGTAATGATAGTAGCCACGGTAGCCATCAATGTTATGTTATGCTATGTTGTGCAATGTTATGTCTCATATGTGTCTGGTAGGTAGTCCTGAAACATTCTGTTTTAAAATATATTAGGTGTAGTATTTGTGCAAAATTACTGTAACACTTTAATGACTTTCACTTCCTCTGTAATAAATTTAACTGGAGAAAAATTTTAAACGTTAAAAAAGCAATGTTTTTTTGTCAAAATAATTAGTTGGGGGAAGTGGATGTGGGATTTATGGAATAATAAAGCCCTTAAAATTCAAGGAATAAACTTTAGTTGCAGGGACGTTAAGGCGAGTAATACATTGTAACAAAACCTATGACCACAATGATGACATCACAGATGACATCTCTAATTACATTACAACAGTAACCGGCACTAAGCATGTCCTTCAGCCATGGTCAGTGTGCATGGCCAAATAAGTTTTAACACATTAATGGGCCAGTAGTCATGGTCTTCGGCCATGGACACTGGCCACGGCCTACAGCTGTGCCCACTGTATATTTTAAAACACTAATGGGCCACCAAAAAGGCTGTGTGACACGAGGTACGTAGTTAATGTGGATCTAGGGGGTTTTGTTGTGTTAAGTTCTCACCTTAACGTCCTTGCAACTAAGGTGTTTTCCTTGAATATTACATGGCCTGCTGTAGCCGCCCTGTAGTTATGGTTAAGTTGCTCAACTCATTGAAAGAGCACTATTTGGGCAGCTTATATCATTAGTGCAGTTCGATGAATCCTCACCAAACCCTGTAAAGTAAGTATATCAACTACTCAGAACAATTATGCAAAGTTTGGTGCAGTTTTGTCCTTGGGGGTACAGTTGTAGGGGGGGTCCCAAAATTTGTGGAATTTCTCATAGTCCCAATGGGAAACTTTTTTGGCTTACGCCCACAGCCCAAACCGCTGGATGGAATTTCACCAAATTTAAGCTACGAGCGGCAGCTTGGTCCCAAAAGCGTGCTTTTGTAAATTTGGTGTGTATCCGTTCAGTCGTTTTTTACAAATGGACAAAGAGCAGGTAAAAAGAAAATAGCAATATCTGGGTCCAGTCCGTGATTGGATGTTGAAAAATATTAGGTGCATCATATTTTTTTAAAGGGTCACCATGTTGGATCCACAGACAGCCGCCCTTGTCTGCGGATAGCGCAGTGAGAGAAAAGTCTGGAAAACACACATGTGGTTATTTGGTGGCTGAAAGAGGGCCTGGAAAGGGTGGGGTAGTGGAAAAAAGTTGATATTGAGCTGTTTTTATAGGTGAAAAGGGGGTTTGCAGATGCCGCTGAGTCTGCGGACATCTCTGCTGACCGCAGACAGGGCAGTGAGAAAAAAGTGTCTGGAAAACACATTTGGAGTTATTTGGTGGCCAAAAGAGGGCCTGGAAAGGGTGGTCGAGTGGAATAAAGTTGGCATGCAACAGTTTTTATAGGTGGAAAAAACGGTGTGCAGGTGCCACCAAGTCTGCTGTCTATTTTAGTGTCTGCGGACATCATTTAGATGGCAGGGGAGTCTGGGGTTGTCTTGTTATTTGAAGGTGTATTGTAAATACTTGTTATATGGTTTAATGATATTGTGGTGGTTGTGGCCAAATTCTTGGGGGCATGGCCTACGGCCTTCCCACCCAAGAATCTGACCACTTGCAACACATAGAATAGTAATATGTATATAGTAATTATAGGTACTGTAGGGGGAGTATACAGTATTTGTAATATGGTGGAATTATATAATTGTGAAAAACCAGAGGATGTTTCACAACCTAGTCCCTGGGGATCCGTACTCAGGTGGCCAGGGAAAGGCCATTGCTTTTGGATCCCGATCCTGGGGTTGGACAAGCGAGCGAGGATCACCTGGGTAGGGGTTCCTCGGGGAGTGGGGGAGAAGCGCCCGATGGTGAGACATGATATCTCCCTTTCCACAAACTCTCTAACCTTTATGGATGAACCACAGCTCCCATAATTCCTCCCCACTTTACATTGACAACCCTATTGAGCCGAGGAAGATGAGGAATGAGGCAAGAAAGATTAGCTCTACTGACTTGCAATGGCTCCGTCTTGTAATGAGGCCAGGCAGCGTCAGGCACATAATCCTAACTATACACACTTGCCACTTGTTAACACTCCCTGTCAGGATAGAAGGTGGCGCAGACAGACACATTCTGAGCGAGGCTGGGTACGAGAAGGAACAGCTCTTTCGGGGCTGATGCGAACCAGGTGATTGAAGTTGGAAAGTCAAGGAGCTGATCGGCCATTGTGGAGATCGAGAGAGAGCCAGGCGAGAATTCCACACTTTCAGGAAGCCGTAAGCGTTTCTAGACTGAACCTGAGTCAGCAGAAGAAAGAAACCTTCAAGGTGCTTGGAAACGGCCCGCGACCCTCATGGGTGAACAGCAGAGTTGGAGAGGATCAGAGGAGGCATTGGTAATGGCCTTGACTGCTGCATGAAGAGCGTTGATGAAAGGAGACCGCTTAAAACGACCGACGAGTAATCGAAGGCACCCAAAGACCGGTTTGTGTTAAAAGCAAAAATAACTGTAACTCAAAAGTTGAAGGTTGTGCGAGTGCTGACAAAACACAGAATGGAAAGGACAATTGCTGAATTGTAAAAGGAATTGATACAAAGTAACAGAGTGGCCCTGCAAGGTGAAATCACACATTCAAATGTCTCTGTGTAATGTTCTGAGTTGTAGTGTATTACAACAGGAACAAAAGGCAAGAAAGTAACCACGATCTTGAAAGAAAGTTGAATAAGTAAAAAGCAACGTATGTAAACTCGCAAGAGGGCAAAGTATATGAACTTTGAAAGAGGCCAAGAAGGCAAACTAAAGAGAATAAGAAATTACAAGTACCAAGAGGCATTGGTGTTGCAAGATGAGAAAGATTGTGGATTATAGAATTGTTTTAATAGAGGTCGAAGGGGTCATGCAGAGGTCTACGTAAAATCCTTGCAGTTTCGAATGTCTTCGAAAGTGAAAAGACATCTAAGACAAAACGTGGGTAAGGGAACACCCACAAAGTGAAAGACAGACTCCAGCCTGGCAGAGGGAAGCCTGTGCAGAACTGTGTGATAAGGAGAAAAGTGGAAGACCTGCTGGAGCCTGGCGGAGGGAAGCCTGTGTTGAATTGTTGGAAAGGTCAAAAGTGGGACTGTCTATTTATGACAAGGCGACAATGTCTAAGGAAGTGATTGAAAAACCAGACGCTTGAAGCCCGAGCCTGGACTGTTGAATTGTACCAGTAAGCCAAAGTGTGCAAGACTGATGGAACTGTGCCATCCACGTATCCTTTTTAGGAAACTCGCTAGACCCCGTGGTGCTGAACGTGGGGAAGGGAGTTGTTATTTAAGCCATTCTGACATTTCTTTTGTGACACTATTTTCCTTTTGTATTCCCTTAACACATTTGTCATTTTGAAGAGGGCAAGGTTATTTATTTTTAGTATAGGCCTTTTTATTTTGAATAGACTGACTTGGAATTGTTTGTTATTTGTTTAGTGGTCGAAACTACTCCCATTCTAGAGTTAGGGCCAGTTAGGAATTCTACCAAACCAACCGAAATACCAAATAAAGGTTTTCATAACTTATATCTATTGTGTCTGTGTCTACTACTTGATACCATGCCTTCCTTACATAATTGAAGTTTATGTGGTATTTAGGATAGTAGGACAATTGAGGATAGTACTGCTTGATGTCTCCTCTGCCCTTAACACCTATCCTCATTAAACGTTAACATGATACCTTTAGCATCATGGACCGGGCACTCGACTGACTGACCTGTTTTCCTCACTAACTTCCCTTACCAGTTGCAATTGGGCCGTTTCTACTGCACCACCTAACTGTCTACCTGGAGAGTACCCTAGGGTTCTATCCTATGATTGTGGCTCTTCAATATCTATTTCGTCCCTCTCGCTCACCTGATGTGCTTCTTCTTTTCTCATTTCCAGTGTTATGTTAATGACACACAGCTTTCCTTAAACTTCCCTCAACTAATTCCTTTTCCTCTTTTTTTCCCCTGATTGTTTGACCACCATCAAGGCATTGTGTGTGGCTAACAATCTATGCCTCAATGCCAGTAAACCAGAGATCTTTCATACTGTGACACCTGTGCCCTGTCTTTCTCCTACGCTCTGGCCACCCTGTTTGGGCCCTCTGCTCTCACCACACTGTGAGGCCAAAAACCCTGGGGTCATCTTTAAATCCTCTCTCTCCTTTACTCCTTACATTTTGGATTTTGTAAAGAAAGCCCACTTTTAGCTTCACCTCCTTATAGGCATTGTACCGTTCCTCACCTTCCCCCAGAAGTTCAATGTTTCTAGAGCCCTGGTCCTCTGTAGGCTGGACTACTGCAACAGCCTCTTCCTTAACCTTCCCCTTTGTTGTCTACATCCATGTCGGCTAATCTAGAAGAGGGCTGCAAGACTTATCCTTGGTCTCAAGCCCAGAGATCGTATAGCTGCAGCCCTAAAATGTGTACATTCAAGATCCTCTGTATCATTGACGAGGCTTTCTGGGGCCTGTGACTACAATATCTCCAACTTAGTCTCCCTAAATACTGCCCTGCTAGATCCCTTCGCTCCTCTCACTCAAGTCTCTGCTTGTCAAATGCTTTTTGAAACAGCGGGAGGCATGTCTCTCTTTTTGGTGAGTGCCTCTCTTTGGAACAGCCTTTCTGCTCTTATACTTCAGCTAAATTCCCTTAAGTCCCAGAAACATCTGAAAACTCTGCTTTCCTCTTCCTGTTATACTTAATCCCTTCCTTGCTACCACTGAGACTGATGGCCTGGTCCTTCATGAACCTCAAAGGTTCCAGGCCCTATATCTTGTTTTACACCAGTACACCCCCCCACCCTTCAGCACTGTCCTTTGCGAGTCTACCGCCTGGCGGCTGTGTACCCAACCCTTGAGACTCCTCTGCCCCAGCAGTTAGCCAGTGGCCTCCCACCTTGGCATCTTTTGGCACTTTCCTTCTGGGCTCCTATCAGCTCTTGGCCATCCCTACTCCTCTTAACATTCATGCACTTCTCTTACTGCACAATGCATATGTGCATTTATAGCAGCAGTGTGTACAATTTCTTGGGATAAGCAAAGGAAATGCAGATGCAAAAGATTTCTAGAACACTGTTAAGTGGCAGTTGGTGTGTGGAAGTTTAATATGTTGATAGTCTTATATGATGAGTTGTCTGAACTAATTGGTGGATAGACGTGTGACTTTTTGAAAGCAGGCAATGAGGGAGTGTTACAAACATAACAGTAAAAAGGGTAGAAAGGCTGTCTTGTTCGCTGGTGTGCGCGTGCAGTCTGGGCTTTTTAATGATGTATGGCCTGGAGAGGGGACTGCAGAGACCTCAGATCGTCATAAAGGTACATGGATTATGGTCCTTATTGTATGCTAGAGGAATGTATTTGGGACAGAAAATTGTTTATGGGCTTTTTTCTTTTCCTCTATTATAACATTGTCCATTATTGCCATTAGCATTGTAGACAATGCTAATGGGAATGTTGGAGAATCTTATTGAGTCCTACTACTTTTCTGAAGAATGTAAAGTAGATGGAATCTATAAGCTTATTTTTTTACTTCTATTTTTTAACTGTGACAGATGGTTCCTAAAGGAGCCTTTTTTGGTGGTTTTTGATTTTGAATGTTTTTTTTTCAGCAGAGGCCAGGAAGTAAGGTGGAGAGGGAAATAAGGGAAGGGGCACCAACCACAGATATGGAGGGGCAGGAAACACTTCGAAACTGCTCCCCCTGCAGAGTGGTGTGTTGCAGTATATAAATAGTACTGTTGTCTTGGAAAGATATGGAACAACAGCCTCTTTTATGGCTTGCAAGGTAGCTGGTGGGATTGTGTGCCCCACAGGAGTAACCTGTGTGGTGGCAGTATTGCTTGAGGAAGATGAGGTAAAGGAAGACAGCCTACTACTTCCTGAGAAAGGAACAGCCTTTCTCGGAGCATCCCGGTGGGTGGATTTGGTGTGGTGGTGCATGCAGGTGGTCCCATAGGAGTACTGCCCAGGTTGTTCGCGACTGAGTACAATGTCAGTGCATTTCACCTTGGTCGACTTAGCCTTCGATAAACCCTCAGCGGTAGTAAAGAACTACCACACCCATGATTCTTTCTGGGTGCTGCAGGTAGGCATTTGTCTCATCTTCCCGGTCCTCTTGATTCTTTTCTGCATCATTGCTCTTTTTGCATTGTCCAGGCCCTCCAGCTGGTGGTGGTGGCTCCTGGGGAGGAGGAATGGCCATGGCTGATGGCATTCTTGAAGTTATATAGCAGTTGTGCTAATATTCTTCCAAGCATGTGTTCTCTCCTGGATTGCAGATGGAAAATCAGTAAGAATAGCGGGTTTAGAAGCACCTCCTGTGAAACAAGAAGAAGGGAAGAAACTAACAAAGTGAATGATTACTCTTGGGATTGCCTAGCGGAAAGCTTGGCCTCAAGGAATGAGAAGTATCGCCCTGCTGACAAGCCCAAGAGAAACATCCGAATAGCATCATGGAACTGGAGAGTATTTAAACACCTTTTTAACAACACAAGCTGGGATTTGGAAAGAGTCGATATTTTTTGTTTCCAAGAGACATGGCTGCAGGAAAAAACACTGATCAACGGCTTTTCCGTATACCATAAACCAGCTGTGAAAGGAAATAAAGGGCATCCAAAATCAGGTCTGCTAACTATAATAAGAAATGGGCTAGACTGGAAGGTGCAAGAAAACCGAAAACCCAAGCCCATACATTCAACATCTACTGATAGCTCTAGGGATTAGCGCACCGTATACCTGCAAGTGGTTACTATTAATAAATATCTATTGGATCCCGGCAGACACGGAGACGTTCAATCTGGTTGAACAAGTAACCAAACTGATAGATCATGGGAAAACTACTTATAACAACTTGAGAGTGGTGATATGTAGCGACCTGAACATTGACTGTTTGAAACACGAGATCAATGATAATATTCCCCATCAAGACCTCTGTAAATCCAAGAAAGGCAGGACTTTTTCCTGGATGCAGGTTATGGAATAAAGAGAGCTCCATATGCTGAATGGGAATACACCGGGTGATATTCCCCGTGCTTCAACATGGAGACGGTGAACTCAATCAGCCACTTTAGGTTACCGTTTCACCTCCTTGAATATTCTAGATGAAATAATCTCACTGGAAGTGTTGAAGAAAGATCTAAGTGACCACAACATTGTTGAGATAAGTTGTAGTAAAACCCAAAAAGAAATAATTGGGGCAAACATCGGAAGGATTGAAGTGGAACTGGAAGAAAAAGGTTCCGGATTGTGAAGAAAGGAAATACCAGTTTTGAGCCGCAATTTTGCTAGATTATTTGAAGTAAATTCAGATGGGGTGGATTACACTCCGATCCACAGCAGTTATATGGAGAAGAGATCGGGAACAGAGAAACCCTATTTCAACCAGAAACATAGCAACAACCCTAAAATAATGGCACAAAAAAGAGAATTTAGGAAAGATCGAAAAGCTATGAGGGACAATCCAAATTCGATAAAAGTAGAAACTATAAGGAAACGCAAAACAACGATATCGGAATTGGCTGATATCCCATAAACCTATACTCATTCAGAATGATAGGGAACAAATGTTATATGTGGTGCTAGGGAAGAACTCTAGACATTTCTGGCAAATAGTAAATACCCTTGGTTCCCCACAGGAAGCTCTGCAATGCAATCCTATCTCGGAGTAAGTTTGGATTCGGCATTATGTGCAATTGTTTAGCGTCCCAGGTTCTGTCAAACCATTGGTGCAAGAAATGAGTTGCTCATCATGGAACCTGCAGTTAGAGAGAGATGAATTACTTGCACTTATTAAAAATGCAAGCATCTCGCGAGCCTCTGGACGAGACAGCCTTACAAACCACATGTTAAAGGCAGACCCTGAACATTGGCCAGACTTTTGTTACATTCTATTCAAACACATTCTGAATGTTGCGAAAATCCTGCCTACATGGAAATGTGCTATTGTGGTTCCAATCTTTAAGAAGGGGGAGCATGTGGACCCTCTTAACTATCGTCCAATCGCCCTGCTGGATGTTTTAGGGAAACTGTTTGCTTCAATGCTGTTGAAGAGGCTGAATAACTGGCTCTAAAATCAGGAACCTTTGATAAGAAACAGACTGGATTTGTCAAGGGAGTTGGATGTAATGTTAACTTGCTCCTACTCAATACTTTTAAAAGTTGCACTTTAAAAACAGGAAGGCCTTTTATACTTAGCCTTCATAGATCTAAAACAGGCTTTCGACATTGCTGATCGAAACTGCCTTTGGCAAAAATTGAGAACCTGGCGGTGTCCGGAAGAGCTCCTGCAGCCCATCATGGCCTTACATGAAGACACTGGGATTCAAGTGAGGCTAAACACCTTTGGGCTATTATCCTCAAAGATCGCTACAAATAAAGGCCTGAAGCAGGGATGCTCTTTGGCCACAACCTTTTTTGATCTTTTATTTTCAGACATGACAGAGGATCTAAATCTACCAACAATCTGCCCTCCTAGGATAAATGGTGTACTGTTGGGCTGGATGATTTATGCAGATGATCTAGTGCTTCTGGATCAAACTCCTATCGGTTTACAATGAAGTTTAGAAAATCTGCAGAAATACACAAACCAAAATGGTCTAGAAATGAATGTCGGGAAATCCAAAATTGTAGTGCTGCAGAATCTTAGAGGTAAGAAAAAAAAACATTCCGTTGGAGATTGGGAAATGAGATGATGCATGTCGTAATGGTCACAAAATATCTAGTGAAAGCAACCGTCCCCAAAAGGCAGTACCCTCCCCGCAATGAGAGGCAATGAAGGACACACCCCAGGAGGGAATGAGACCACAACCAAGTGTGGGTGAATGTAAAGGGTTATAGCTAATCAAAATAGGGCATGCAAAGGACTCTGCAAGCTCCGAGAGCGCTCTGTCTGACAATAGCAAAGACAGTCTTATTAATTACAAAACCACGTCACAAATCCTACACGCTATAGGGGGCACATATTCTCAGGGATTGGGTGGCATCGACTAAACTATAGGTGAGGTAGTGATGAGTCGCTCCAGGATAGGTGGACATCGCGTGGTGCCAACGTGGGGTGGATAGGTCAGCTGGGCTCATTGGGGTGGAGCTGCCAGGCCAGGCGCGGTCAGTGTTGTTGATAGATGGCTGCACTAACATTCTGCCCTTGTGGCCACACGCACACAAACACTCATCCGTTAGACGGTTCCAGTTGTCCTGTAAATCCTACAACATGTTACTCTAATAAATAATAGGAGACCGGAGGAACAACATGCAATGTGGAGCTTCACCATTACATCAGTGCACTGTTACTTTTGACCTGTTGACCAAGTGTCATAAACTTGGGTGTTTGGTCTGAGGGCATGAGGTGAGCTCACTTGTCATTCCGTTCTTGTTAGATGTAGTGAAGGATTACTTTATGATATGTTAGTACAGGGTTGAATACCTATCTCCAAGGCCCATTAACTTGGGGTGAACTAGAGTACTACTGGATCGGCGAGGGTGCACCTCTGGCCCCTTGAGGCGGTGGGGTTTAGGACCAGGTTTTAAATGATTCATTTGGCCGACCATGGCAGCCTCGGATATGGGTGAGGTGAATACTTGAAGCGGGTCCAACAGAATGAGGGGAGGTGAGGCTGTGCTGCCCGCGCACCAGCAAGCCCTGGCGGGCCTTGGCGGGAGGAGGTGGAGATGGCCTTGTGGTTAGACGCAATTCTCTGTGCCTGGGCTGCACACTATACCATACGAGGGGACGATTAGTAAAGTTAGTAACATTAGGATTATTACACATTTCTAGTGTTTATACATTCATGCACTACTTCATATGCGACTATGAGAGTCTGGCTGTGTTACATATATCACATAACATTAGTTGAATACATTTTAACAATTACATTAGATAGATAACACATGAGGTAGCATTAGGTTTGGTTGTGTACTCAGGAGCATAGAAGCAATACGTTCCTTTGTGATTGTACATTTACATTCTTGTCATAACATTTAAACGTGTCCCACTGTATGACACAAGTACTCTCAGTAATGCTTTTTCGCCTTCCTTTATACATTAGCAGCAATCGTTAGTTAGCACTAGGTGGGCTGTGTCAAGCTCTTTCGTTGAGTCTTCAAGGCACATGGTATCTTGTGACGGGCTGGGGTCATTCTTGCTTTATCAGTACTATAAACATTTATCCCTTTCCCAACACCTGTGTTATAATTTATACACACTCTGTGAATCGTTAGGCTCTGGTATGCGGTTAACACTTCATTTGGGCAACATAGGCAGGGGTTCATACACGGAGGTATTGACACCATATATTTAAAATGTTAAGGGTTAGATGCTGGGTCGAGGCCTGTTCAATTGGGATAGTTTTTGTTATTTTCCAGACTTGAACCGCGAGTCAGGTCACTTCGAGGACAGTGATGTTCTGCGGAAGGTAAATGATACAGTGTTTGTTCTGATATTTGCTCGTGTCTGGTTGCTCTAGAGAACGAGCCTCCAGCGGATCTGCCATGGGGTGGAGGCGCCAGGGGGGTGCATGGCTCCCTGTACGCAGCGAGCGGGTGCCAAGCTGCAACTTTTGCAGGCAGACTGTTTCATTGGGGTTTTGGTTGCTTCTATCTAAAATGGAGTCTTGAAGCTTTTGAAATGGTGTCTGTGGTGTGTTACAGTACAATCCGATTGGCCCTGTGTGTCGATCAGCAGCCACCCTGTTGCCTGTGCACAGGTGCATGGTGGGCCTCTGTCGAGCCACAAGCCTCATGCAGGTGGGGCACGTTGGGGAGGGGATCCCATGGACCTATCCTCCCATACATTTGGAGTGTATATCAATGCTAACAGAGAGGATAATCCATGGACCCTGGAACTGAGAAGGAAAACAAAGAGCCCAAGGGCACAAGCCCTAATGATTCATAAGAGATACGGAAAATTCAGACTACTTGCAATTATTCAATTCTATCAACAGAAGGTGATCCCAGGGCTGACCTATGGAGCAGAAAGTGCCCTCACTTCCTCTTGGGAATATGGGAAGGACTGTATTGGAAAAAGATCTTGGGCCTACCAAACTTGCTACCAATGGCAGCAATAAGATGGGATTTGGGTCTTCTCTCCATGTATGAGAGAGTAATGTGGCACTCGCTTACCCTTTACAGGAAAATAATTATGGAAGAAAGTCCGGCTCAATATGACATTTTCAAAGAAAAACCTGGGTTTTCTCCAGACGAGGTACTGAGAGTATGGTTTGTAATCTGCAAACAAATACTGAATAACATTGACTCGAGTGAATTGCAGCTCAAGCTGAAACAGGGAAAGACGAAACAAAAATTGTGGTGTGCTGATTGGAATCAAACGGAAAGAAGAATGGAAACTTCTAAATTGGGACGTTTGGCCAAAAACAACAGTATGTGTTTGAATCTAGTTCCTAAGTCCTGCACAGAGAAACCTTTTCCTCAGATTTAGACTGAACATTCTGCACTACAAATAAGTTCTCTTTGCAAGAGGCCAAATTGGGACTTCTGACTCGTCTTGTAGATTCTGCAAAAAGCAAACTGAAAGTTTGCACCATCTATTATTGGAATACCTGACCCTAAGACCATCTAGATCAAGATACTTGCGGGAGAAGGGGGGATTTGATCGAAAACTCACCATTGCTGGACATAGGTGATTGGTGAGAACGGTTTCATAGTGGAAACGATTTTAAGGTAATTTTTGCATTGAAACATTTTAAAAAGAAATCCTGCCTCAATAGTTGGTTCCAGGTGGCTGAATAAGGGCAAAGGAAAGTTATTTATAAGCTAAGGGGAGAGTATATAAGTCTTCAGGAATTGAAGGTAGAGGACCTGATGAGATATTGATGTACTGATAGCCCGGGTCTAGGGGTGTAAATTAACGTCTACTTCTCTATATTGTACGGTTTGAATTCTCCTCCCCTCCTATTTTTACTTCTATTATTATTTGTTCTTTCCTTTTTCCTGTCCCCTTTCCTTTCCTTTTACTTCTTTGATAAAACTAATGGTAAACATTTGTAATAAACTGTATACTAAAAATAAAAAAATAGAAAAGTCTAGGCGCTATACTAGGGTACATTTTCATCTTATAACTTCCTAGATCAGTTGAAAATGCAATTTCAAACTGTTCGCGAAGCACAGACCCATTCGAAGACACATCATCACACCGCGCACGTGTGCATGGTCACATGACACTGCCCAGAAAGTCTGCGATGACATCACGCATTCGCGAACGTCGGCAAACAAAAAAAAATAGTAGGAAGTTCATAGAAGTGTTACAAATGTTGCTTGAAGGTGGAGAATTGCACAGTTTTAAGGTGAAGTTTTCTTGTTTGGCTGAAAATGCTGCTATATTGGGGGTAAGTATAATATTAGGAAGTTGTGCCATATTAGGGTGCACTGGTAAAAACCCATGAAATTTAGTGTACAATCTTTGTTAAAGGGACGTTATAGTTAAGTTGCACTAATAAAAACCTGTGACATTCAGTGAAAAAGAATTGCTACAGGGACGTTATGGCTACAAGTAAAACCGAAAACCCCCAGAAATTTGGCATTCATGGTAAGCTAAGCAACTATAACTCGCGCCACCACCGTGCACTGCTAAGAAGAACACCCAGGACCTGAACGATGACATCACAAATGTAATTGATGACATCACTGATGACATCACATATCTGGGCTACTTGTTTTTGTTCATTGAAATATTTAGGCCAGGTGGTGGAAACCGGGGGCTGGAAAGGGTGAGGGGGAGGAATAAAGATGATATGGAGCTGTTTTTATAGGTGAAAAAAATGGGTGCGGGTGCCGCCCTGTCTGCGGACACCGTAGCAGTCCGCGGACAGCGCTGTGAAGGTACAGCTTGGAAAATACATTTGAGGTTATTTATTGGATGAAAGAGGGCACAGAAAGGGTAGGAGAGTTGAATAAATGTGACACGGGGCTGTTTTTATGTGTGAAAGAAGGGTTTGCAGATTTCACAAGTCTGCGGTCAATTTTAGTGTCTGCAGACATTATTTCAATTACAGGGGGTTCAGGGCGAGTTTTGTTATTTGAAGGTGTATTGATCATACTTGTTAAATGGTTTTATTCTATTGTGGTGGTTGTGGCCAGTGGGCAGATTCTTGGGGGCATGTAAATGCCCCCAAGAATCTGCCCACAACCACCACAGTAGTAATATGTGTATAGTAATTATAGGTAATGTAGTGGGACTATAAAATGTTTTTAATATGGTGGAATTATATAATTGAACTGTATATGATATTTATGATTGTAGTACAATTGAGGACATATTAATTTAATTGTGATACAAAAGTTCCCACATGGGTTGTGTTTGCAATGTTGGTAGCAAGATGTCAGAGGTGACTAGGAGACCTATCATCAGGTACTTCATGTATAAAAGATTGTATTAATCTAGAAAATATTATATTGGAGTGTTGTTAATATAGGAACGTAATCATATATATACATACGCAATGGCTGCAGCATGCACCATAGAATGAAAATATTTTTAATCTGGTAATTTTGGATAGTAAAATAATGAATGCTACCATATCAAAATTTTGAGTAATGTTAAACATGGAATAAATAGCTAAACATTCAAGACTTAATACACACTTGTGGCAGTACAAACAATACTTATGAAGACCCACAATACATACAAGTCAAAGGCACATACAGGGATACTAAAGTAAGGAAGAAAGAAACAACATCACCAGACAATGTTAACATTAAGGTTCATCCTCATGTATACAATTGAATTGTGTTTGAGGCCTGCTTATTGCCCCATGTATGTGCACTATGAGCTGAGACCAAACCCTAAGGAAAGTACTTTAAGAACATGCAACAATATTAATGTCTAGATATATAGCACATTTTCACTGTTCATATTCTGACTGTCAGTGAGCAAAAACACCTGGCCTAGATATATCAGTGAACAAAAACAAGTGGCCTAGATATGTGATGTCATCACTGATGTCAGTGACATTTGTGAGGTCATCTTTGATGTCCTGGGTGTTAGCGTTAGTAGTATGCAGTGGTGGGGCGAGTTATAGTTGCTTAGCTAACCATAACTGGCGAATTTCTGGGGGTTTCGGTTTTACTTGGAACCATAACGTCCCTTTAACAAATATTTTTCACTGAATTTCATAGGTTTTTATTAGTGCAACTTAACCATCATGTCCCTTTTAACAAAGTTTTTTTTACTGAATATATATCTATATATATATACCTTACAGGGTCTGTAGTTGTGGTTAAGTTGCTCAACCCATGGGAAGAGCCGTTTTTGGGTAGCTTATAACTTTGGCACCATTTGAGAAATCCTCCCCAAACTTTGCAAAAAAAAGTATATGGCTACCTCTGAATGATTTTGCAAACTTCAGTGTAGTTATTACGGGGGGAGGGGTCAAATGTATAGAGGCAGGTCCCAAAAACTTTGAAATCTAGATAGGCATACATTGAAAACATTTTTGCTTATGCCTACAGCCTAAACTGCTGGACAGATTTGCACCAGACTTGCGCAAGGAGTGGCGGCCTGGTCTTGAAAGTGTGCCATTGCAAATTTGTTATAGATTCCTCCAGTAGATCTTTCTATAATTGCCAAAAAGTAGGTTCAAAAAATGTGTGATATCTCTGTCCGGTCTGCGGACTAATTTCCGGATTCAGAGTCCGCAGACACCTCTGAACTAATCAGGGAGGCATGTGACATTCGCAGACATTCAGTGCTCCTGCTGATTGGTTATTGAAAAAACATGAGCTGTGTAAAACCTCCCAAAACGGTCGCCATATTGGATCCGCGAACCACAGCCTTAGTCCGCAGACAGCACGTCATAAAACCACTCTGCAAAATACATGGATGAAAGAGTGTCTGGGAAGGGTGAGGTGTGGAAAAAAGATGGAGTCATTTTTATAAAATGGAAGTGGGGTTGCAGTCTAGTCCGCAGTCAATTTTACTGTCCTTTGTCATATTTCGATCTGGGAACACAAACATCTGCCCGCAGACATCATTTGGACTGGGAGGTGTGCTGTGTCTTGGTATATTTATGAATAGTTCATGAAAGTAGTGAGTGTGAGTAATATGTGGGGTGAGTAATGTGTTTGGAATGAAAATACATATGTCAGTTTTTCCTGAAGTGTGTAAAGTGGTTATAGTGGTAAAGTGGTTATACCATCGCTGAAGAGTATAGTTGTGGCAAGGCGAGGTTATACCATGGCTAAAGAGTATAGTCAATGGGAAGACAGCAATTCCCCAAAAATTTGTGTAAATGTTTTTTTTTAAAATGTTCTAATTTTTTTTAATTGAAAAGTAACCTACATAGAATAAGGGAAATACTTGAATATGAATGCTGTCATTTTAAAAATGCATCTTTTTAGCAGCATTTTATTGAAAGTAAAAAAAATGCATAGGTGCATTATGAGCAACACAATTTATAAATGTTTTGCCAGAAAGGAAAACACAATTGCAAAATATTTCTACATTACTGGTAAGTGGAACTTGGTGTGAGCCGGTGTAATATGTTGCCACTACATGTAATCTGGTAGCAGTGCCTGTACAATTGTGTAGCTGTATATGTAAGGAAACGTACTGCATTTTAGAGATGGCTATTTTTAATAGCATCTGAGTAAAACACTGACAATGCATAGGTGTACGAGCAGCACTAACATTTTCAAATTCTTTTAAGTTCAGAAGAAGGCACTTTCTGAACACTTTTATGGTACAATTAACTGCCACTTGATGTGAGCAGGTGGAAAATGGTGGCAATATACGGTATCTGATAGCAGTGGTTAAAAAAGAGGATATTGTTATGAAGATGCTTATATATATGTATAAAAAGGTGGTGAAAAAATACTTTTGAAAATGAAAGCATACATGTAGAATGTCTTATTAGATGTAGATCTTCTATCGAAGTCTGTAAGAGGGTGAACAGTAGTTTGTGATAGAGGAGGCTCTGGATCACAGGACAAATTCACTCTCAGAGTTGAAAGGTAGATTTTAACTGGTGAACTGAGTAACAGAGTTACATGTAGAGTTTTTGGATGTGATTGGTGGATGGATGTGTGACTGTTCAGAGAATAAAGGTAAAAAGGTTAGAAGGGCTGTGCTTTGTTCGGATGTCCATGGACATCCGTGACTGTTCGTGGATTGCACATGCCATCCGGGTCCTCCAATCAAGCCAGGCATGGAAAGAGGACTGCGGAGTCCAGGGACTGTCAGGACGTTCGCAGACGGTAGGTGGAACAGCCACTGGGGTGCGTCATGTTTCATGATGGTGTAATGTGAGTGGGAAGTATTTTTTTTGTGTGCTTTATTGTGCATTTGGTTTAAACAAACAAACCTTAAGCACATTAATACATCATTATTATAACAATAAAATATTAAAATACATACATCTGCTTGTTTTTAAAAAGGAATAGGAGAAGTTAATACACAATAGTAAAAAATACTTCTTAAGGCACAGAGTAACAAAAAAGGATTCCAGTTCGATGATGCTAAAATTATGATCAATTGGCCAGCAGAGAGCGATACATCAATTATGCCAACTTTACCAAAATTCCTATCGCTATCAGACAGTCTATTCATATTGATAATTCCTATTGATAGATGTCAACATTCATATGTTCTTAATCAGATGCATTGCTACCCCCCAGATATGGAAGGCGGCAGCCATTATCACTAGTGTTTTAGCACCAATTAGAGTGCTCCAAAATTGCTCCAATTCTATGTGACTATCGCAGCTTACAAATGCTCCATAGCTCTTACTATATTGGGTCCTCAGATTCGGGCATGCAGTTAGTAGATGGTGACTGGTTTCCACATTTTTAGAGCATAATCGACAAGTGCGCTCTTCCCAAGGAAGACCCCCCCAGGCCCACTTGTATTCCTCCAAAGGTAATATGTTTAAGCAAAGCTTAAAATGAACATTTTCCGGTCTCTACGGCACAGTTTTTTTAGGTATGTCCTAGGGGTATCTGGGAAGAAGGCCTGGTGAGAATACTCATTATATCTCTTTTTTTGTGAAAGGTATTCAGCATTATTTACCCTATCCCAACTTTTTTGTCTCTTAATGGTTTGTTCTACTAAAACAGAGCTATGTAGCAGTGAGGTAGGGAGGTGTAAGCTGTCAAGATGTCTCGTTGTGTCCAGCCACAACTCTTCTACAAATCTGTTGCTGACTTGGCTGTCTCTTTTTTTTCTCCAATTAATTGCATAAGAGTATTGGTATTGACATATAGTGACACCAATTTGCAGTACATCATTGTGCACTGCACATACCACGAGGAAAGGAGTTATATAAGGCCATACTCTAGTCTCAGTGCCTCGACTGGGACGGAAGAGGCAACCGGGATGATCAAACGCAATATTTTCCCCTCAATCTTTCCCAGCCATCCCACATATTTTAAGGGGATAGCTTCCAGGCTTTAGGGTAGGCTGGGAATTATATACACTCGATAGATGTCAGGGGTCCCTTCCACATTGTATCCGCAGTGCCAGTTAATGTGACTTTTCACCGCCAACCAATTTCTCCATATTTTTGCATGAGAATATTACTGTAGTATTCTGCGGGCGGTTGATGTTTTATTGGAAAACCAAGGTACTGGTACTCTTTTACAATGTCTAGATTGCGATCATTGAGCTTCCATCGAAATGCTGGTTTAGATTGTATTTTCCCAGCCCGACACATGATCTTTGGTTTAGATTAGTTTATGATCACGTTATTTTCTTTTGCGTACTGGGCCGATCCGTCCAGGGATCTCTAGAGACCAATCGGCATGGTGTCAAATATGATTGTGTCATCTGCATATGTCATACTTAAAATTGCTTCCCCATTGATTTTATGGCGGAAGTTGCGTGCCACACTCAATTTTCTTATCTAGGTCAGCTACATACAGATGATACAGAAGAGGGGCCAGGACACACCCTTGTTTTAATCCCCGATTGGTTGGAACATTTTTGCTGAGATTACCCTTCAAATTTAGGCAGACAGTCACTGCGGTGTCCCTATGCAGTTTTTTGATAAAGTACAACAATTGCGCATCTATACCCCATTTTTCAAATTTGCCCCAGAGCCTTGACCGATCAACCAGGTCAAAGGTCTTACTGAAGTCCACGAAGCAGCAAAAAAGATTGTGTTTTTGGCCCTCGAGGGCGTCAGTCATAAGGAAATGTGTGGTACAGTTGATGGTGTTGTACGTCTTCCTAAAACCCATCTGAAAGCATCCCAGGATGCCTTTCTCTTCCAGCCATCTAAGCAGTATTGTGGCAAAGATGTTCTGGCTGGCATTGAGCATGGCCAAGAGATGGTAATTAGTATTGTCAGATCTGTCGCCCTTAATAAAAACCGGTACAAGCATAGAGCGATGCCAGCTGTCAGGATAGTCACTGCTCCTTTCTATCTCCACATATAAGCTTAGCAATATTCTCAGTCAAAGTTGGGGATTTGCTTTAAACAAGATGTTTGGGATTCCATCCGGACCAGGGGCCCTATAGGCTTTTCAATTTTTTATAATATTTTCTATTTCCTCTAGCTCCAGGTCAAGTGACCTATTATTTGAATTGTAGTCGGGCTCCTTTTCTATTCCCGGCTTTATCCCCTTATTAGTGTAAAGCTCAATGAAGTGATCCACTCAAGCTGATTCGGGATTGGATTGAGATCAATGGCCACAGGGGCTTTTTGACAATCGTTGAAGCAGGAACAAAATTTGCGATTGCCATTTGTTTTCAATAGAGCGGATGCTGCTTGCCAACTGGCGATTAATAATGCTTTTGTGCAATTTCTATGTCGTGTTGAGAGGGATAACCGCCTAGCCGCCTTCTGAAAAATTGCTTTAGCAGGGTCTAAACAAATGGCAGCTCTATCTTTACGTAGTTGTAGTTTCTGATTATGTATGATGGTATCAAACGGGGCCGTTGTTATAGGGCCTTTTTTCAGAAACAGGTTCTTACTTGTAAGTTACAGACAATGCATTTGTCGTCTAACAAATGCCTCCAAATTTTAGAGCAACTGTCATGGTCTTTGTTCGACTTGAGGCAGATTTGTCTGAAGATAGTTATTAATGGCGTTTATTTTCCCCTGGGACCATCTTATGCGGTTACCAGAAGTATTGATTTCAATGTTATCGCACACAAATCCCGACTTTCTATCAGAGGGCATTTCGGTGGTCACTGACCATGCCAACATCGCGTGGTCGCTCAGTGTGGTCATTGTGCTAGTCACTCTGCCACATAGTCATTGTTGCAGTGTCAGCAGCAATGTAGTCGATACATAGATCGGGTCTGGACATTAGTCCATGTGTACCACGGCTCCTTCTTGTCCATCGTATATACCAGTAGCAAAGCCAGATCGTGCATCTTCAGCAACTTTTTCCAAGAACGATCAGTATCCCCTGCCCACTCCTTCAACAAATACATATCTTTCACATTTAGATCACCTGCAAGCATGATAGGATGTTTAGGATGCTTGTCTTGCCACTGAAGTATAGTGTCTTGTATTATTAATTGATTTAGTATGAGCCCCTGTGGGCGGATCATATACATTAATAATCAGCATTTTAAGACCGTGAAGGATCGACAACATTGTACATAATACATAGGGGGAAATGTACATGGGTTATAAATTGTTTTAACAAACAATTGGCTTGTGCTCCTGTTGACAAACCTCCACTGGCTCGTCCCCGCTGTGAAGGCACAGCGGGGTTAATTACCACAGTGTAACCGTCAATATTAACTGGTTTGGTGAGCCAAGTTTCCTGCAATAAAATGAAATCATATTTTAAAATAGCAGCTAAGCCCGATGGACAGGAGATATGATATGGCATTTATAACGCGCCTATACACAAGTGTTTCAAGGCGCGACGAGGCAAGGGAAGAGGAACAGAGGGAAGACGGACAACAATCTTACTAGGCCAGGTGTCATTCAGATTGCGCAAGTGCATGGGAAGGGGGAAGGGGAAAAGTGCATGGGGTAATGGGGAGAGGAAATTGCAATACATGGGATAGTAGAATAAATAAGATCAATAAAAAATACGGTCAGCTGGTGGCAAGTGCAAGGTAAGTGCAGACATAAGTGCTGGTGGCGGGACTGTAGGGATATAGAAAACAGTCCCCAGGTGTGGGGGTTGCCAGGGAGGCAGTGCAGGTGTGCAACTGGCGGGGCCGGGGCCCGAGATCAGAATGGTGGCGGGGTAACCAGTGCAGTTGCAGTTTCAGCCAGGAATTCAGCAGGGGAGAGGGGGAGAGAAAGCAAAAGCAACAATGAAGGTTTTAAGGTGCTTCCGGAACCAGAGATGGTTCTCCTCAAGTTTCAGGGAGGCAGGGAGGCTGTTCCAGAGGGAGGCCCCAGCCAAAGAGAGAGATCTACCACCAACTCGTTGCTTGGAGAAGCGACTGACCCTGAGGGATTTGGAGGCGGATGAGCGAAGAGCTTGAGAAGTAAGATATTTAGGAAGAGAGAGTTGAAGGTATTGAGGCCCCAAGCCCTAGATGGCCTTGTGGACAATGCAGAGGGTTTTGAAATTAATCCTCGCAGCCACTGGGAGCCAGTGCAGAGATTTCAGTCCTGGAGAGATACGATCCCTGGGCTTGAGGCCAAGGACATGTCTCGCAGCCCTGTTCTGGATGAGTTGCAGAGGGCGGAGAGTAGAAGCAGGCAGATTTAGAAAGAGGCTGTTGCAATAGTCCAGCCTAGAGAGAACCAGAGCTCTGGAGACAGTGAGCTTCTGGGGGAAGGAGAGGAAAGGAAGAATACCTCTTTGGAGGGACAGCTGGTAGTGTGATTTCTTAGAGACGTCAGAGATGTGAGGAGAGAAGGAGAGTCTGGGGTCGAAGGAGACCCCAAGGTTTTTAGCCTTGCAGGTGGGAGCAGGAAGAGGGCCAAGAGAGGCTTGCCAGAGAGTGGCAGGCAAGGAGGGAGTGGGTGTGCCGATGAGGAGAATCGCAGTTTTACTGGCATTAAGGCAGAGATAATTGGCGGCACACTATTCCTGGATAGCAGACAGACAGTCAGAGATCAGTGAAGGAGAAGAGGTGGCTGAAGGTAGCATGAAAATTCGCTGAGTGTCATCCGCATAGCACTGGAAGTTGGGGCAGAGAGCGCCAATGCAGTGAGCAAGAAGTGCCAGGTATTGTTTGAACAGCCAGGGAGAGAGGTTAGAGCCCCAGGGAACACCACAGGTAGAGATAGAGATAGAGGAGAGGAAGGACCTAAGTTGGACCTGGGAGGGTCGATCAGAAAGGAAAGAAGCCAGCCATGCCAGGGCCTGACCCGGTTATCAGGGATACGATTGAGCAGGATGGAAGCCAGCCATGCCAGGGCCTGACCCAGTTATCAGGGATACGATTGAGCAGGATGGCATGGTTGACTGTGTCAAAGGCAGAGGAGAGATCAAGCAAGATGAGGACTTAGGGGGTGTTAGAATCAAGGTTGGAGAGCAGGTCTTCACGGATTTTCAGGAGAGCAGTTTCTGTGCTTCTGGCAGCTCTGAAGCCAGATTGATGATCATGAAGACAACCAACAGATTCAGTGTGGAGATTGAGCTGGGAGATGGCCAGCTTTTCCAGGAGTTTGCCCAGGAAAGGAGTGATGGAGATTGAGCGATAGTTAGCCGGGCAGGACGGGTGTCGACAGAGGGATTCTTAAGAAGAGGGTGCACAAGGGATTGCTTCAGGGCAATGGGAAGACTCCAGTGGCGACGGAGTGGTTGCAGAATTCGACCAGAGCAGGAGCCAAGGAGTCGATGTGGTCCTTGATAGCTTTTGAGGAACAGGGATGAACCTTTTTTGACAAGACTTTCATAGATCGGACTTGTCTAGAAACCTTGTCTGGGGAGAACAGGGGAAAGGCAGAGAAGGAGGGAGGAGAGGTGGCCGAAGAAGGGCCAGAGGAAGAGCAGGGAGCAGAGGGAAGAGGGGGAGAGGAAGAGAGAGAGAGGACAGGATGTCCTGAGTTTTAGAGAAGAAATGAGAAGCCAGAGCCAAGAGAAAGGAGCAGTATCCTTGTGTGTTCCATGTGCAGCAGGACATCCGGAAGGGACATACAGGGAGTCAATTTGCTCCTTTCTGGATATGTGGGAAGTACAAAAGCCATATGGAATGGCTGAAACACATCCTATGCTCGTTACACTTTTTGTTTCATATTTCGTATGACCAAGAAAAGGGGTTGGGACAATTATTACTGTCTCCTTTTGTTTTCTTTCCTATACAAATGCTCTACAATTTCCTTTCGCATAGAATGTAGAATTATAGAGACTTACTAATTTAAGCATAAATGTAAAGTAGATGTAGTCTACAAGACTAATTTCTTATATTCCATTTTTAACTCTTTTTTGTGGAGTGCAGACATGAACATCTGTGTGTAGAATACTTTGAACATGGAAATGTGATTTGCTATGGGATTTCTTTCTGATTTTATAGCTATGAAAATAAAACTAGTGAGTATGAGTAATAGCTTTGTGTGTTTGTAATCTACGTATATATATAAAAGGGACATTTGTGGATGTGTGTGTGTGTGTGTGTTCGAAATGTTCAGCATACTTCCCAACCTGCTACAAACCTGCTTATTTGGCATGCAGGTAGGTTCCATGGTCCATGGTGTAGACAATGTAACAAGTATAAAATATAACTTCATCAAATTTTCTTTTTAAGCGGTCTGCAATGCTAACCCCAGTCATATGGCTCATCGTGCCATAGTTCTGCCGTACTTCTACGTTAATTGTTCCTAAAGTTCAGCAGTTCATGAAAACTTCAGCAGTTCACTGTTCCTAAAATGTCCACACTATCCGCATTCTAGCTGACATTAGCGGCACTCATGTTTGAAGTCATGCAGGTAACGCAGTATGGTGCTATTGTGCTATTGTAGTAATGCAGGTGACAGGAAACGGTGCATGTCTATTCATTAGTGTCCGCAAAGGCGCTATCCGTCACATCATGGCAAATCTATCATGATAATTACAGAAATTAATTTCCTGCAGAAGTTGATGAATGTATGCCATCTCAACAGTATGAAGCTTACACGCTTCAGCCCCACATGTACAGCGCATATTTTGAGGTCGCTGCTGCCTGCTAGATCAGGACACAAATAATGTTGCTGCACAACCTCAATGTTCCAACTCAAAGTAGCTGGAACCGATTTATGGGATTCATGCTCTTCTCATGGTCAGCTTTATGTGGTTTGGTCCAGAGTTAGAAACAAAGATAATTTGTTCACACTAGCTCCTACAGGAAAGACTAGCAATATTGTTTACAAAGAAGCATTGGTGTAGTTCATTAAACAAACTTCAAACTAGGACTGAAGTAGCAATTACTGTGCGAAGCACAGGTGCATTTGCTAGTGTGAAAAACCAGATGGTGTTTCACAAACTAGTCCCCGGGGATCCCTTACTAAGGTGGCCAGGGAAAGGCTATCACTTTTGGATCCCGACCCTGGGGGTGGAAAATCAAGGAAGTATCACCTGGGTGGGGGGTCCTCGGAGAGTTGGGGAGAAACCCCCGATGGTAAGATATGGTATCTATTTTTTCCACAACCCATCTAACCCCTGTCCCTGCTTATTTTATGGGAAACTACAGCTCCCATAATTCCTCCACATTTTACATTTACAACACTACTGAGCCAAGGAAGATGCGGAATGGGGCCAGAAAGATTACTTCTACTGACTTGCAATGCCTCTGTCCCTGCAATGAGGCTAGGCAGAGTCAGGCACGTAATCCTAACTATACACAACTGCCACTTGTTAACACTCCCTGTCAGGATAAAAGGTGGCGCGGACAGACACATTTTGAGCAAGGCTCGGTACGAGAAGGTACAGCTCTTTCATGGCTGATGCGAACCAGGCAATGGAAGTTTGAAGGCCAAGGGGCTGATCGGCAGGTGCGGAGATCGAGAGAGATCCAGGTGAGAATTCGACAATTTCGGGAATCCGTAAGCATTCCAAGACTGAAACCAAGTGAGCGGAAGAAAGAATCCTTCAAGGTGCTCGAAAGCAGCCCGTGAGCCTCCCGGGTGAATGGCAAAGTTGGGGAGAACCAGAGAAGGCATTTGTAATGACCTTGACTGCTGCATGAAGAGCGTTGATGAAAGAAGACCGATTAACACGACAAGTGAGTTATCGAAGGCACCAAAAGTGTGGTTTGTGTTAAAAGCAAAAGAAACTGTAACTCAAAAGTTGAAAGTTACGCGTGTGCCAATAAAATGCAGAAAGGAAAGGACAATTGCTGTACTGCAAAAGGAATTAATACAAAGTAACAGTGGTCGTGCAAGGTGAAATCGCACATTCGAAATTCTCTGTGAAATTTTCTGAGGTGAAGTGTATTACAACGGAATCAAAGAACAAGAAAGTAACCGCGATCCCGAACCAAAGTTGAATGAGTGAAAAGAAAAGTATGTGAACTCTGAATATGCCAAGAGGGCAAAGTATATGAACTTCGAAAGAGGCCAAGAGAGCAAAGCTAAGAGAAAGAAATTCCGAAAAAGCCAAGAGGGCTAAGTGAAGAGAAGGAAATACAAAGAAATATTGGTATTGCAAATGAACTTTGAAAGATGACAAGCGGGCAAAGTAAAGAGAATAAGAAACTACAAAGAACAAGAAGTATTGGTGTTGCATATTAATCTTCAAAGAATCCAAGAAGGCAAACTAAAGAGAATAAGAAACTACTAGTACCAAGAGGCATTTGTGTTGCAAGATGAGGAAGACTGTGGGTTGCACAATTGTTTAAAGAGAGGTCGAAGTGATTATGCAGAGGTCTACATAAAATCCTTGCAGTTTTGAAAGCCTTCAAATGTGAAACGACACCTAAGAAAAAATGTGGGAAGGGAACACCCACAAAGTGAAAGACAGGCTCGAGCCCGGCAGCCGAGAGAAAGGAGCAGTATCCTTGTGTGTTCCATGTGCAGCAGGACATCCGGAAGGGAAATACAGGGAGTCAATTTGCTCCTTTCTGGATATGTGGGAAGTACAAAAGCCATATGGAATGGCTGAAACACATCCTATGCTCGTTACACTTTTTGTTTCATATTTCGTATGACCAAGAAAAGGGGTTGGGACAATTATTACTGTCTCCTTTTGTTTTCTTTCCTATACAAATGCTCTACAATTTCCTTTCGCATAGAATGTAGAATTATAGAGACTTACTAATTTAAGCATAAATGTAAAGTAGATGGAGTCTACAAGACTAATTTCTTATATTCCATTTTTAACTCTTTTTTGTGCAGTGCAGACATGAACATCTGTGTGTAGAATACTTTGAACATGGAAATGTGATTTGCTATGGGATTTCTTTCTGATTTTATAGCTATGAAAATAAAACTAGTGAGTATGAGTAATAGCTTTGTGTGTTTGTAATCTACGTATATATATAAAAGGGACATTTGTGGATGTGTGTGTGTGTGTGTGTGTTCGAAATGTTCAGCATACTTCCCAACCTGCTACAAACCTGCTTATTTGGCATGCAGGTAGGTTCCATGGTCCATGGTGTAGACAATGTAACAAGTATAAAATATAACTTCATCAAATTTTCTTTTTAAGCGGTCTGCAATGCTAACCCCAGTCATATGGCTCATCGTGCCATAGTTCTGCCGTACTTCTACGTTAATTGTTCCTTAAGTTCAGCAGTTCATGAAAACTTCAGCAGTTCACTGTTCCTAAAATGTCCACACTATCCGCATTCTAGCTGACATTAGCGGCACTCATGTTTGAAGTCATGCAGGTAACGCAGTATGGTGCTATTGTGCTATTGTGCTATTGTAGTAATGCAGGTGACAGGAAACGGTGCATGTCTATTCATTAGTGTCCGCAAAGGCGCTATCCGTCACATCATGGCAAATCTATCATGATAATTACAGAAATTAATTTCCTGCAGAAGTTGATGAATGTATGCCATCTCAACAGTATGAAGCTTACACGCTTCAGCCCCACATGTACAGCGCATATTTTGAGGTCGCTGCTGCCTGCTAGATCAGGACACAAATAATGTTGCTGCACAACCTCAATGTTCCAACTCAAAGTAGCTGGAACCGATTTATGGGATTCATGCTCTTCTCATGGTCAGCTTTATGTGGTTTGGTCCACAGTTAGAAACAAAGATAATTTGTTCACACTAGCTCCTACAGGAAAGACTAGCAATATTGTTTACAAAGAAGCATTGGTGTAGTTCATTAAACAAACTTCAAACTAGGACTGAAGTAGCAATTACTGTGCGAAGCACGGGTGCATTTGCTAGTGTGAAAAACCAGATGGTGTTTCACAAACTAGTCCCCGGGGATCCCTTACTAAGGTGGCCAGGGAAAGGCTATCACTTTTGGATCCCGACCCTGGGGGTGGAAAATCAAGGAAGTATCACCTGGGTGGGGGGTCCTCGGAGAGTTGGGGAGAAACCCCCGATGGTAAGATATGGTATCTATTTTTTCCACAACCCATCTAACCCCTGTCCCTGCTTATTTTATGGGAAACTACAGCTCCCATAATTCCTCCACATTTTACATTTACAACACTACTGAGCCAAGGAAGATGAGGAATGGGGCCAGAAAGATTACTTCTACTGACTTGCAATGCCTCTGTCCCTGCAATGAGGCTAGGCAGAGTCAGGCACGTAATCCTAACTATACACAACTGCCACTTGTTAACACTCCCTGTCAGGATAAAAGGTGGCGCGGACAGACACATTTTGAGCAAGGCTCGGTACGAGAAGGTACAGCTCTTTCATGGCTGATGCGAACCAGGCAATGGAAGTTTGAAGGCCAAGGGGCTGATCGGCAGGTGCGGAGATCGAGAGAGATCCAGGTGAGAATTCGACAATTTCGGGAATCCGTAAGCATTCCAAGACTGAAACCAAGTGAGCGGAAGAAAGAATCCTTCAAGGTGCTCGAAAGCAGCCCGTGAGCCTCCCGGGTGAATGACAAAGTTGGGGAGAACCAGAGAAGGCATTTGTAATGACCTTGACTGCTGCATGAAGAGCGTTGATGAAAGAAGACCGATTAACACGACAAGTGAGTTATCGAAGGCACCAAAAGTGTGGTTTGTGTTAAAAGCAAAAGAAACTGTAACTCAAAAGTTGAAAGTTACGCGTGTGCCAATAAAATGCAGAAAGGAAAGGACAATTGCTGTACTGCAAAAGGAATTAATACAAAGTAACAGTGGTCGTGCGAGGTGAAATCGCACATTCGAAATTCTCTGTGAAATTTTCTGAGGTGAAGTGTATTACAACGGAATCAAAGAACAAAAAAGTAATCGCGATCACGAACCAAAGTTGAATGAGTGAAAAGAAAAGTATGTGAACTCTGAATATGCCAAGAGGGCAAAGTATATGAACTTTGAAAGAGGCCAAGAGAGCAAAGCTAAGAGAAAGAAATTCCGAAAAAGCCAAGAGGGCTAAGTGAAGAGAAGGAAATACAAAGAAATATTGGTATTGCAAATGAACTTTGAAAGATGACAAGCGGGCAAAGTAAAGAGAATAAGAAACTACAAAGAAAAAGAAGTATTGGTGTTGCATATTAATCTTGAAAGAATCCAAGAAGGCAAACTAAAGAGAATAAGAAACTACTAGTACCAAGAGGCATTTGTGTTGCAAGATGAGGAAGACTGTGGGTTGCACAATTGTTTAAAGAGAGGTCGAAGTGATTATGCAGAGGTCTACATAAAATCCTTGCAGTTTTGAAAGCCTTCAAATGTGAAACGACACCTAAGAAAAAATGTGGGAAGGGAACACCCACAAAGTGAAAGACAGGCTCGAGCCCGGCAGCCGAGAGAAAGGAGCAGTATCCTTGTGTGTTCCATGTGCAGCAGGACATCCGGAAGGGACATACAGGGAGTCAATTTGCTCCTTTCTGGATATGTGGGAAGTACAAAAGCCATATGGAATGGCTGAAACACATCCTATGCTCGTTACACTTTTTGTTTCATATTTCGTATGACCAAGAAAAGGGGTTGGGACAATTATTACTGTCTCCTTTTGTTTTCTTTCCTATACAAATGCTCTACAATTTCCTTTCGCATAGAATGTAGAATTATAGAGACTTACTAATTTAAGCATAAATGTAAAGTAGATGGAGTCTACAAGACTAATTTCTTATATTCCATTTTTAACTCTTTTTTGTGGAGTGCAGACATGAACATCTGTGTGTAGAATACTTTGAACATGGAAATGTGATTTGCTATGGGATTTCTTTCTGATTTTATAGCTATGAAAATAAAACTAGTGAGTATGAGTAATAGCTTTGTGTGTTTGTAATCTACGTATATATATAAAAGGGACATTTGTGGATGTGTGTGTGTGTGTGTTCGAAATGTTCAGCATACTTCCCAACCTGCTACAAACCTGCTTATTTGGCATGCAGGTAGGTTCCATGGTCCATGGTGTAGACAATGTAACAAGTATAAAATATAACTTCATCAAATTTTCTTTTTAAGCGGTCTGCAATGCTAACCCCAGTCATATGGCTCATCGTGCCATAGTTCTGCCGTACTTCTACGTTAATTGTTCCTAAAGTTCAGCAGTTCATGAAAACTTCAGCAGTTCACTGTTCCTAAAATGTCCACACTATCCGCATTCTAGCTGACATTATTGGCACTCATGTTTGAAGTCATGCAGGTAACGCAGTATGGTGCTATTGTGCTATTGTGCTATTGTAGTAATGCAGGTGACAGGAAACGGTGCATGTCTATTCATTAGTGTCCGCAAAGGCGCTATCCGTCACATCATGGCAAATCTATCATGATAATTACAGAAATTAATTTCCTGCAGAAGTTGATGAATGTATGCCATCTCAACAGTATGAAGCTTACACGCTTCAGCCCCACATGTACAGCGCATATTTTGAGGTCGCTGCTGCCTGCTAGATCAGGACACAAATAATACTGCTGCACAACCTCAATGTTCCAACTCAAAGTAGCTGGAACCGATTTATGGGATTCATGCTCTTCTCATGGTCAGCTTTATGTGGTTTGGTCCAGAGTTAGAAACAAAGATAATTTGTTCACACTAGCTCCTACAGGAAAGACTAGCAATATTGTTTACAAAGAAGCATTGGTGTAGTTCATTAAACAAACTTCAAACTAGGACTGAAGTAGCAATTACTGTGCGAAGCACGGGTGCATTTGCTAGTGTGAAAAACCAGATGGTGTTTCACAAACTAGTCCCCTGGGATCCCTTACTAAGGTGGCCAGGGAAAGGCTATCACTTTTGGATCCCGACCCAGGGGGTGGAAAATCAAGGAAGTATCACCTGGGTGGGGGGTCCTCGGAGAGTTGGGGAGAAACCCCCGATGGTAAGATATGGTATCTATTTTTTCCACAACCCATCTAACCCCTGTCCCTGCTTATTTTATGGGAAACTACAGCTCCCATAATTCCTCCACATTTTACATTTACAACACTACTGAGCCAAGGAAGATGAGGAATGGGGCCAGAAAGATTACTTCTACTGACTTGCAATGCCTCTGTCCCTGCAATGAGGCTAGGCAGAGTCAGGCACGTAATCCTAACTATACACAACTGCCACTTGTTAACACTCCCTGTCAGGATAAAAGGTGGCGCGGACAGACACATTTTGAGCAAGGCTCGGTACGAGAAGGTACAGCTCTTTCATGGCTGATGCGAACCAGGCAATGGAAGTTTGAAGGCCAAGGGGCTGATCGGCAGGTGCGGAGATCGAGAGAGATCCAGGTGAGAATTCGACAATTTCGGGAATCCGTAAGCATTCCAAGACTGAAACCAAGTGAGCGGAAGAAAGAATCCTTCAAGGTGCTCGAAAGCAGCCCTCCCGGGTGAATGGCAAAGTTGGGGAGAACCAGAGAAGGCATTTGTAATGACCTTGACTGCTGCATGAAGAGCGTTGATGAAAGAAGACCGATTAACACGACAAGTGAGTTATCGAAGGCACCAAAAGTGTGGTTTGTGTTAAAAGCAAAAGAAACTGTAACTCAAAAGTTGAAAGTTACGCGTGTGCCAATAAAATGCAGAAAGGAAAGGACAATTGCTGTACTGCAAAAGGAATTAATACAAAGTAACAGTGGTCGTGCGAGGTGAAATCGCACATTCGAAATTCTCTGTGAAATTTTCTGAGGTGAAGTGTATTACAACGGAATCAAAGAACAAGAAAGTAAACGCGATCCCGAACCAAAGTTGAATGAGTGAAAAGAAAAGTATGTGAACTCTGAATATGCCAAGAGGGCAAAGTATATGAACTTTGAAAGAGGCCAAGAGAGCAAAGCTAAGAGAAAGAAATTCCGAAAAAGCCAAGAGGGCTAAGTGAAGAGAAGGAAATACAAAGAAATATTGGTATTGCAAATGAACTTTGAAAGATGACAAGCGGGCAAAGTAAAGAGAATAAGAAACTACAAAGAACAAGAAGTATTGGTGTTGCATATTAATCTTGAAAGAATCCAAGAAGGCAAACTAAAGAGAATAAGAAACTACTAGTACCAAGAGGCATTTGTGTTGCAAGATGAGGAAGACTGTGGGTTGCACAATTCTTTAAAGAGAGGTCGAAGTGATTATGCAGAGGTCTACATAAAATCCTTGCAGTTTTGAAAGCCTTCAAATGTGAAACGACACCTAAGAAAAAATGTGGGGAAGGGAACACCCACAAAGTGAAAGACAGGCTTGAGCCCGGCAGAGGGAAACCTATGCATAATTGTGAGAAATTGAGAACGTGAATTTGAAAAGAGAGACAGGCTCTAGCCCGCAAGAGGGAACCCTGTGTTGAATTGTGGAAAAAGTAAAGGTCAAAAGAGGAACTGTTTATTTATGACAAGGCGGACAAAGCCTAAGGAAGTGATTGAACTACTAGAAACTTGAAGCCTGAACTGTTGAATTGTACCAGTAAGCCAACATGTGCAAGACTGATAGAACTGTGCCATCCACCTATCCTTTTTTGGGAAACTCTCTAGACCCTGTGGTGCTGAACGTGGGTACGGGTGTTGTTATTTAAGCCATTCTGGATTTCTTTTGAGACACCATTTTCCTTTTGTATTCCCTTAACCCATATGTCATTTTGCGAAGGAGGGCAAGGTTAGTTTCTTTTTAGTATAGGCCTTTTGACTAGACTGACTTGGATGTGTTTGTTATTTAAATAATGGTCAAGACTACTCCCATTCTAGAAGGGCCAGTTAGGAATTCTTCCAACCAAAATAACAACTAAAGGTTTTCGAAACTCATATCTACTGTGTCTGTGTCTATATATTATAGTGGCTATTGAAGTGTCTACAGTGTCTGTGGCATGGCTGAACTGAATTGTTGCATACAGTATTTATAACATAGGTTAAGGGTATTGTTGTAGCCATGGTCAGTATCCAGATTATTGGGGGCATGGCTGCAGGCTATGTCCCCAAGAATACAGACACTGGCTATGGCCACGATAATTTGCGCTCCGTGATTATGACCACCGTAATATGCCCAGGTTGAAGTGTATTATTGAAGTGTGTACAGTATTTATCATGCTTCCAAAATTCTGCACACTGGCTATATCCATTTTTCTCAAATGGGCAGGGCCCGCTGCAGGGTACTAGACCTTCCAACTAAGTGGGAATATGTATATTAGATAAACCAAACAATGGTTGATAAGTAACTGTCCCTAATACAATCCTCATCAACCTCCCGGAAAGACCTTTTAACAAATAATGGCCCTCCTCAAAGTATCAAGCTTTTACTTCATTAAAAAACGTAATTGTATTATACAATTCATAAATACAATGATATTGCCACACTATAGTTCAATACAGAAAATGTTAAAAAACATACATCACTTTTACACGTCAAATGGTACAAACATTAATACAAGAATGAATACAAGAATTATGCACTATTGTGTGCTTGGCACGTTCAATCTCAAGTCGCTAGGACCTGATTACTCATAGTGTTGGAAATCTAAACATATATGTCACACTGTTTCTCTTCGCCAAACTTATATAAGTTTCTGTCCACTGTGGCTCGACTAACATATATCTTCTTGAGAATCCCTATAGGGAGAAATTTGCTGTATTAGGGCATTTCTCTTGGTGAGCTGGCTCTTCTTATTTTCTGGTCTGTGGTTTTTATTGTGAGGATGTTATGCAGCGCAACGTCAGGTCCTGCCATGGTACCATCCTGTCAGGTAAGGAGATGGGGATCTATGTGATCACTGCACCATCCATAATGTCGACTTTCAAAATGCTGACTTTGATTATGGCATGGCGCAGTGATTGCATAGATCACTGTGCCCTGCATCCCCTTATACACCCCCCCCACCTACTTAACTTTTCGGAGGCACAATTATGGGTGTGCCACTGTCTCTCCTAAATACCTGTGGCATCAGTTCTCTCCCACTAACATGGGTCTCAACTGGCGCTGCAGGGTACATTTTACTTTTCTCTTTTGTAAACTATTTTTTGCATTATTGTCCCATCACCCCTGCAACACCTGACCCCTATTACACTGACCAAGGAGAGCAGGGGGACAGCCCTCACATCCCCCGCTCCCATTAGTTGGTGTAGTGGAGCTCAGTATTTTAGTACGGTGCAAAGGCGCAGTAAATGGTATGTCGCAGTGTTTAGGGGCAACATTTTGGTACGTTTGCAGGAGATGGTGGAAGGAGGTCTGCCTACACATATTCTGGCACCCAGGGTTGTTGGGTTCGGGCTCTTACCCCCCCCCCCCCACCAGACCGGGCTGGATCAACGGCCCTGTCACAGAATATTAAGTAGGCATTTGTTAGATTTGGTGGTAACCTATGTTTTTGAGTAACGCCGGTGTTGTTATACTCAAACCAGCCACTTTATTTCACATATGCAGTATAGAGGGCTGAAGTGGTTGTGGCACCAGTGTGCTATATTATGCCTACTGTTGAGAAGCTTTTCTTGCCAAGAGATACTTGGCCTTGTGTAAAGCTAGTGAGTATAAAGTTCCTTTTTTTTAACCATCTACATTTTACCTTAAAAGCGTTAATATCACATATTGGCCATATGCATCTATTTGTATGTTGGATCGATTGTCTGAATTGCAAAAAGAGCATAATGGATACATACACATCGTTCATTAGGGATGGTCTCTTGTGAAACATGATTGCAGAGAGGGCATGTATGTTTCCATGTATATGAAATCTGGAAGAATTAATATATAGGGATTGTCTTTGTTTCTAGTACTTGTAGTAAGTAGATTAGGAACTCATGTGGATCTTCCTGTGTGTTTATGATGAATTGAATCCTTCCTAACTAGTGGTCCAATTTGTGTCTTATACCTGAGACACTTTAGGTGCTGACATGATTATTTGTGGCATTTCTGTGAATGATAAGCATTTGCAAACACAACTGGTCTGATCTGTTTAAGTAAATGTTCTCAACAATTAGTGGCAATTGGCAGCGCAGAGCAGATTGATTGCTACATTTGCACAGCAATTTACTCCAGTTGTGTTGCAGAATTTAAATGGATCAGAGAATTTTGCATATGTATCCTTTGATAGGCCTGCAGTTGTTATTTCCTTTTTGGATGGGATTGCGAGGAGATCTGTTATGGCTTCTGTCAAGTTGTCTTTTTAAAAGTTTTGTTTTTTGAGGTACCGGGAACATATCCAGATGCAGAGTCTACAGTACGCGCAACCTGTTGTATTCTAGGATGCAAGGAATGTCAGCATTTGGTTCCATCAAAGTTAATTAAGAATACACCACTGAGTGTACGCAGATGTGAAAGTGCTACATGACACATTCCTTATTAGAAGATTGTGCTGCCAATGTCAATTAGTGCGTTGTTGAGGGTTAGACCTTGTGAATAGTGACAGCAGAGGCAAGAGGACAAGAGACAGAGAATTGTTCTCTGTGTACATATATATGTCTCTAAAAAGAAGGAAACATGCTGCAGTGTGGGGGGATTTTTTTTTGTTTCTGCAAGTTTGTGAAAATGGATACTGTTTCTATGTGCATATGTTTGGAAGCCAACAACAACTGTACCAATTGCTCCATTGACTAAAACTTTTTCTATGTCAAGATTACGTTTTAGTATTACTCTGCAGTTGAGACAGAGTTGACAACTTTTCTAATCCAGCTGTGTTTGAGATAGTCTTTTCTACGCTATTTAGTCGCGCTGTTGCTTGTTGACACATAGGGAATGTCATGCCATACATATCTAGTTTGTCTGTGGAGCTGATATGCACTAAGCGTTGAATTTCTTTTTTCAACATTGCTTAATTGAATTAGCTACTGCCTGCCGGGGTGCATTTTAGATTTTGTTAAGTAAATTGTTCCATCACATCAGGAGCAGATGTGTTTTATCCATACAGATCATGTATTAGTCTAGTTTTTAGGGTGGATTTGGCGTCTTTAGGAAGCAGACCAGTTCTAATGCTTTTTAAAATGTGAGCATATGTTGGATCTGCTGACTGTCTCATATTTTGGAGTTCTCTGTAGCAAATATGATGCCACAAATTGACATTGCCAATGCTGCCAAGTGTATTGCGGCATTGTTTCTGTCCTAATGTTTGGAATATGGGTTGGCGTTTCACTGGTGTTAACTGTAGGAGGTCTCCAAAAACACTAACATGTCTTCCTCCAAATAGTTCCTCGTAATCAGTTTTTAAGACTTCCTGCATTCTCAGATGAATTAAATCTAGCATGAGGTTGACAACACTGCTTACCTCATCTACTAATGGGACTTTCATTTGTCGTAGGATTCTGCATACTTATGCCGCAGATTTTGGAGACAATTTGTAATTATCTAATTGGTTTTGGTGTTCTATTGGGAGGAGAAGCAGTGTAAAGTTGCACCTACTATCTTGTAGGCAGTGAGACCTTTGAGGGCTGTTATAACAGCTGCAAGATTGCTGTTTGTCACTTCGTCTAGATATTTCCTGATAGGTTTAATTAAGAAAGTTTTGCCAGAACCAGCTTCCCCACAAGAGCAGAAGTTTGTAATTTGCATAAGTGCAAGTTTTATTTTCATGTTTTAGTTTATGATGAATTTGTAGAATGACTTCCAGCTAAATGGTGAGTTGTTCATCATTTAGTTGGGATTTTAGCACTGACAAATCTTCTTTAGATTGTTTGGATTGATCTGCGAGTGGTAAAAAGGATCCTACCATTCCTGTCATTCACCAACAAAACACTCACCATCATCGCTTTCGTCATGTTCAGGGTAGACTACGCCAATAGCCTACATCTGTGCATCCCTGAACGACTTCTAAAAAAAACTACAACGCATACAAAATGCAGTGGCCAGACTACTCCTCAAACTATCCCGAAGAGAATACATCACACCAGCCCAGAAAACACTACAGTGGCTACCAATAAAACAGCAAATCAAGTTTAAATCAATTTGCATTACGCACAGAGCAATCCACGACCAAGGCGCAGAGTTCTTAAGAGACAAAATAAGCCTACATCGCCCAACAAGGATGCTCAGACCGAGCAGCGACATCCGTTTTGAACCAAAACCCTAGAACAAAAGAACATTCAGAGGATCTTCTTTCTCTCACCTTGCCCCAAAAACTTGGAACGAGCTACCAAAGAACATACGTAACACAAGAAATCACTGACTATTCAGAAACCTCCTAAAATCCTGGCTCTTCACCCCATAACTGGAAGAAAACCTATGGGAGCATATACACAGCTGAAACAATGCTGAGTGAAGAAACCGATCTTCCCGGTGCCCTTAAACTATCGCCGATAAACAGAAGTTAAGGAAGAACAATCTACAGCATATCAACTTACCAAGTGATAGATGCATATGATAGGACAATACCATAAAATGAACACAGATAGATTGGGATGGAAGGGCAAGGATGACGCATCGAAAACACCTTGGCCTACAGACTACACACAGGCAACAATGGACCACAGACAGAAAATAGATAGCAAGGGAGTGGGGGACTGCTAATTTACAGTACCAATAACAGAGTGGGGGACAAGACACGCCCTTTCCTATCACACTAAGTTCAAAAACACCACCGCTGGGAACATGCTACACCATCACCCAACAATTAGACTGACAGTAATATGCCAACCCATAGGACAACCGGATACATAGAACAAGATTTATAAGGACTAACTCTATGCTCAAATCTCTGCATACCTAACTCACACGTAAATCCACAAACCATCTTGCTCGCTCACCAAACCGCACGGACTTCACCACACCACAACAACAAACAAACAACACATAAACCACACCAACAGCACTCAAGGTCTTACATCGGTCCGATATTCACACCAAAGCTCAGCGCACGGTGACAACCAAACTGAAGCTGCCAACAGCAAACCACTTCTCTCACTTTACTACTCCCTTTTCACCCGACTAACCCATCCCGCACCAATTCCGTTGGTGACAGTGTGCGGTACAAATACCTTTAACATTAACATGGTGTTTTCTACCTCATTCATTGCTATTCCTGCCTCGTTTTGGATCAGTGGTTCGCCAAGTGGTTAGTGGCTTCATGTAAGAGAGGGTTGGCTACCTTCAGGAGGGTCTTTGTCTAGTATAGTTTCTATTTCTTCTTCTTGTTGGCGGTCATTGTCCAACATTTGTTGGAGAAAGGAGGACGAATTGTTAGGTGACCATGACACATTTGAAGCTGGATTCAACGCAAATGAAAGCAGTATGCCAAATGACAATCTTAAACAGTATAAACAAATGTACTATTTTCATGAGGAAGCTGGAGCAAGGTCTAGCCAGAGAATGTTTTCAGATTTTCCATATAATGCTTTACCTGTTAAATGTTAGACCCAGCATTATCTATCTGAGAGCATTTTTTATACCAAAGCTGTAAAATATTTGTGACAGAGTTTTGCTTGATGAAACGTCATCCCAAAGGTCTTTTAGCTGTGTTTTATCAGCTTTTGAGATCGGCTGTGACATACCTTGAAACAGTAGTTGAATTATCTGAAATGTATTCAATATCTATATTGGCATTCCACAGGATTATTGTTGTACTTGGATGCCTCGTTTCTTTTAATGTTGTATGTGTTTTGGGGAGATTTGCCTTTTACACTGTGCCGCAGAAGACATGAAACTATTTATTTGACCTTTGGTGCAAACTGGTCTAGGGAAGCCAAAGCAACATTTGGTGTAGTATTTTCCTTTGTTTCTATATCGACGTGGACAGTATTTGCCACACTTATATCTTTTAAAGCATAAACTGTGTGTCCATAGGTCAGTATGTGTGTTTTCTGAGATAATGTCACAGGTAATGTACTGTTCAAGAAGTTGTAAAACAGTGGCATCACTGTCATGGCCAAGTTTGGGGCATCTTTTATGCACAAAAGCATGTGGATGTGTGGTGCTTCTCTGGATTGATATTCTTTTCACCAGAAGAAGTGTTCTACTTCTCCGAGAGGATGGCAATTTGTATTGCAGAGGACGCGCACCATGGCAATGAAACAATGGTAAAAGTATCATGATACATTGACTGGATCAAGAGAACAAAGTTCTCCTGGACCTTTTATGTCTATCCATTCTTTATTTTGATTTGCAGTGTGTAGGAAGACATGCAAGTCATTCCATGCATATTCTGCACAACATAAACCATGCGGGTAGGCCTTAGTTCCTTAACATATAACGCACATCAGCATGATGTCGGAACCAGCATTCCTTTGTACCACGCATGTTTGCCAAGAGATTTGTGAAACTTGACTGGACTGTAAAACGTATTCTTTGTCTTTTATCTTTTGAAGGAGTTGAGTAATAGGCATGTTTAAGAAATGAGAGCCTGGGGGGGCATGACCAGCATGCGAGCACAGAGGACGTGAACCTTGTGAGCTCCGCTGGCCGCCGATGATATCCTGATCAAATATCCTGTTTTGGCGGTACGATTCCAACTGAACTTTTACCTACAGGAATGTGAATATTCACTGGTGCTCTCAATGAAGTTGCAGGTCTGCACTTACATCCCCTCCGGAGTTAACAGAGGGACAACGTGCTACGCAGCTGCGAGGAAGAAGAATTCCCAAGATGGAAGGCCGGATCAGATCAGAGGAGCGGGTGACTGATGGTGGAAGGCGCAAACACACAACTCCTACTGAAAGCCCACATCCGTGACGGTCGAGACCCAGAGACTAGATGGCAGTGACCTGCTGCGACTCTGGCTGACTGAGATCCTGCCCCCGAACAGCATCGCCAGGAGACACGGAGAAACAGACACAGCCTGGGCTGCCTCAACCGCGGTCGCCAGCAGACCCCCAAGGTGCTCCGGATGCACCCCAGCCACTTCGGAGACTGAGAACAGCGGTCTTGCCCCTGTGCTGCACCACCAGGAGGCACAAGGTTGCAGACGTAGCCTGGACCGCCTCAACCGCGGGCACCAACAGACTCCCCAAAGTGCTCTGGTTGCATGCAGGCCACACCAGGAGCCGGGACAACAGAGCGGATAACAGCGAAGCACCTGCCCACACCGGCAACCACTCATGCCACTACGTGGCCGCCCAGTGGCCCAACAGACATCTTGTGGACCCTCCCCCGGGGGGGAATCGGGATGAATCCCAAACAGACCGCCGATAGGCGGTAGTCATAAAGACCGTACTCTCTTGTGCTCTGAGGCCGGGGTGCAGGAGCCAGATCCCCGGAGTGTAGTCCCTGAAATTGGAAGCCCGCCGCAGCTACTGCTCCGGGAAGCACACCAGCCCTCTCTCCACTTCTCTAAAACGGCAGTGGATAGTGGCATTGGAACCAGCCACCCTCAGTGACTTTCTTCCCAGAGCGATCCATTGACAATCCTGACGGCCCTCCTCACAGCATCAGCGGTGCTGAAGGCACACACGGGACCACAGGACACTGCCCCATGGCCACCAGGTGAGGAAGATAAACCTATACCTAACCCACATATAAGGGAACGCCCTAGGATACACCAGTGCGCCCGTAAGGCACAGAGACTCTTAGAGTGAATGCCAGATGAACACTACCCTGAAACCTAGATGAAAGCCTTTTTGGCCCTCTTGGAGTTCTTGGTGAATAGCACAGCACGCATAAACGCCCTGCACGGGGGAAACTCATAATCTGGCCCTTTGTCAACTGGGCACGCTCGCCCTGCTATGATATTAGGCGATCTGGCCTTGTGTGTTCATCCTGCACAACCCCTATCCCACCAGCGGGCAGCGTTGTAGCAAGGAAACGCCCGAAGCGACACATGTCGTGGCCCCTCCCTGCCGAACACTACTGAGTGATCTGGAAAGAACCACAACTGCCCTGGGGCTTACTCCCTGGTGGCAATCGACTAACTGCATCTTACTGCTGTAGAAGGACCAATATGACACTCAAGCTTGTTGGTAACCCAGTAGTTCGGACGACGCATCCGGTGCCCCCTCTCACCTCGCCCCACCACACCGCACCTGGTGCACTGCTGGATGTGAAGATGGGCAAGGATAAAAGTATGAAAACCGCCACACAGAGCACTATGGATCAATACGCCACAAGCTCCTCCGCCGCAACACCTGGCGCGGAGATACAACCGGCCCCAACACCATCGGACGACTCCCTGACTTTGAAGGATGTGATTGCGGCCATCGTCAACTCCCGCTCCTCCATGTAGAAGAAGATGGACAGTATTTCTGCCAAAGTGTTCTTCCTCCGCCACGACCTCCAGAAACTCTCGGCTCGGACTGGAGAGATGGAAAATCATGTGTGTGGAGTGGAGGACGGCCTTGGTGGGGTGCAGCAACAACTATCACAGGCACTAACACGCCTGAAAACTCTGGAAGTGGACGAGAGTGAGAGCCGATCATGCAGAAGTAATATCCGCATACTGGGCATTCCAGAAAACACAGAAGGGCCCAGTATGGAACTCTTCTTGGAGCAATGGTTGGCAGATCTTTTTGCGCCTAAAACCCTCTCGAAGTTTTTCACAATTGAGCGGGCGCATGGGACCCCAGCGGCGAGACCAATTCCTGGTTCGTCCCCGAGGACGGTTATTGTCAAACTTTAAACTATTGCGACAGGGATGCCATATTACAGATGGCCCGGACAAAAGGGTCGGTCACATACAACGGCAGCAAAATCGCCTTTTTCCCAGACTACCCCGAGAGGTTCAAAAGGCCAGACAGTCATTTGAACACCTGAAGAGGAAGCTTCACTCCATGAATGTGAAATATGCACTATTATTCCCGGCCCACCTCAGGATACAGCACCAGGGCACCACAATCCATTTCACCGACCGGCAAGAAGCTTGGAGATGGGCTGAAACTCATATCGACGGTGACTGGTCAGCATCAGACCCCGGGAATAGACCACGGAACAGACCACGTCAGGATAGACCCCTACGACAACCCATTCACAAGAAATACCGGAACTGGAAAGAAATGCGGAACATTGAGGACAACCAGCATATAAAAGTTTTCTTAGGCACAGTAACTACTTAATAGCCAAACTGGGGAGGAACGCCTTCCCACCTGCCACCGCCTCATCATTGTCTTATCCGCCTCCACACTGATGTCGGCGGCCATGCTGGAGGCCGCTTAAGGCCCCTGGGACCTCTGCGAGGACTGTAAGTACCGGGAGCAGCTGAGTTAGGAGAGTTTATTCAGTTATTTAACGCTGTAGCGCCAGTTCCCCAGCGCTAGCTATGTTCGGGCGACAGATACTTCAGGTTGGGGTGGAGTATAGGGGGGCAGAGGGAAATGTTTATAGATGTAAGTTAATTCTTGGGATGCTACGCCACTTTGTTGCCAAGCAAGACACCACCACCAATCATTTTAAGAGTGCAAGTGGAAGCTGCGACCTATTGTTTCTCGATAGCCTTTAGCTTCAGATATCTAGTTTTAACCTTTTTCAATTGAAGAATTGTTTAATATATTTTTAGGCAGAATTGTGTGTAAAGTAGATCTGTTTTTACTTCATTAGCAAAGTCGTAGAATTAGCGGCGTTAGTGAGCTGAATTGCGTGCTGCGCCCATTGTAGGAGTGTCTGATACGAGGGAACTCCAATTCCCACACTTTTTGTAGTTCTTTGCACTATTTAGAATCATGTCAGGCGCGTCAGTGCCGGCAAGCCGGTTTGCTCCGGTTCGCTACGGAAGCAGGGAGAAGGGCCATCCTCTTTGCAGTACATTGTAAGTAGTCAACATGGGGATTAAAGAAGCGCTAGAAGCTATTAGAATTGCGAGAGAAAAGATAGACTCTAGTGGATGTCTTAAAACTCGATCTCAAATGATCACACGAGCAACTGAAACGCCAGTTCTTTATACCGCCCCTTCTTGTCCCTTGCCTTCAGAGAAATCCTCTAGTGTACACGACAGGGCCAACCGCGTTCAATCTAATACATCTCAAGATTGTTACCAGAATCCTCCTTCTATGCCGGCCCCTGATTTTTGTAAATTGCTGGCTAAAACAACCTTACAGACAGAGGTTGCCATCACATCTGAAACACTGTCAATTGTTTTGCCAGATATCCCACTGGATATATCTAGCTCAGAAACTAAAGAGGATAGAGCATGTACTATGCAACTAAATGTCCATATGAATATGGAGATACCCAACGCCCCTCTAGCTGTGGGCCCAACAACAATAACTGATAACCAGGAGGTCAGCCTCAACTCTAATACCCTGACATGCTTTCTTAAATACTTGTTACTTAATACAAGGTCACTTCTAAAACATGCCACAGAAGTGGCCTCGATCATAGAAGAACATGATCTTGATATTTGTGCATTGACAGAAACGTGGAGTCATGAAGCGGCAGACCCCACATTGTCACTTGCTATCCCTGAAGGGTACTATATGATTAGACGCGATAGAACCCAGGGTCGGGGTGGGGGGGTGGCGTTTATCATTAAAAATTCCTTGAAAACCTGGGAAACTAAAATCGATTCCATTCCAGGCTCAGAAATTCTATGCATTAAAATTGCCATTAGCGCAGAAACAACTCTAAATGTTCTTTTGCTTTATAGAGCTCCTACAGTGGATCCCACCTTTCCCACATCTTTAAATGACTTACTACTTTCTCTTTTGAAACCTAACATTGGAACATAACCAGAAATTGGTTCTGTTAGGAGATTTCAACCTCTGGCTGGGTAGCGATTCGGATACTACAGCAAAGTTAATGGAGAATACCCTTGATGCTTTAGGCTTTATCCACCATGTCAGAACCGCTACACATTCCAAGGGTCATACTCTGGATTAGATCTCCACTCTTAATGTTTCTGTAACCAATGTAGACGTACAACCTTGCCCATGATCGGACCATCTCAGTATTGGCTTCCAGTCCAGGGTGGAATCCTTTAGGATTAAATCTTCCCACCCAAAATTATCCATTACTAGTAGGAATCGAAAAAATTTGAATAAAGAGACGCTACATCCTTGGGCTCAATCTCTGAACACCGACATAGGCAAATTAGGAGATCTAGACGCTATGTCGGATAGGTTCAGAAATTCTTTCAAAACAGTAACCGATAAGCTTGCCCCTATTAAAAATAAAATGAAGAAAACTGACCATAATAACAAATGGTTCTCCAAGGAGCTATCGGAATTAAAAACTAAGAAAAACAAACTTTATCACACATGGAGAAAGGATAAATCCGTTAGTAATTTGAAAATGTACAAAAGTAGTGCTGTCCATTTAAAAAAAAAAGGTTATAACAGCCAAAAAGGAGGTACTAAATGAGAGGATCATTAATGCCAAATCAGACTGTAAGGAATTATTTAAAATATTAAAAGAACAAACACACGTGCCAGGACCCACACCAGCCCCCATTATTAAGAATAAGGCCTGGTGTACAGAAATTCAGTCGGCAATGTCGAATAAATTAGATAAGATTAGAGAAACTATACAGATTAAAAAAGGTTTTCTGAACATATTAGATCAGCAGGAGAAGATTACACACCCCTAGTTAAAGATAAAAATCAACCTTTATTCAGATTTTTGCCTATATCTGAAGAGGAATTGGCAAAAACTATCAGTCAACTCAAGAGCACAAGCTGTAAAGGCGATCCATGTTCTGCAATTATAATCAAGGAATGCCTACCTACCTTAATACCAGCTCTCACAGAATTTGTCAATGCCTCATTTGAGTCGAAGGTAGTGCCTGCTAATCTGAAAAATGCATGAATTACACCTCTACTAAAAAAGCCTAATCTCTGCCCACTCACCCCGTCGAACTATAGGCCCATTACTAACACCGCCTTTTTTCTGAAAATACTGGATCTGGTGGCATATAATCAGATCTCCACATTCCTGGAACAGAATCAAATTATGCATAATTATCAATCAGGTTTCCGTGCCAATCATGGCACAGAAACAGCACTCCTAGCCCTTAAATCCCATCTCATTCAGGGCATGGATAAGGGTCAGATTGCCTTACTGATGATCCTGGATCTTTCGGCGGCTTTTGACCTGGTGGACCATTCGATCCTGTCCACCAGGCTAAGAGAAAATGCGTTCTTTTCAGAAGAGGCCATCCTTTGGATATCATCCTTTCTAAAGGATAGGCAAATTAGAGTTGCCAGTGAATTGGCAGAAGGAGATCCAATGTTATTGTTGTTCGGAGTTCCACAGGGAGCTTGCGTGTCTCAGTGTTTCTATAACATCTTCATGATCCCCTTCTTTCAGATGCTGGAGGAGGAAGGGATCATGTTTGCCTACTACGCGGATGACACGCAATGCATCCTACCTATCTCAGGAATCTACCAAAAGGACGTAGCTTTTATTAATGCAATCTACCTGAAAATTCAAGATTGGATGGTATCCAATGGCCTTGCCCTAAACAGTGCCAAAACTGAACTTCTTTTGGTGGGCTCGCCAAGTAAATTGGATAAATTAGGAGCAGAATATAAGAACACCAACCTGGACAATTGTGCTATCAAAACCTAGTCCAAAGTTAAGACCCTGGGTGTATGCCTGGATAGACACCTAAATATGAAGGCTCGGGTGAACAGTCTTGTTTCATCAGCCTCCTATTTCCTCAAACTTTTTTGCCATCTTCGTCCATTTATTTTTAAAAAAATTCAGAATCATTGGCTAGAGCCATCATTGGCTCAAAATTAGATTATGGATGCAGTCTTTTGGTGGGTATCCCTCAGACCGAGATTCATCGTCTTCAGGTAATTCAAAATGGGGCTGTGAGAGTAGTTAAGGGCTTAAGTAAGAGAGATCATGTATCAGAGGCCAGAAGGAGCCTTCATTGGTTGCAGGTTGGAGAAAGAATTCATTTTAGACTTCTGCTAATTACCCAGAAATGCATTGTAGGTCCAATGTCATCATATCTGAAGGAAGCCATAATCATGAAGGACAAGGGAAGGTCACTTAGATCAGATAACTCTAATACACTCATTGTACCCCGGCATAAGACCAACAAAACAAGGCAGGGGTCATTTGAAGTTGCAGCACCCATTGCTTGGAATGCCCTTCAAACCTCAATAAGAACGTTGGTTTCAACAGAACTCCTTAAAAAGAAACTGAAAACACTGCTTTTTGCCTAAACCCGCCCAGTGGGACAATGGATAGACAATAGTTTAGCTGTATTTGTGGCCTGTTTTGTGTTTGTTGGTCTGCGCCCATCAGCCTTCGGGTACCAGGTGCGCATTACAAATTACTTAACATAACATAACTCACTTTGCACTTGCTACTCATACTCCCATCTCGCGTGACCGCTGTAACTCCACTTGAAATGCATAGGTCGCTCACCATGCACACCATTACACCCTATCCAACATAAATGCCAACACAGAACCACCATAGGCTCTCCACGGCAAATGCACGGAATCCACTGATAACCACTGAACACTACAAATCCCTTAAACTTCTTGCCTTTAAACGGCATGGGCTCAAGTATCAAACGCCATCTCATTGTTCAATTCCTTAACAGACGGTCCCCTGACATAGCCCTTCTCACTGAGACCCACTTAGCAGGCTCGATCTGCCAATTCTTCCGTAGAACTAATTATCACCTAGCGTTTCACGCAGGGTACACCATGGGATCCCGGGGAGTCTTGATCCTGTTGCACAAGCGGCTTCCGTTTGAACTGCATGCAGTGGAACAGGACCCCTGCGGTCTGTATGTGGTGCTACAGGGCACACTCTGGGGGAAACACTAACCATACTGGCGATATACTCCCCGCCCACGCTGGGGCAGAGTCTTTTGAGTGAAGTGACCAATTTACTGGCGCAACAACAATCGGACTTGTGGATACTGGGGGGGGGGGGGTGTATTTCAACAATGTAATGTGCAATAGTCGAGACCATACTCACATCCAGAACCACAATCCAAATATACCCACAAAGCTGGCGACCTTTACATCCGCGCTAGGCTTAAGTGATGTGTGGCGGCAACTCCACCCCACGGATCAAGGCTTCTCCTTCCACTCGGGTGCCCAAGCAATCTCTATCCAGGCTAGATTATTTCTTTCTCCCGACCTCCGAAGCATATAGGGTAACCAACGCAGAACTGCTCCCCCGCGGTATCTCTGATCATTCTCCTTTGGAGATGGTGCTCCGCACAGATCTGCCTCTACCTCCCAAGATGTGGCAGCTGAACAATTACTAACTGGGTCTCCCCGAATTCGTAGAACACATCACTGAGAAATCCAATGAATATTTTGAAATACACACGGGCACTGTGGGGGACCCTGTCATACTGTGGGAGGCACATAAAACAGCACTCACAGAGGAAATAACTGCTTGGAAGTGCAACAGAAGAAAAGAGCACCCCAGGAAAGTGGCTGAGGCAGAGGGAGAGGTAGAGAAATGGGAAACCAGATACATATCGGATGCCACCCCGGAGACACATCGCTGTCTGCTGAAAGCTAGAGAATCCCTCCACAATACGGCATTAGACAATGCAAAACAGGCACACAGGGAGTCAAGGACTAGATTCCATGACTGTGGTGATAAGGCGGGCAAATTATTGGCCTTGTTGGAAAAACTTGAAGAGGGCCATAGACATGTCAGACAGATTGTTGCCAACCGGAATGGGCCAACCCAAACCGACCCGTACATAGCAGAGGCCTTTGCCAAATTTTATACCAATCTTTATAGGGCCCCAACATCTCTGACAGATCCGTCCCTGTTGGACAAGATTGTGCTCCCACAGTTGTCAGAGCAGCAGAGAATACACCTTGATAGAGAGCTAGACGAAACCGAAATCGCAGAGGCCATGAGCCAGCTACAACCCGGGAAGACGCCGGGTCCCAATGGATTCCTGGCCGAGACATGCAAAAGGCTAGGCTGCAATAAAATAGCGACCCCCCCCCCTACACAAAATGTTCCTTGCAGCCAGTGAACAGGGCACTCTTCCGCTGGACCAACGGAGGGCCAGCATTGTGGTTATTCCTAAACAGGGCAAACCCCCCGACTTATGTACATCATACTGGCCGATATTGCTTATTAATGGTGAGGCCAAGATTCTAGCCAAAGTGCTGACTAACAGACTCCAGTTGGTCATATCCTCCTTAGTCCACCCTGATCAATGCGGCTTCATGGATCAACAAGAATTAACCTACCCGACTACACTTGTTGCTGGAACGAGCCCCGATTCTCGATTCGCCACTCACCCTTCTTGCAATTGACTTCGAGAAGGCGTTTGACTCGGCCATATGGGGAAGCCTCTGGGCAACGATGAGACGCATGGGCATTGGGGAAGCCTTTCTTAGATGGGTTCAGCTCCTATACGAAGCTCCACAAGCAGAGGTCAGAGTGAACGGCTGGTCCTCCAGGACCTTCCCACTGGGCAGGGGCACGAGACAGGGCTGCCCTCTATCCCCCCTCCTCTTTGCCTTAGCAATTGAACCACTGGCCCAGTGGCTCTGACAGGCTGTCACATGGTTTAGGTTCCGATGGCCGGAAGGACGAGAAGAGAGGGTCTCCCTTTATGTGGACGACCTATTAATTTACCTGAGCGACCCGACTCGTGCATGCCCGATAATAACCCGGATGCTGACGACCTTTGGTAACTTCAGTGGTCTGAAAGTAAACTGGGGAAAATCCGTTCTGTTTCCAGTAAAAGGGGGTGGACTGGTAATTCCCCAAGATGTCCCATATCGAGTGGAGAGGGAGGGTTTTCGCTACTTGGGGTCTCGCAACTTGCATCCACTAACCCACCGCTTGGCGGAGGACGTGAAACACTGGATGCTCCTCCCCCTCACACTTATGGGGAGGGCAGCGCTCTTTAAGATGATGGCACTCCCACGCCTCCTGTACATGCTGCAGATGCCCCACTTGCGATTCCAAACTCAGAATTCATCCGAGTGGAATGCCTCCTCCGGAAATTGATATGGAAGGGCGGGCAACCCCGTATAGCATTGACTACGCTACAAAGGCCCATCTGGGAGGGGGGTATTGGAGTCCCGCATCTCAGGTCCTATTATTGGGCTAGCCAACTAACAGTCATCAATGACCTGCGACACAGGGACCGTGAACTCCTGCACATTGGAGCAGAGTTGCCCATTACCCAAGATACCCCGCCACTCAGTATACTGTACCAGGCCCTCACCAGAACCCCTCCACATTGATGTTAGCACAAATTGCGGTCACCTGGAGGCAGGCACATACTCACATAGGGTGGGGGAATAGGATAACTCTAGCCCAACCATTATGCAACAATTATATGCTTAAAGAAGTGCGGAAGCTTGCGGCACGGACGCAATGGATAGAGGCTGGGATTAACACAGTGGGTGATGTTATAACTGATGGTTCCATTCTCCCATTCGAGACGATGCAACAAAAATGTGGAATCCCCGCGACTGAGCGCTATCGCTATATACAATTGACACATGCCCTCAGTGGACACCAACAGGCACTCTCTGATGCACCAGACTATACACCCCTGGAACGTAACCTCCTTACACAATACATCCCCACTAAAGTCACATCTATCCTGTATAAAGCCATAAATGCATTTGCTACTCCGGAGCTAGCTAGCCTCAGAACTAAGTGGGAAAGAGATGTTAGCACCATAGAACCAGAGAACTGGATCCAAGTCCTCATGCATCCTCACGAAATTGCGATCGACTCCAAAATCTGACTGGTACAGCTTAAAATACTCCACCAGGTGTATTACCCCTGTGTGGCCCTGTACGGCTGGGGGCGGGCTGCTGATCCCAACTGCTTGAGATGCCGGGGAGAGGAGGGTACCTTCATCCATCTACTCTGGGAATGCCCCCGGATTAAGACATTCTGGACGCAATACTGCCAAACATTGACAAGGATCCTGGGTCGCACAGTGGCATTGCAACCTGCGACAATGCTACTAGGGGTCCCAGATGAAAACACATCGAACAAATGGGAGGGTATTTTCCTATCCACAGCACTGGGATTGATAAAAGCGAGACATTGCACAGAAATGGGGAGCCCCGGAGTGTCCGACCTTGGCTCAATGGTCTGCTGAAATGGACATTTGTGCAACAAAGGAACACAGAATATATACAGCATGGGGGTGCCCGACAAAGGTAGGCCAGGATCTGGGGCGAATGGGAAGAGCCTGCGAACTAAGGACCCGAGCCACGGAGCGGGAGGGCGTTTGGGAGGGCATTAGGACATATAGCAAGGACTATACAGTTACAAGGATGAGTACGAAGTGGCGCGACAAGAATGGCTCGATGGAACTTCTCAAGGCTCCGGGGGGGGTGGAGAACTTGTTTGTATGATGTATGATTGTTATAAAATTAATAAAATATGATATAAAAAAGAAATGAGAGCCTGATTTTTGTGTTTGTGCAACTCCATAACATAGAGTTGCTAGTTCGCATTTGAACAAGAAGTGGCAAAAGTATTCAACATTTTGCCAGAATATTGAGTCTTCAGAATATATTTGTAATGAACGATATTCAGATGCATTGATATGTGTTGATCTCTCATTGTATCTTCCCCCCTTTCCTGTGGGAAAGAGTAGTGTAAAACAACGTGTTTCTACATTTTTTTCCCATATGCTCATTGGAGATCCTTTGGCTTGTTGCATTTGATAGGTTTCTAATGCATCTTCCATGGTGACTCTGGAATGTTGTGGTGAAATGTATACTCATCTAAAATGTTGTCTGCAGCAATAGGATCAACACATTGAGATTGGCTAGTTTGTGGTTCATCCTCAAATATTTGGGTGTTTTCTTTTCAGTATTCCTATTTGTTTATAACTCTATACTATTTATTGTTTTCCTCAAGATATTCTAGAACTTGTTTAACTTTGTTTAAGTCAACTAGTTGTTGCCAAATTAGTTGGTCTTTTGTTGGCACCATTCACTAGTACAATCAAAGATTGTTGTAATGGTCAACCTACTCTTAGAGTTTCTACATTTTCATTAAGATCTAATGATAAATACATTACTTTGCCAAGAATCCCTTTCAGTAATTCTGATGGTGGCAATTTGACAGTTTTGGATTGGAGACATATTACAGCTTAAATGGGTGTACTGTTTGAATTATGATGTTCTCATACAGGTTAAGTTGCTGAGAGCTTGTGGAAGTGGAAATATGTCCACATTATTGAAAACCTGTGCTGGCATTTTGTTATTATCAGGCTTAGTATTGCAGTATGTGCATACTAATAAGGGATCATGTATTTTGTATTTATTTTCTGCTGTTAGATATAAAGCTAATTGGAACCATTGGGGTTCTTCCTTCTGTTCTATTTTCTAGGCAATATATCTACTATTTTTGAAATATTTTTACAAAAGGTTTTGCGACAACGGACACATACTTTGGGCCTGATCACAAGTTGGACAGTATCCCGGATGGGATACCGCCCACCTTTATTAGTGTTAGCGCCCCCGTCCGGTGGTATTACCTCTGGATTACGGGTGGGATGCTAACTATTAGTCCCCCTTCCCCATTGGGTTGGACCCAATGGGGAATGTTCAGCAAAATTACCATGCAGTAATACCGCTGCAGTAATTGTGCCAAAAATTGGCATTTTTCTGCCGTGTTTACACCCAGTTTTGAGCATTTATAGGCTACGGCCCATCTCATGATCAGGCCCTCTGTCTGGAATTTTTGCAGATGTGTTTTGAAACTATTTCTTTTTTGAATGTTTTTGTAAGGAGGTTAGTACAATCCAATGACAAGGTTTCACATTTCAGAATGGTGTGTTGCTAACATTTTTATATGATGAAAGTGTTTTTACAGGAAGTTCCTGAAGTGCAGGCTAATGAATGTCCTCATAGTCCAGTGTTGATGAGCACTGGGCAGGAGTCCATGGTGTGTAAAGGTTTAATTTTACTTTTGTCTTTTAGTTTTACATATTGATTGAGGAATTTCCATAAAGATTTGATTGACTGTTGGCACACATTGCATATTGAGATGCATGTCCACCTATATACTGGACGAATTGTTTGAACAAGAAGAACATTTGGTTGAAAGTTTGTTGGGGAAGATTTTTCTATTAAGGTTTCTTTTGACATAATGGTGACTGCTAGCACTTCATAGCCTCTTCCGTTATTGTCTATGGCAATTTGGTTTGGTTGTTCTTGTGTATAAGCTTCTTCAGTTTAAAAATGTGCTGTCAATCAGAGCTTCAAGGAACATTTTTCTCTGGTCGTTATTTTACAGCTGACCTGTCTGTTACCTTGAATTTATGCTATGCTTTTCTAACCTTAGCTGAGGCTGTCTGCAGTGGCCTGCAAAGTTTTCTAAATGATTTATAAAAATCTGATCTGGTTTTTCTATCCACCGATGTGCAAATATTTTTTTAATGCTAGATCGGAGAGAGAATGATGCAACGACTGTTAATGCATGAGAGGTGAGGTGTTTGGTGAAATAAATGTTTGAAGCCTTTTTGTCTATAAATAATTTAACATGTGTATATTTACTTTTGTACTATTTTGCGTACTGAGAATTTGAGATTAGCTGTACATGTCTTTTGTATCCTCAAAATATTTCAAACAAATAAGGATTCATGTGTGTCATTTCATGACAGGCTTGGTGAGAGAGTTAATAGTAATCGTGTAAAATTATGGATACAAAGGAACTTTCACCATGGGAACAATATTGAATATTGTGGCAATTTAAACAAAATCTAGCCAAGCGAATGAGAAAATATGTGGTAAAATTAGCAATATAATCACAATATAATCACTGTTAGTGCCAAGCTCAGCCTGCGGTAAATGTACTTTTAATAAAAAGGTGGGATAAAAAGCTGGGATAAAACTTGCCTGAGTGTCTTTGATAGAATTATCACTTTTCTACATGACAATAGGTAAAATCAGTATTTAATAGCAAGAACTGAGGCTTTAGCCAGATAGTGTAATGCCTCCTTACCACCAGTGAGGCTGTTCGGTTAATCGGTTAAAAATAAAATTCCCGAACACTGATTCACTGGACTAATCTGCCTCCTCCGTTATATCTTCCAGGGGTGCACAATTATCACCAAAAAGCAATGTATTTACACTTGCCTCCTTCGTAACCCATCACACCAAACATACTAGTGTAAAGGAGTATACCACATCATATGGCCTCCTATCGCTCTGAGCAATTGCTGGACTCCTGGAGGCCAACGCGTAACCTCATAGGCTTACCACATAGACGATTGGTTGTGATGAGTACGCAGGATTTGAAAGCCACTTACTTCTGGTCTTCATTCAACAGGAAATGTAAAAAATCATCCATTGTGGAAAAAAGCCTGTGCCGTCCATTGCAATCAAGCTGCACCAGGCACCCCAGCCTGACAGGCTAGCGCCCAACTCTATCACTCGATCTGTGACGCATCTGAAGAGCATATTCCTGCTCCAGGATTCTACGTTAATCTTGTACCACAAAGTCATTGGCTTTGTCGCCTCTTCTGACAGAGGGTTATGGTGGTCTTATGTGAGACCCATTCTTACATGTTGAATCTTGAACCTCTGAAGGCCCCTGTAATGCAGCGACTGCAGAAAAAGCACCTAAATGGAAGAGGCCAACCAACCCACTAGCTTAGCCAACTCCCTTAGGGAGGCTTTCTGCTTGCTTGTGATTGAACTGATCTCCTCTCTGATCAAAAGGATCTTGGGGTAAAACAGGCTGGGATTAACGACCATTGTGTCCATGCTGCAAACCCATACTAATGTAGCAGCAACCCCAAATCCCTCAATAGGGATGCTGCCCCTTGAACTTGTGGGTTGACAGTTTCCTTCCTGAAGAATTTCAGTGAATAGATAGCTCTCTTCCATTTTGTATACCTGTAGATGATCTCATTTTTGAATTTGTTGAGACTGATCACTGGATGCACCTTCTGTTTTCTCCTTACTAGGAATATATTGCTCAAAATCCCCTTTTCGAATGTATTGTGTCCTCCCACGTATTCCTTATCTTTGATATTTCCCATATCCCAGCTGTGCTGCCTCGGCAAAATATTTTCAACAGGGGGTGCTGTGCTTCGGTGCCTGTTGAGTTGATGTCCCTCGGAGGCCTCCGTTTCGACGTCAAGGTCACCGCAGGTATATGTAGCACGCGCAGCGCCCGTTGGCCTCAGTTCCGTTTTTTCCGCGCTTCCAGCTTCGGATGCGTAACGCCTCATTCCTGACAGGAATATTTGTGAAATCTTCTTAGAGTTTTCTTCGAAATCTCATCATCATCTTGAGTTTCGACACGTAATGGCTTCGTCTTCAGCGTCGTTCACTCCTCGTTCACTCCTCGATCCGGCTTCAAGAAGTGCCGTGACTGCGGTGCAAAGATGTCCGTGATGGACCCTCACAGGATCTGCCTGTGATCGAAACATCTGTCTTCAGAGTGTGAGGCCTGCCTGTCTATGACGGCCAAAGCCTTGAGAGAGCGTAGAGGGAAGCTTGCGGCAGGTAAGGCCCAAAAATCCCCTCCTACTCCATCTAAACAAAAAACATCTGACGAGTCGAGGACAACGTCTCCTCATTGAAAAAAATTGTCCAAACATTCCCGTTCACGAAGTGGTTCACACCATTCATCGACTTCGAGGCATGGAAAGAAAAGACGCCATGGTTCGCCATCTTCGTCGTCTAGTTCACACAAACGGGTCGTTTGTCCCACCAAATCTAGTACACCAGCCCAGTGGGAGGAGTTTAGATTCTGAAATTTAAGGGTCTTCGAGAATGCGGCCTTACCCCCCTCGACAACACCTAAAGGTGATGCTCCAGTCGAAAGACCTCGGAAGCACAAGAGCCGTGCGTCTTCGGACCTGGCTGCCAAATCTCCTCAAGAGCGATCTCATCCATCGAGTCAAGAAAAAGTCTCCTCAAAGACTAAGATAACGACGTCATCAACGTCAAAGGAGTCCACTATGACAAGACCGAAAAATGCGTCATCGACGCCATCGGCGCCGATACCACTTGAGAAGCCATCAACGCCTCGAGTGTCGAACTCCTCGACGCTACTTGTGCCTGTTCCACCGACACAATCGTTGAAGCCATTAACGCTTCTGTCAAAGCCAACAACGGATTTGTCGAGGCCATCGACGTTGACAATTTTGACATTTTCGGCTCCTATAACAACTAACATTATGCCAACTTCGGTTTAAAAACGTATACTCTTCTACTACGGTCAGACTTCAAGTCCCTCTCTTCAATTTATGAAGATGCAGAGGAGTCCTCTGATGAAAAAAGACCATTTGGGCTACAATATGGGACACCATCAGTACCTGTGGCCCTCATATCTGAGGCCTCACGCATGAAGAACTTGCAAGAGTGCCATCATGAGGCTAGTGTGATTGACACCTCTCCTCGGGATAAATTTGGAAGGGCAGACCCTGGTGACCATGCTGAGGTAACATACAGACAGCTAATGTAAAGGGTCATGGAATATATGGGATGGTCGAGACCCACACATGTTTTTGAGGAGCATAATCTCACCAACATATTGGACAGAGGGCCACAGGTGGATCCAATTGTCCCTTTTCACCAAGCCTTGCAAAAGAGGGGGGCTTCTAATTGAGAGGCACCAGAGGTGATTCCAGCTGTAAACAAAAAACTGACAGCTAAGTACAGAGCTTCTAGCTCTGAGCCTTTTGCCTCTCCAAGCACCCAACTCCAGAAAGCCGTGTAGTGCAGGCAGCCACTTCCACAGGTAGACAAAATGCCTACCCTACCATACCCCAGGATAGAGATGACAAACAATATGACGCCATGGCCAAAAAGATTTTTTTGGCCGGCAGTATGGTTTTAGAATCTGCCAATGCTACGTGCACACTTGCAAGGTTCACACACACCCTTTGGGAGTGTATTTCTATGGCGGCTGACCATATCCGCAGGGGGGAAGAGCCAGACGGTTTCCTTAACATAGTCAAGGATGAGAAACACCAAATGTGCGAATCCCTCCAGACTGGTCTCGACTCTGTTGACAGTATCAGCAGAGCTGTGGCGGCTAGTACAGTGATACGCAGATTTGCTTGGTTGCGAAAGTCAGGAATTGACGCAGATGTACAATCCAGGCTTCTCAACATGCCCTTTGACGGACACATTTATTTGGAAACAAAGCTGATGAGAGTTTGAAGAAGCTGCAAACTTCCAAGGTGGCAGCAAAATTCCTTGGAGCTGCAATGAGACAAACTCCAAACCGCCCCACAGGTACGCCCTGGAGGGGGTGGTAGGTCCTTTCGCCATTACTCCACATTTGGAAGAGGCAGACGACAGCCAGCTCAAAGAGGACAAAGATGATTCCCCGTGGTGGACGGGGAAGGACTATTAAGACAGCAACTGCAGCGGCTGCCTTACCCTCAGTCACTGCATCAGCTGCTCCAAAACCTCTCTGAGGTCTTTGTTCACAAGACTGCAGTAGGAGGCAGGTTGTCACAGCATCTGACAGAATGGCAGGCTATTACTTCAGATGCTTGGGCATTGGAAACAGTTGCCCAAGGTTACTGCCTACCTTTCCTGCAAAAACCTCAGAGACATCCACAGGGGAACAACTCTTTGAAGGTTCCAGATCCGCTCCTTATGCAGGAGATTTTAACCCTGCTAGAGAAAGGTACTATAGAACTAGTACCTGTAGTGGAGAGGAACAAGGGTTGGTACTCACCATATTTTCTAATTCCCAAGAAGGACGGAGGATTGAGACCCATCTTGGACTTAAGAAACCTGAACAAGTTCCTCAGGAAGGACAAGCTCAAAATCATAACCCTTTCTCAGATCCTTCAGGCCATCCAGCTTCAGGATTGTATGGTATCATTGACCTCGAGGATGCTTACTTTCATGTGCCGATCCATCACAAGCACAGACAGTACCTGAGGTTCGCCGTTGGTGGTTCTCATTATCAGTTTTGGGTTCTGCCATTTGGGCTGACCTCCGCCCGAGGGTTTTCACCAAGCTAATGGGGTGGTGGCAGCGAATCTCAGGAGAGGGGGTATTCACGTCTCCCCTATCTGGATGATTGGCTAATCAGGGCCAGTTCACCGGAACAGGCCCTGAAACATTTCAGCTACCCCTGTCACTCCCTTCACAGGCTGTACTTCTCCCTCAACTTCATGAAGTGCCACATGATACCATCATAAAGACTCCAATTCATCGCAGATGGTGACAAAGTTCCAGAATGCCCAACATCTACCGGCCTTCGATTTTCTGACTTTGCTCAGCCTCATGGCATCCTGCATTTTTCTGGTGCCAAACGCCTGCCTGAGAATGAGATCTCTCCAGTGGGCTCTCAAGACACAGTGGTCACAATTCACAGGAAGGATGTCAGATCTCCTACTAATCCCAAACAGGGTTTCGCTGGATCTTCAGTGGTGGGCCTGTCGGCAGAACATTTTGACAGGAGAACCTTTTTGGCCACCATGGCTTGAGATAACAGTAGTGATGGACGCCTCACTCACGGATTGGGGAGCCCACACCAACGATTTGACCATCAGCGGTCGTTGGTCTCCATCGGAGTCCAAACTACACATCAACTTTTTAGAGCTGAGGGCAATCAGACTAGCGCTGAAGGCCTTTCTGCCCTCTGTACTGCGAAAGAATGTCCTGATAATGACAGACAACACAGTGGTCATGTACTAGCTCACCAAGAGAGGAGGTGTAGTGTCACTACCACTGTGCAGAGAGGCAATGCAGCTCTGGTTTTGGGCAATACAAGAAGGAATCTCTCTGTAGGAGTACACCTAGCCGGAGAGAAGAACACAACGGCGGATTCTCTGAGCAGGCAGAGCACAATCTCCCATGAGTGGGAAATAGCTCGGGAAGTCCTTCAGGAGATCTTCACCCTTTGGGGAACCCCTCAAGTAGATCTGTTTGCGACCAGTGCCAACAGGAAGTGTGAACTGTACTGCTCAAGGGAATTTCCCCTGAGAGGAGCTCTAAGAGACGCGTTTGTGGTGGATTGGGAGTTTCCACTCCTATACGCTTTTCCTCCAATCCCCGTCATTCCTCATGTAATCAGGAGGTTGAGAAGGTTCAGGAAATCCATGCTCCTACTTGCCCCGGACTGGGCCAGGAGAACGTGGTACCCAGACCTTCTGGACATATCCAACTGCCCTCCGATACGTCTTACGCAAAGAGAAGGCCAGCAACCAAATCTTTAAACCGCTGCCGCTGGAATAAGTTCTGCAGCTGGTGTAGAGATAAGAATGTTGATCCTTTCTCATGTAATACACCAATGGTGTTATCCTTTCTATTACATCTGGCAAATCTGGGGTTCCAGATTGGTAGCATCAAGGGATATCTGGCAGCGCTTTCTATTTTTAAGCGCACTTCAGAGGAAGTCTCCTACTTTAAGATTCCTTTAGTAGTAACATTTTTAAAGGGACTGACTAATGTTTCCCCGCCACTCCCATTTCCAGTCCCACTATGGGATATTAACTTGATATTAAACTACTTGATGGGAGCTCCTTTCGAGCCTCTACATTCTTGTCCATTAAGACTTCTAACTCTGAAAACTGTCTTCTTAGTGGCAATAACTTCAGCCCGAAGGGTGAGTGAGCTACACACTTTATCCTGCAAGCCTCCTCATACTGTTTTTCATAAAGACAGAGTGATACTAAAAGTGAAGCCTACTTTTCTCCCCAAAATTGTTTACGAGTTTCATATTACTCAGAAAATAACGTTACCATCTTTTTATCCTCCTCCACATCCGGGGAAGGAAGAAGAAAGACTTCACAGGCTTGACCCTAGACATGCACTGAGCTTTTACAGCTCCAGATTGGCAAAATTACGACGGGATGACCAGTTGTTTGTGGGCTATTCAGGTCACAAACTAGGACTAGCCATTATCAAGCAGACTATATCCAAATGGATAATACTAACTATATCAGAATGCTACAAGCTGGCAGGTAAAATCCTCCAGAACACCAGAGAGCCCATTCGACCAGGGGCATTGCAACTTTGTCTGCCTTGCAGAGGGGCATTCTGATAAAACATATGTGTGCAGCTGCCACATCGGCGTCTGTGAACACCTTTACTAAACATTACAGTTTAGACTCCTCCTCGGGCCAAGATTCTGCTTTTGCGAAAGCAGTCTTGCACTCAGTGCATACATAACCACACTATTTCTACTCCCACCTCCAAATTACATAACTGCTTTGGGAGTGTATAAGTTACAAACCCATGGTAACATTCTTTCGACTGGATGTTCCTCCCACACATTCCTTATCGCCCCTCCCATCCTACCCCGCAGTAGAATTTCCCATGCGGTTGCTGTCTACGCTCTCTCAAGTGGAGTAAATGTCGAACACAAAGTAAAGCTCCATTCGTCAAAACGGAACTGAAGCCAACAGGCGCTGCTATGTATACCTGCGGTGACGTCGATGTCGAAACTGAAGCCTCCGAGGGAAATCGACTCGACGGGCACAGACGCACAGCGCCCCCTGCTGAAAAACAATTCCGAGCCAGCAAAGCTGGGATATGGGAAATTTCAAAGATTAGGAATACGTGGGAGGAACATCCAGTCGAAAGAATGTTACCATGGGTAAGTAACTTCTTCTTCTGTTTGAAAGACCAGATTATCACGCCTTTTTGGCCCAATCCCGATTTTGCAGTCTTTCAGATTCTGCTCTTTGACTGAAAAAAGAAAGCTGTTGTGACGGAAGTTGCTTGTGGGGGCTTTTGAAAAATTATACTTGAAAACCTAGCATGGTTTCCTTGGGCTATTGGAAAAAGTAGTGCATTGTGTTTTTCTTTGATTTTCTGAGATTGCACAGTACCGAAGAATATGCATAATATGGGTCGCAGGTCTTGCCATGGAACCCTTTATAAAGTGTGCATTCTGGCCACAGTACAGACATAGGTCTAACTGTTATGTTTTGTTGATTTATACCGGGCACCACTACCACCCAAGGACAGTCTCCAGTCTTCATTGCACACTTCCAACAGTGTCAGCACGCATCATTTCCCCTGGGCTAGAGACAATGACTGATTTTGGAGATTGCAATAAGTCACTTCACTTGCCAACAACTTTTTGGGGGAAAGTTAAACTGAGGTTCTGTACACCTGTCCTTTTGGCATTTCCCTCTTCCTGGAGGAAAAATGTCTATATACTCATCCAAATTCCTCAACCATTGAAAAGAAAGTGCATTGGTGACTGATAAAAATCATCCTTTATTTCCTCCTCTGCCGCTCTCCGGAACAAATTAAGATGAGTCATTCCTTTATACATATATCTTTTTTTTTTTACAATGTTCTTTATTGAACAAGGTAAAAGGAACACCGTAACATGTCAAGGAGTACCAGAAGATGAGAAGTACTAAATGACTTAAAATTGCTAATTGAAGAACCTCGCAAATTGGCTATTGTTTTAGTAATAGACTATTCCATCTGCACACATCTTTGAACAGAGTAATCATTGGCTTTCTGCCCTTAACTACTTTAAATGGGAGGGCACAAAAAAGGTGGTTCATTGTACCTTGTTAGAAACCCCTTTAAGTCTCTTGAGCAGGAATCTCCATATCCTATTAGCTGCTGTCACTAAGGGGATAACTCGAGCCAAAGCGGAACCTTTAAGATTCCTGATAACAAATCCAAATCCAATTTTCCTCTAGTTTGAATGAAAGAATCAGCAATAATTGTGAACTGAACCTCACAGGAGTCAGGAAATACATACAGGGTCAGGGAAATATGGGTCATATAGGGTTTCCTATAAAATGTAAAACCAGAAAAATATATGCATTTGTCTCAATGCTCATGGACGGCTGAAGTACCCATGGGTCCTTTAAGTAAGCATTTCCACTTTTTAAGGTCTGCACCTCTCAGTCACATTATGAACTGTTGTGGTCAGTCCTTGCAATTGATCCTTTTACCTATCCAAGTTTATTAGACTTTTGAAGCCTGTCAGACTCCGGGTGCACCAAAGCCCCATAGTCATATTTGACTCAAAGATATGGGTGATTCTTTCCTGAAGCCATTGTGCACTGTGAGGGGTCAGAAATGTGAGGTGGACAACTTGGTAAAGGTTTTTCACAAGTAGCCATTTTATTAACTCATAAGGGTTTGACAAACACCTCACTAACCCTAACCTAAAGAGTATTTCCCTGCCTACAAAAATAAACTAAAGGAAAACACTCTTATAAAAGGAATCTGTCTGTCACACTAATAACTACACCAAACTATATATAGGTAATATATGGCAAATCAAATGTAACAGAAATAAAAGTTATGTTCAACATAAACCTGATAACTGTGTATCCTTGTAACCTGAGTTGGATCCCCTTCCCCAGATTCAAAGCAGGATTTTCAATCAAAGGTTCAAATAAGATAGTTCTCTTTTTTAGCTAAATTCTGATCATGAAGTTCTTCTTGCTCCAAAATTCTTTCACTTACACTTTAACCAAAATTTCAACCAGACAACAAGTCTTTATCTCTCCACTTATAGAAAAGAGTTCAACACAAATTTTTCTTCTTAAGAAAACAAAAATACTTTCATAATTCTTCTGTATCATCAACAATGTTTTGTCCGAATGATTCCACCACAATTTATCAACCGCTTTAGTGGTCTTGCCACTTCTTCTTCTCCACAACCTTCAACGACAATGCAGTACTTCAATGATTTATTCCTGGTCCACTAACCTGCCAGGACTACCACTAAGAGATGCCTATCCTGGTATATTCACCTGCAAGGACAAAAGCTCTTAACACTACTACAAGTACTCTGTAGTGACGTTTACTTCAAACCTTTTGGTAAAGTTTTTGACTTTCAACAACATCAAAATTCCCAACTTCTTCTGGGAAGACATGATTCACATTGGTTCCGTTTGTCCACTGTAGTATTTGCCACATGCAATGCAGGTTAAGCGCCTCTCCTCCTTGAAACTTTCTACCAGGAGGGCTTCTCTCCTGCCACTTTTGTTTTCCCACTTTCACATCAAATAACTACTGACAATGTGTTTTGATTAGTTGCCCCTCTTTGGCTTAGACAATGCTTGTTGATGTCTTGCTTAACTATTGCCTCTTCCTCCCTCTTGCAATAACGGTTACAATCTTTCTGCAATAATGTTTTCTTAATATTTTGTTACTGTGAATTAAATGCTTTTTGAGGTATTCCCCCCTTTAGTTTGGCAATGTTGGTAATAGTTTGCTTGCCTCAGTGTTGTCCCCTCATTGTCTTGGCAATCATGTTGGCTTTGGTAGCAATGATCATAACATGTCTCTTCTTGTTTTTTTACAAAGTTCTTATTATACCAATATGACTTCCTTATATTAGTTCGGTATATAAAATTGTTATCAGTGGCCAGAGGTTGATTACAGAGAGTACCGGTATTACCCGACAATGGTAAACTCACAGGTTTCTGCACACGGGTCCGCTCAATCCGCTGCCACTACTCACTCTGCCTCCTCCTGCATGGCATACTGCTTCAGTTTTCATGCGGCCCGCCCCAATCAATAAAGGAGCTTTTCTCTCACTCCTAATGGACTCTGGTGCTCGCCTGCCACCAGGACACAGCAATCAATAAAGAGAGCCTCTCTCCCCAGGGGGAAAACCTGTCTGCATTTAAGGTCATCAATCTTGGAGACCCTATCAGGGTCACAAGGCCTACTAGGTCTGCCTCTATCTTTCATTGTTATATTTAATTTCATTCCCTTGCTCCCGCCCTGTTGCCCTGTGGGCGCTTTGAAACATAATTTAATTGATGTATAAGCGCTTTCCAACGGCACAATAAAATAAAGGACTGACATCTGCTTCAGTGATAGTGATGGCTCCAGCATCTCCGTTTCCTTTCTTCATCTGCTGCAACTGCGACTGAGAGTTTCTGCAACTCCACCTTCTGGCTGTCATGGCCTGCATTTGGGTGCATTGTGGGATTTGAAGTCCCCAATGTTCTGATTACCTTTTCTTCATTAATACAAACTTCAACTTTATTGGATTCACATTTTTTATTGAATAGATCCATAGGGATGGGTTTTAGAGGGGTTAATGTTTGGTTCAAATTTAAGGAAAAATTATATTCATCAGAAATCAGAGTGTTAAGGTTCTGTTGGTAGCTTTGTGAATGGAAGGAAGCCTTACTCTGACAACAAGCCATTAAATATTCTGGTATCATAGAAATATCCCTCTTTGACCAAAGTAAATACTCTGTTGTAAAACTGTAATGCAATCGTGTAGCACGAATAGAATGTTGGCCAGAAGCGAATTGCATCATGTGATAAACATTGCAAACCATGAAACCTGAATGTAACCATTGGGAATTCATTTTGTAATTGTCCGCCATTTTGTACTCTAAATGCTTTTGTAAATATATATTCTGTGCTTCATGTCTACACGCGGTGCGAGGCCGCAGCTTGAACTTTGAATGCTAACGTAGGCAGGAATGTGAAACCCTGCAGAAATGCATTGTTTTCCTTTTTCTATAAAGCCTTAACGCTGTACATAAGCATCGACTAATCAGCAAACCAGGTGCCAGCCTGTCTTGCAAGCGCTGTTGTAGAAGGCAGATAAATAAGAATTATATGCGACTAAATGTGCTCCTCCATGAAAGACGGTATTTTCTCTACTTCAGAACTCTCTTACCCCTAGCCTACGAATGTAGCGAATAGATAACGTTAGTTGGAAATTAAGGAATGTCTCCACGCTGGAACATGATATTCTTCCCTGTGCCAGTGCCCCATGTTCCCCAAAACAGTAAGCTGTCTCTACAGTCTTGGCTAGAAATACTGAATGTTTAGACTGAATGAAGTAAGTACATGACTTGTCAATTACTGAACCCTAGCTTAGATGTCACATATATGGGCGGACAGAATAATGCTGTACAATGATGATGTGTTATGGATATCTATGACTGCTTTATTGATGCTCGCTCTCTCTCCTCTCATGGTGTCTGTGAACACACGTCGTGAGGTGTTAAGACCCAGTCGGCTGACTGAGATACTCTGAAATAAACCAGACTTGTTTGGGAAAACGAACCTCACGACTGGCGTGTTATTAGTATATGGTTATTGTGCCTTTATTCCATATATGGTCTTACAAAAATGGCGCCCGAACAGGGACCCTCAGTGTGATGCCCCATCACAACGTTGAAGGCAAGGACGAGTCGAGGACGAAGCTGTCGGACCGGGATTGGAAGGTGTTCGGGGCACCCCTGCAGAAGTGATTAGAGACTCCTCTGCAGATCTGTACACAGCCGATCCCTGGTCGACGAGCAGCGCCCAGAGAGCATCAAGGCGAGGGTCCTGGAAGCGAGGCAAATTGTGCCAGACACGTTGGTTGTGACGATTCTTGGTTGCGGCGGTATACGGGCGAATTGCGTCCTGAGTGACGAATTGATTGATCAGGTGAGTCGTGCCCCGATTCTTAAACGTCCTGATATTGGTTGAGTGTTGCACTTGCAAGTGCAAACACCCAGGTAAAAGAGATAAGAGTTAATCATGCCTGGGAAATTGTCTTCCTGCCTAGTGGGATTTTTCCGCTGCGGTAGACAACCTTTGGAAACTGGGCAGGCCGCCCCACCGAGGGGTCGCCGTCGTATTAAAGGTACATTAAGTATGGTATTAGGGCAATTGTGTTTAATGCAATTTGGCATAGGCAGACTAGACGTGTATCAGAACTTCAATGGCCGGACAATGGGAGCTTTGAGTTAGCGCGCATAGAACATTTAGAATCCGTACTGCTACGAAAGAAGGCCAGGCCCGCAGCGTTCGACGCTGTTAGGGACTGGAGGAAGGAAGCAAATCAACGCCTGAAGAGTAGAGAGAAGCACGCACATAGACACATGTCAAATTCAGAGAAAGCGTTAGTGCATGATCAACAGAAGCAGACGGAAGCCATTAGAAACATGGATAGGGCCTTCCAATTAGACATACAGAAAATATACCCTTCACAAGATTTGCATACATCAGACGAATTGATAAATAAGATACTGAACTCGTGAAGAAATTATTACCCAAGTACTGGCCCAGTTGCACCACCTCCCTATGCCTCTCCTCCTTCAGCTACTCCTATGCGTGCATCTGCACCTGAAGTAACCGTCCCATCTGCGCCAATGACATCATTTCCTCCACCTCCTCCAGAGCATGAGTTATACGCTTTAGATGGCAGTTCTGCAACCGTGGGGCCAGAAAGAGGAAGTATTAGACAGACTCGTAGTACGATTGGTAAGGAACGGAAAGACGGACTGAAACGGTGGGCTGAGGCGTATATTGATGATGGCAATGAAGTGGCCGTGCAAAATTACATATCTGATCATAGAGGCTTTGGCAAACAACAAGTATTGTTAGAATATATGGGAGATTATCTTGTTAGTGTATGGATTGACTTAACTGATACAGTAATACCACAAGAATTGCGCAATTTGATTGTCCTTTCCCATTCACGAGAATACGAGAACATGTAGGGCGAATATTTGTGTTTAAGCGAGAACTTGACCGATTGCATGAAGATATAATGAGTAAGCATGAACCGCATATGTCATATGTCCAGAACGCCATTGAAACCTGTTAGTGAAGAGATGCGTATTTGTACGAGAGATGCGCTTAGATGGATTACGGATGTTACCATTTCCCCGATTGAAGTACATGATATGTTTAGTCAATATACACCAGAAATGCAGAGAAAGGTGCTACAGGTTGTGGTGGAATATTTACAGGATGAGTGCATGAAAAAGAAGGGTCTTTGTCCTGCTGATTTGATGACACTTTATAAAAGAGCATTCTCGTCCGAGACGGGAACTGCTGCTTTTTCCTTTGATTTGGCTTTGTTGCTTAATAGACGTTCAGATCCAGAGTCTCCTACTTTGCAATTACCCATGAGGGGGGTGCCTCAGTTTGTCCCGAAAGTAGAAATTCCTGCTGTAGGGCAAACCCCAGCGCATACGATAGAAGCCCATTATATTACACAGTTTGTACATGTCCTCTTTTCTAGGCAAGAAGTGAACACTATAAAACAGTCGGTCCCTGATATTAGGAAAAATCCTGCTGGTTCTTATAAGGAAATTGAATCTGTTTTGAATTCATCTGTTTTTACACTGAGTGATATTGATTTATTGTTCCATGTGATTCTTCCTGCTGATATATGGAAACAAATTAGAAGCATGGATGATGCGTTGATGCTAGGCGATACATGCAAAACTTTGATTAGCGTTGATAGGGAAAGAAAGGCTGGAGAAAAACCTCTGCAAGTAATTTTAACTTTGCCCTCACGGATAGTATCGAAATTTAAAACTTTAGTACCTGAGAAAAAAATAGTTTGGGACAAATTGACTGCTTGTTTACAAGGTAAATCGGAGGGGCGACGAAATTCTTTAACCGATTTGAAGAAGTATTTGCAGATTTTAGTGGTCAAGATTTGAGTACAGAACCTGGGAAGGGATTATTTGTTGACAGATTTGCGCAACGATTATTACCTGAAATTCAGACATTGATAATGACATCTGAAAGTGCATGGCAAGCAAAGTCACAATCTGAAGTATTACACATGGCCCAATATTATGAAAACCGAGTGAATTCAGAAAAGGACAAGGTAGAAAGGAAGAAAGGAGACCTGAAAACAAGAGTGTTACTACAGCAGGCAGCCAAAGGAAATAGAGGTGGAGGGAAAACACCATCTAAAGTCCAATTTGCACTGTCGTCCAACATACATGGAGGCCTGATAGGTATAAATCAGTGTGCCTATTGCAGACAAGAAGGCCTCAATTACAGAGATTGAATGGTACTATTTCGAGAAGACCGTCTAGAGGTCGTCCAGGAATAGGGGGCCAGAACAGAAGTCTGTTTCAGTCACAATTTCAGGATAATCAAGTTAATCAGAATCAGCAACAAAACACCATGAATGGTGCAAATGTTTTTGATAATCCCTCCAATGCATATTACTCCGGAGACTTTACATCTGATGATGTACTGTTCCCCTAGGACAGCTCGAAGCAGGGTTTGGAGCCAGTGCCTATTCCTGTTAATCAAAAAGGGCCTTACGTAGAAATGAAAGTTGGGACTAGGGAACATACTTTTCTAGTGGACATAGGTGCACAGAAATGTTCGATCGACCATCAACGGGTTCCAAATATACCACTGTCGGGGCATAACAATGTTTCAGTAGGGTTCTCAGGTACACCAGTAATTAGTCCAGTTTCACAGCCATTAGGTCAATACACCGAATCTTGTCCATTTCCTTTGACAACAAATTGCGGCGAGAATTTGTTGGGATTGAATCTGTTGAAGAAATTGAATGCAGTAATTTATTGTTCACCTGATAGAGTGTACTTGATGATTTCACCACAACAAACTCCTGTATCGCAATTCATGTCTTTACCATTACCTACTGAATTAAGTAAAGTACCAGCTGGTATGTGGGAAGTGAATGATAATGATGTAGGTATTTTAAAAGTGGAATGAATTAAAATTGTTTTGAAAGAAGGAGTTACATTACCACGCATTCTGCAATACAAAATTTCAGCTGAGGGTGAGCAAGCCCTGAAATGCACTCTGTCCGACTTAATTTATAGAAATGTAATTGAAGAAATTTCTGGAAGTATATGTAATAGCCCGATTCTTCCAGTTTACAAGAAAGGAGGTAATGAAATCCCTTACCTTTTTTATAATTGACTTACGCGCAATCAACAAAATTGTTGCTCCACAATTCCCGCTAGTCCCCGATGTCACCACAATTTTGACTATGATTCCAGCCACAGCATCACATTTTAGCGTAATAGATTTGAATAATGCGTTTTTAGTATCCCAGTTCATCCAGATAGTAGATATCTGTTCGCATTTACGTTAGGAGGACGCTCATTCATATTCACACGTATTCCGCAAGGTTACACTGAAAGCCCAAGTATTTACAGTAGAGCATTAAAAGAACAGCTTGACATGCTTGAATTACCATCAGGATGCATTTTATTGCAATACATTGATGACCTGTTTATAGCTGCAGATTCAGAGGAAATTTGCAAGGAGGATACTGTCTTATTGTTGAAGCATTTAGCGCAAAATTGACACAAAGCATCTTTAAAGAAATTCCAGTTTTGTCGACAGGAGGTGGCCTATTTGGGCTACCTCCTATCGAAGGAGGGAAGAAGATTCACACCAGAATGCATAAAAAGCATCTCTGATATGCCTATTCCAAATACACAAAAGGAAGCCAGGGCTTTAATTGGCATGGCTTCATATTGTAGACAATGGATTCCTAACTTTTCTGTGATTGTAAAACCTATAGTGGCACTGACGAAGAAGGATGTTACCATGCCTTTGCCATGAAACATGGAATATCAAACTGCTTTTGACCTGCTCAGAGCTGCGTTATGTTCAGCTCCGGTTTTGGGCACGCCAAATTATGAGAAGTGTTTTATTTTGTTTGTACATGAGAGTGATGGATGTGCTTTTGATATTTTGACTCGGGAACACAGGGGCAAAAATAGACCATGTGGTTATTTTTCTTCCATATTGGATCCTGTTGCATGTGCTTTGCCACGTTGCTTGCGAGCTGTTGCTGCTGCTGCCACGTCAGTAAAACAAAGCAAGGGGATGGTTTTAGGTCACTCTTTAACCGTGATGGTACCCCATTCAGTAGACATTCTTTTAAATAGAACGCAGATGCAACACATCCGCCCGACTAACAAGGTATGAACTGATTGTATTTGCACCGCATATCCAGATTAAGAGATGTTACTCTTTGAATCTGGCTAAATGATTGCCTCCTCCAAGTGAAGCAAAGAGCAAGGAGAAATTATCACATGATTGCTTAATTATAACTGAGCAAGAGACAAAAGGAAGAATTGATTTAACCGATACACCCCTGAAAGAGCCAGATGGAGAATTGTTTTGTGATGGCTCTTGTTTTAAATTACCAAATGGCATATCAACTGCTGCTTATGCCATTAGCACACTGAAAATGATTGTAGAAAGCAAACAAATCCCACATAACTCAGCACAAGCTGCGGAAATAATAGCCTTAACTAAAGCATGTGAAATTTCTGAAAACCTTAGTGTAAACATATATACTGACAGTCAGTATGCATTTGGGGTGGTCCACAACTTTGGCTGACTATGGGCTCAAAGGGGTTTTCTGACGTCCCATGGAACCAAGATCCAACATGGCACTTTGACAGTGAAACTATTGTCAGCACTTGCGCTTCCGAAGCGATTAGCAATAATGAAATATAATGCCCATAAGAAAGTAACGTGTAACATAGGAAAAGGAAATGATATGATATGATATGATATGGCATTTGTAACGCGCCTATACACAAGTGTTTCAAGGCGCGACGAGGCAGGGAGGGGGGAACAGGGGGAAGACAGACAACGATCCTACTAGGCCAGGTGTCATTCAGATCGCGCAAGTGCAGGGGTAGGGGGAAGGGAAGAAGTGCAAGGGGGGGAGTAGAAGGGGTAGAGGGGGAAGTGCAGTACAAGGTAAGTAGAATAAAATAAATAATAAATAAATAAATAAGGAGGGCCAGCTGGTGGCAAGTGCAGGTAAGTGCTGGGAAGGGGGGGCTGGAGGGATACAGAGATAGTCCCGCAGTGCAGGGGTTGCCAGGGAGGCAGTGCAAGTGGAGAGTGGCCCAGTTGCAGATTCAGTGCAGTTTCAGCGAAGAATGTGAAGGGGAGCGGGAGTGAGAAAGCAGAAGCAAAGAGGAAGGCATTGAGGTGCTTCCTGAACCAGAGATGGTTCTCCTCAAGTTTCAGGGAGGTAGGAAGGCTGTTCCAGAGGGAGGCCCCTGCCGCGGAGAGAGATCTACCCCCAGCACGTTGCTTCGAGAAGCGGCTGACCCTGAGGGAGTTGGAGACGGATGAGCAAAGGGATCGGGAAGGAAGATATTTAGGAAGAGAGAGTTGAAGGTATTTAGGCCCCAGGCCCCAGAAGGCCTTGTGGACAATGCAGAGGGCTTTGAACTTTATCCTCGCAGCCACTGGGAGCCAGTGTAGAGATTCCAGTCCTGGAGAGATACGGTCCCTGGGCTTGAGGCCAAGGACAAGTCTCGCAGTTCTGTTCTGGATGAGTTGCAGAGGGCGGATAGTGGAGGCAGGCAGATTAAGATAGAGGCTGTTACAGTAGTCCAGCTTCGAGAGAACCAGGGCTCGGGAGACAGTGAGCTTCTGGGGGAAGGAGAGGAAGGGAAGAATACCTCTGAGGAGGTGCAGCTGGTAGTATGACTTCTTAGAGACATCGGATATATGCGGAGAGAAGGAGAGTGTGGAGTCGAAGATAACCCTGAGGTTTTTTGCCTTGCAGGTAGGAACAGGAAGAGGGCCAAGAGAGGCCGGCCAGAGAGCTGCAGGGAAGGAGGGGGTGGGTGTGCCGATGAGTAGAATCTCAGTCTTACTGGCATTAAGGCAGAGGTCATTGGCGGCACACCATTCCTGGATAGCAGACAGACAGTCGGAGATGAGGGAAGGAGAGGAGGAGGCCGAGGGTAGCCTGAAAATGAGCTGGGTATCGTCCGCATAGCACTGAAAGTTGGGGCAGAGAGCGGCGATGCGATGGGAAAGGAGTGCCAGATACTGGTTGAACAGCCAGGGGGAAAGATTAGATCCCTGGGGGACACCACAGGTTGAGAAAAAGATGTCAGAGATGAAGGACCCCAATTGGACCTGGGAGGGTCGATTGGAGAGGAAAGAGGTCAGCCACACCAGAGCCTGACCAGTGATACCCAGATTATCACGGAGACGGTTGAGCAGGATGGCATGGTTGACAGTGTCAAAGGCAGAGGAGAGATCGAGCAGGATGAGAACACACGGAGTGTTGGAGTCGAGATTCAAGAGCAGGTCCTCACGGATGTTCAGGAGAGCAGTTTCCGTGCTTCTGGCAGCTCCGAAGCCAGATTGATGGTCATGAAGACTTCCAACAGATTCAGCATGGAGGTTAAGCTGGGAGATGGCCAGTTTCTCCAGGAGCTTGCCCAGGAAGGGAGTGATGGAGATTGGTCGATAGTTAGCCAGGCAGGAGGGGTCAGAAGAGGGTTTCTTAAGAAGAGGGTGCACAAGGGAGTGCTTAAGGGGGGATGGGAAGACTCCAGAGGCGAAGGAATGGTTGCAAAAGTCAGCCAGGGCCGGAGGCAGGGAGTCGATGTGGTCCTTGATAGTTTTGGAGGAACAGGGGTGAACCTGTTTAGACGAGACTTTCATAGATTGGACTTGTCTGGAAACCTCGTCAGCAGAAAAAAGGGGAAAGGCAGAGAAGGAGGGAGGAGGGGTGGCTGCAGAAGGGCCAGAGTAAGAGGCGGGATGGGAGGGAGGGAGGTGATAGGAGGAGAGTGAGGACAGGACGCATTTGCTGACAGATTCGCAAAACAAACTGCCACTGATTTGCACACCAAAATGTATGTTGAAACAATGGTGAGGGTGCCCTGCATGGTAGAGGATGGAATTGGCAATGTAAAAGAGGTACAAGCAGAGGCTACTCCTGAGGAAATAAAACAATGGTCCGAGGGTCCAGCAGAACTAGATTCCGAGGGTTGTTGGGTGGACAAAGAAAACAGTAGATGGGTGTTGCCAAATGCTTAGGTAATGGCAATGGTTACTATGGCCGATGGTGCAACACATATTTGTGCAAAGAAGATTTGTCAGCACCTTGAGTGTGTATGGTACAATGACAATATTACAAAAACCTAACGAAAGATTGGTTCAAAATTGCATGACTTGTTTACAACATAACATTGGGAAGGGAACAGTGACACCAAAAGGGAGCTTTGTTCCTCCCTCAATGCCCTTTGAAGTAATCCATTTTGACTTTATAGAAATGGAGAGATGCCAACATGGAAAAGTATGTCTTTGTAGTGGTTTGTGCATTCAGCAAATGGGTAGAGGCCTATCCCTTTAAAGACTGTTCAGCCATGTCAACAGCAAAGTCCATGTTAAAAGAATACTTTCCGAGGTTTGGGCTTCCACATGTTACATGGTCAGATAACGGCCCACATGTTATAGCTGCTGTGATACTACAGATCTGTGCAGGCCTCCAGATTGATAAACGATTCCATTCATATCCAATGAGTGCCGGTCTTGTGTAACGACAAAACGACATTTTGAAAAATAAGCTGGCAAAAGTATGCCCCAAAAGTAATTTGAAATGGCCTGATGCTTTACCGCTAGCCCTGTTGTCAATGCGTACGTCTGTGCAATCAAAAACTGGTCCCTCCCCCTATGAAATAATAATGGGAAGACCAGCCAATGTATGGAATGTGCCACCCCCGAAAAAACAAATAGATATAGAATACCCTTTACTTGCTGAATATTGTAAACAGTTGACTCATAACTTGCGTTTGATTCATCAGCAGGTGCAAGAGGCTCATCCTATCAGATACACAGGCCCAGGCCATCAACTGCAACCTAGGGACTGGGTCCTGATAAAGAACTTTGAAAGAAAGTCTTTGCTTGCACCTCAGTGGAAGGGACTGTACCAGGTGCTCCTGGCCATGCAGACTGCTGTTCGAGTGGATAACAGAAAACATTGATACATGCCATCACAAAAAGAGAATCCATTTTCTTTTGCCACATGGAAAAGAGAGCGATGACTCTGATTCCAAGAGTGAACCAACTTTAATTGATCGCAAAGACATCGCCGAAATTCAGCCAAAACTGCTTCCTGAGCCCAAGGAGGGGCCTGGGGAAGATTACAAGAAAATCTGAAACGTCATTGTTACCTCAACCTTGTTTGCCTGCTGCCTCATCATCACCTTTTTCTGCATCACCAATTGGCATCCTGAACATTTTTCTGATTCAACGTGTGCTGTCGACGAGTTCTGAATTTAAATTTTGAACTACTGGTTAAAAGCTTAACAGTGAGGTTTCCCTCAACGGACGTTGAGAAACTTTTTATAAGGCCATGCCTATATTTGCTCCTGCTGCCTCTTGCGCTGATGAAAATATTAATGAAACTATTAACATTGAGTCTGCTCCGAGAAAGACTTGGTCTATTAAGACTAAACTAATACTGACCATCGTACCCATCTGCATTTTATTTACACTAATTCCAGTGTCCTGGTATTTAGAAGTTATGCATCCAATGAATACTCTATTGTCCACTATTAATACTCCCACTGTGACACCGGCTCATATGTTATCCTACACTCTTTTTTTTTTTTTTAAATATATTTTTATTTTATCTCAACCAAACAACATTACAACAAAACATAAATAAAACACTTCAAACAACAAAACCAAACAAACAAAAAGTAAGGCACTGCAATCCCCGTCCCTCCCCCCTATGAGCCTGTAGAGTGTCCGCCCTCAGTGTCCGTTCCGTGCGGTGGGGCCTCATCGTTCTCAAGTCCAGCCGAGGCTGATCCCGCACCAAACATCTCAGCTAACAACAACTTCCATGCCGTGAGAGAGCCTATTTCTTCCCCTTCCCCTGCCATACTGCCATCTTGCCACGCTGTCATTTCGGCATCCGCCCATTTTTGGAGATCCCGCCACCAGACCTCCACTCGCGGCTTGTGACATTTCTTCCACTCCATGGCTATCCTACGTTTGACAAGCACATAGGCCAGATCTTTAAGTTTCTCAACATGTCGAAGCTTACGCGCCCTGGGATACCCTCCCAGCAGACAAGCCCAAGCCGAATCCACCTTAAGTGTAATACCCCTCCCTGCCAGCCTCCGCGCCACTTCACCCCAGTAAGTTGCAATCACTGGGCACGCCCAGAACATATGTATCATGTCTGCATTCTCTTCGTTACACTTGGGGCACGCCTGGCGCCCACTACCTAGGAATTTGGAAATTCTAAGGGGGGTCATATATGCTGTGTGCGTAATATAGAACTGTATCTGCTTGAACCTGGCGTTCCTCGATACCTTTTTGTGGTACCCCAGGGCGCGCTCCCACATCCCATCCGACATCGGGGCCCCCATCTCCGCTTCCCACTCCAGTCTAAGGTGCCCCAACTCCTTCCCAACCTTTGTCATCAACATCTCGTACAACCTAGAGACCTCGTGTCCACCCTCTGATGCGTCATACATCGTCTCCAGCGTGGCATCCGGTTCATCGGCCAAAGTAGTTTCGGGCCACGTGCTCCGGACCTCCCGGACCACCCTATGATATGTTAATATTGACCCCTGTGTAGTCCCGACCCTGCCTCCAGTTCATCGAACTCCATCAGGGTCCCATCCTGCCAGATGTCGCCCATAGTGATCAAACCCACTGACTCCCAATACGTCCGGATAATAGTTCTCAGCTGCCCGTCCTCCTTTGCCAGGGCAATCAGAGGAAACTGCGGCATACACGGCAAGGGGTCACCCATCATCCGACAGGCACGCCGCCATATATTCCTGCCAAGGGCTAGCATCTTAGGACGCTCTCTCATCCATGAGCCAGTCACCCAAATCACCTCCCGCAGATAGAAGGGGGAACAGTCTTTCCCTAGCAGCCTATGTTCGGGGGTCTCTTCATCTGAAAGCCACCTGGCCACATATTGCAGTTGCGCCGCAATATAATAGGCCTCAAAGTTCGGCAGCTTCACGCCACCTTTCTCGTAAGAGTTCTGCAATTTCCATAATGCGACCCTGTTGCGCGTGCCGTGCCACAGGAAATTCCTACACACGCTATGTAACCTAGCGAAAAACTTCCTAAGTATCATGTACGGGATGTTATTAAAGTAATGCAGGAGTCTGGGCAGCACCACCATTTTAAGCATAGCTCCACGACCCATCATAGCTAAAGGCAATCTTTCCCAGAACCTCATGCACCTCTCAATCTTTCCCACAGCTAGTTCAGTGTTATACTTGTGTTCTTCCTCGGTCGTGTGATACACGTCAATGCCCAAGTACCGGAAGGAGCTTGTTGCCCACGGAATCCGCAGCACCGGCAACCTCTCCGCCGGTATCCCCACATAACTGCCCAGCGGGAATAATACGGATTTCTGAGGGTTAACCGCTATGCCGGACAACCAGGCGTACCTCTCCAATACCTCCAAGATATACTGCAAATTCTCTTCCGGATGTTTCAGGTATAACAGCATATCGTCTGCATACAGGGATATAAGATGGCACTCTCCTCCCACCTCTATGCCCACCGGATCATACTGCTGCCGGAGGTAAACTGCTAAGGGTTCGAGGGCCAGTATGTACAACATTGGGGACCAAGGACATCCCTGCCTGGTACCTCTGCCTAACTGCCATCTATCTGACACTACTGCACCCGTACGGACCCTAGCCAGAGGCGCACTATATAATAACTCGGCCCACCTCATGTAGCATGGTCCCAGTCCGAACTGCCCCAAAGCCGCCAGCAGCCATGGCCATCGGACGGAGTCGAACGCTTTAACCGCGTCCAGCGCCACTATTGCCATTTCGCTGTCCTCACTGCCCCCCCATTCCACCACCCTGTGAAGGCGCATGTGATTGTGAGTAATATTCCTGTTCGGGACATAGCCCGTCTGGTCAGGATGGATCAGCTTGCCTATTACCCTCCGCATTCTGGCCGCCAGGACCGCTGTCAGGATCTTGCTGTCCTGGTTCAGCATCGACAGGGGCCGGTAGGATCTACAATCATGCCCCGGTTTATTGGGTTTGGGGAGCGGTACTATAATCGCCTCCCTGAGTGATTCTGGCAGCCGCCCCACCTCGAACGCTTCATTAAACATCTCCAGCATGGGCGGGAGCACCTCCTCCCCATACGCTTTATAAAATTCACTGGGGAACCCATCTGCACCCGGGGCCTTACAAGTGGGTAGCTGCCGCACAATCTCCTGCAGCTCCTCCAGAGTGATCGGAGCATCCATCTCCTCTCGCTCTTCGTCACTTATCTTGGGCAGGCCTATGTCTTCAAGTACTACCTCTATCTCTTCCCGGCTTCCCCCCTCTCGATCCTCATATAATGTTTGATAATATTCTGCGAATGCTCCATTCACCCCTTCCTGGGTGTCCTGCTCCACTCCCTTTTCAGTGATAACTGATCGGATCGGGGATCTTGGGGTCTCGCTCTTATACAGCCAAGCAAGAAGCCTGCCCGTCTTGTCTCCCCCGGCATGCAACCTCTCAATATACTTCCTGTAATTCAGATTACAAAGCCTGTCTCAATGTTCTGTGCACCTCTGTTGCAAATTAATGACCTCCTCCATGTCCGTCTCCCCCTCCCCCAGCTCTCTCTCCAACTCAATCTCGGCCCTCCGCAGATCTGCCAGGACTCCTCCCATTAATCCTTTGGATTTAACAATGGCAACCCCCCTCATTACAACCTTAAAGGCCTCCCACAAAGTACCAGCCGACTTGACGCTGCCTGTGTTCGCTTCAAAGTAAGCAACTATCTCCTCCCTCACTTCCTCTCTGAAGACTGGATCCCTGAGCGCTTCCGCCCTAAGGCGCCATGTTGGAATTCGCGCACGTGGAGGACAAAGCTGCCAACGCATGACCAGGGGCGAGTGGTCCGAAAGGACTCTCGCCCTGTAGTCTATCTGGTCACACTCCGCGACAACGTCCGGAGTGGCGAAAAAGTAATCCAGCCTTGTGTGTAACTGGTGCGGGGCCGAGTAATGCGAATATTGCCTCACGCCAGGGTGTCTCGTCCTCCACACATCTGCCAGGCCTAGGTCTACAAGCAGCGCCTGCAGTACCCTAGCCGCCGGGCTGGGCCTGTCCACCCTGTCATCTGACCTGTCCTCCTTGGGGTCTAGTACACAATTAAAGTCCCCTCCCCAAATCACAGGACCCCCCATCCCCTCACCCAGTCTAGTGGTCAGTGTCCTAAAGTATGTCGCCGTGTCACGGTTGGGGGCATAGGTATTTATGACGCACACTACTTTATTTTCCACAAGCCCCCTTACCATGACCAGCCTCCCATCAGACTCTACAACCTCCCCAAGTAGCTTAAACGGGACATGTGGTGCAACCCAAATCAGCACACCTCTAGCATAGGCAGAATATGTGGATCCAACTACAGTCCCTCTCCACTTTCTCCCCACCAGTTCCAGTTTATCCCGTGTCAGATGTGTCTCCTGTAACAAGGCGATATCTATCTTTTGTCTTTTTAGGTACAACATGACCTTGTTACGCTTAAGGTAGCTGTTAAGCCCTCTAACGTTCCACGTTAGTATCCTAAGGTCCCCCATGATGCATCAGTAGCCCCCATCCCTTTCCCAGGTCCACTCGCCTCCCCCCTACCGCAAGGGCCCCCATCCCCAGTTTCTCTCCCAGGCTCATATAAAAACTGACCCTCCCCACCCCCCTAACCCAACCAACTGCCCAGCTCCATCCCTGGATCTCAGGCATCCCTGTGTTCGGTGCTCTCTGGAACCCAAGTAGAGAACCCGACAGGGTGTCACCCCACACACCGTGACTAACCTAAACTCAAACTGGGGTACAAAGAACAGTCCCCGGAGGCTCCCCTCCCACAATTCCGTATCCGCACACATGGACCATGTTTCGAAGTCCTAACGCATACACTACCAAAACAAAGTCCCACCAACTATATTCCAGTCCCAATATTCATCGCCCAACCGGGCCCGCAGCGTCACTTATCTCTTCCCGTTCCATCCGCCATCCGCTCATCTGGCTCTTGAGGACAATTTTGTGCATCGAGCCATCCCATGGCCTCCTCCGGAGTGTCAAAAAACAGTGTCTTAGTCTTAAAGAATATCTTCAATCTGGCCGGGTAGAGCAACATATACTTGTACCCCGCTGCCCGCAATCGCCTCTTGACCGCCCCAAAGTTCATGCGACTACGCTGCACTTGCAGGGTGTAGTCGGGGTAAGCAGTAATGGTCGCCTCTCCTCGCCGTATGGTGCCCCCCTTACGAAAGTGCTCAAGGATCCTTTCCCGATCCCGATAGTTAAGGATCTTGGCGATCACAGGCCTAGGTGGGTTCCCCAGCGGTGGTCTTCTGTTCAAGGCCCTATGCGCCCTCTCCACAGCAAACCCCTGCGACAGGGCTCCCCCAGTGATCTCCTGCAGCAGCAAGTTCTCAATAAACTCCGTGGGGTTCTGGCCTTCAGCCCCCTCCGGCAGGCCCACGATGCGAACGTTATTTCTCCGAGCGCGTCCTTCCGCCTCTTCGGCCCTACTTTCCAAGTTACCCACCCGCTGCACCAGGGCATGGATATCGCTCTTATATGCAGTGCAGTCCACCACAGTAGGGCCCATCTCCTTTTCCAGAGTTTCCGTGCGCTCAGCAAGGGCTCGTACATCCTGCCTCAGGAGGTTCACGTCCTCCTGCACCGCCCGACCTGTAGTTCCAAAGCAGTTTTCAATTCGACCACAGCAAGTTGGAGCTTGGTCTCCCACGTTGCCTTCAGGTCCGCGATCGCAGCGAGGACCTCCTGGTTCGCACCCCCGGCGGCCATCTCTTTGGTCTGAGCTTTATCCTTGCTCCTGGCACCTTCCAGGCCGGGCGTCGTCTTGGCGTATTCGTCGAGCGTAGGCTGCTTATTCTTCGCCCTCAGAGGTTTGTTCGACATATCTCCAGTCAGGAGCGTCCTTCTGGCAGCCAGGGAGGCACCGTGCCCATACACCACGACTCAGTTGAGAGTCCCAGCTCGCCCCACAGCCTCGGGCACCGCTGTTGTACGGCGCTCCCCCCAGATGGGCTAGGTCGCGCTGCCCCCTTTGTTCCGCTGAGAGGGCGCACGTATGCTGTGGTCCCAATCCACCGCTCCTTTGTCCCCTCGTCAAGCGGCGGCGGCCATTTTGTCGTCAGTCGTGATCTCGCCACCAGTGCTTCATTCGGCTCTTAAGTACACGTGCGCACCACGAACCCGTGTAAAAATGTGTCCTCGCGTGCAGCCGGACTTCATGTTCACAGTCTTCCCACTTTCTGCCAAATCACAGCGGTCCTTGCGCGGTATCAGTCGGATTATGTACGGATCAGCGGGAGCTCCCGTACAGGCACGTCCTTTCACATGGCTTCCAAGCCACGCCCCCCTGTTATCCTACACTCTTCCTCCACAAGATGTTAAACACAGGAAAGGTTATGATAACAATACTCTTTTATTGATTATGAATATGACACATGCAATTTTGAACCGTACCAATTGCTGGGTGTGCTCACATTTGCCCCAGCATGGAGAAAGAGGAATGGGTTTGTATATACATCCTTTACCCCTGAGTACCACTTGTTATGCTGCACTAAGAGCTCTATTTTCTGGGAGATGGAATGATAGTACCACTGGGAATTTTGATGGAACTAACATAAATGAATTTGAGCGATTGGTATTGACACCCTTGGGTTGTTCCGTGTTTTCAAATAGAAGCAAAATGCATCGACCAGTCCCATTGATAGATTCTCCAGACCTTACCCATCGCTGATCACATTTAAAATGGCTCCTGTAGGTAAAAAGGATGTTGTGCCTTCTTCATACACTATTAACCATAGCCCACATTCTGTCCCGTTCTGTTTGCGGAAAAAGGGTTCTCATCCCTTGGGTACATATACCAGATGTATGAATACTGCCGTACTTGAGCATGAAGAAACACCATTATATATAGGAGGTCCTGTCTATTTTGTGTGTGGGGATCAGGCCTATCCATGGTTGCCCAGAAACTGGGAAGGTACCTGTTATCTAGGGATACTTTTACCTTGTGTATTTTTCGCTACTACCTCTGAAATAGCAAAAATATCCAAATCTCGCCCTCGACGAGATGATGCTGGTTGGCAAATTTTTGGAGACATAGCTAAATCCTTCATACCTTTTTGGGGACAAGCAATACATTCATGGAATATTAGAAGATTGTCCAGGGTGTTAGAGAAAACGATTAATGAACCCACTGATATACTTTATAACATGACACTAGAACAAAAAGCAATCACATTAGTTGCACTTCAAAATAGAATGGTTCTTGACATTATTTTGGCTGACCGTGGAGGTGTATACAAATTAGTGGGATCAGCGTGCTGTGTTTTTGTAAGCGACTCCTCCCCTACAATATTTGAAGCAATTAAAAGATTACACGTTCTAAGTTCTGAAATCAACGCTTCCGACATGTGGCTAGAATTTAAATGTAGGTGTATGGTTCTGGGAACTATTACGATCCTGGAATTAAGATATTCAGTATCCTTATACTCTGCTGTTGTTGCGTACAATGTCTTGCAGTCCTCTGCTCTATAATCATGAATAAATATGTACAAATAATTAGTACAAAGATACGGAAGCCCAAACAGAATATGATAAATGAGCCAGCCTTCTCGTGTAGGCTCTTTACACGCGTGCGCAGCGTTTTCAATCGTAATACACTGCGGGATGAAGAGACAGCTTCTCTGAACTTGTGTACTGTCAGACACTGCAATCGTTTCATGCAGTTAGAACAGATGGCTTTGATCTCTCCTGCAAAGCTTTGCTGCTCTTCTACTTTCAACATATGCAGCTCTGGATTCCTCTGTGCCCCAGATGGTGGTTTTTCAGGATACAGTCCTTAAACCTCCAGAGAGGCAGGCTTCATTTCTCCCTATTGGTCTTTACAGCAGCTTGGTATTTACCAGAATGGTAACATCTACTTCCTAATGAAGACGTTGTGTTAACCACCACTAAACGTCGAAACCGGTCGACATAAACTTTACAGGGATGTGATCTTTGTACTTCTTCCTTATTTGATCCACCCTGACAATAGATTGTATGTTAATTGATTCTGTTGTTTGTAAACACAATAATGATGTCTGTCAGTTTGGGGAACAGTTATGAATTCCTTTTCCCCATGTGTTTTTAGCATGGTTTTCTTGTCTTTTAGCATTTTGGATGTATGTCACGGTATGATGAGTTGAGTATTGCACCATGAATGGCAAGTATGTGTGACGATGTTTTAGCCGATTTTAGGCATATTGCTGCTGCTGTTTTGCTATGTTTAAGTGATTAGTGTTTAATAATTTGTGTTTCATTCACCAGTTTTCAATTTTTTTTATCACTTTAAATAAATTTTGATACATTATTATAAATATATCTTTCTCTGGACACATTATTTGTGTTTTTTGATATGATAAATGGTACCCACGAACATGAGAATTAAATAATCAAAGAGTTTATGGCAATCAATATTTATGATAATGATTATGATAGTGATTTGGGTAGTTCAGACAGTGACACTTGGTCCGATGATGACGCGATGTTCGGATGATGCTATTGGCTTAAGGCCAAAAGGAGGGTTTGTAAAATTGTAATGCAATCGTGTAGCACGAATAGAATGTTGGCCAGAAGCGAATCACATCATGTGATAAACATTGCAAACCATGAAACCCGAAGGTAACCATTGGGAATCCATTTTGTAATCGTACGCTATTTTGTACTCTAAACGCTTTCGCAAAAATATATTCTGTGCTTCATGTCTACACGCGGTGCGAGGCCGCAGCTTGAACTTTGAATGCTAACGTAGGTAGAAATGTGCAAGCCTGCAGAAATATATTTTTTTCCTTATTCTATAAAGCCTTGAAGCTGTACATAAGCATCAACTAATCAGCAAACCAGGTGCCAGCCTGTCTTGCAAGCGCCGTTATAGAAGGCAGTTAAATACGAATTATATGCGACTAAATGTGCTCCTCCATGAAAGATGGTATTTTCTCTACTTCAGAACTGTCTGACCCTTAGCCTGAGAATGTAGCGAATAGATAACATTAGTTGGAAAGCAAGGAATGTCTCTGCGCTGGAACATGATATCTTTCCCCGTGCCAGTGCCCCATGTTCCCCAAAACAGTAAGCTGTCTCTACAGTCTTGGCTAGAAATACTGAATGTTTAGACTGAATGAAGTACGTACATGACTTGTCAATTACTGAACCCTAGCTTAGATGTCATGTATATGAGCGGACTGAATAATGCTGTACAATGATGATGTGTTATGTATATATATGACTGCTTTATTGATGCTCACTCTCTCTCCTCTCACGGTGTCTGTGAATACATGTCGTGAGGTACTGAGACCCGGTCGGCCGACTAAGATACTCTGAAATAAACCAGACTTGTTTGGGAAAACGAACCTCACGACTGGCATGTCATTAGTATATGGTTATTGTGCCTTTATTCCATATATGGTCTTACACTGTCTCCCCTAATATAGTCATCCTGTTCATTTGGGGGGCCTTCTCCTCCCAGCTGATCCACTCGGCTAATACCACCCCATGGTTAGGATCAGAGAGCGACTGCTTCCCCAGGCCCCTTTGGAGGAGACTTTAGGCAGGGATTCTGTGTGGATTCCACAGAATTCATCACAGTACCTGTTGTAAGTAAGCCAGAGGTATAATGAGAGGTGGTACTACATTCTTAGATAAACATGCATAAGGAACCCCAATTAGATATACTGATACAACATCAGATTTTAGGGACCGAACGAGCAAAGCCCAAGTATGGAGAAGTTAGGGTGCACTCCGTGGAGCACACAAACAAATAGATTCAACTTTTCTTCCTTTCATACTGTGATAAATTTGACAATGTCATCACTGCTTCCATGGGGGAAGCCTACCTTCAGGTGGCCCGGATGAGGCAGAAGCTTCCAGATCTGTAACCTGGGGGTGGCTATTTGAGGGAGGATCACGGAGGGGGTTATTACCCTCTAGGAGGTAGGATTGACTTGCCAGATACAATCCCCAGTTGATAAACAAGACCCAACTCCCCATGCATCCATGGTCTATGGTAATGTAAAATGGAACCACCCCCATATAATCTTTAATAAAGATCTTAAGTCTTCCTCATCAACCCCCTACAGTCCAGGCCCCACATGAGGCATAATAAAAACCACCCAGAACCAACATCTCTCTGCTCTAGAGTCTGTGATAATGTAAAGATAGAATGTCTCTCTGAAAGTCATAACTCCCCAATATTTCCGCAGTACTATGTAAACATTCTAAAATTAAACCAAACTATTCAAATGCCCAGAATTCCCAAACGACTGAGATGAGGAAGATGCAGGAGTTTGAACAATGTACCACGACCTTGAACCACAATATGCAGGCTAGCTGTTTTTCCAAGGCACCTGTGCATGGGACATTTAAACCTGGTGAGAGCACTTTTCGGGGAGGCAGTACAGAGGAAGATGTTGGCTCCTTTTCAAAAGCTATCTGTAGCAGAGCAGAAGAGGCCGCTACAGGAGAGACACCGAGTCGGAAACTGAAGTGTTGTAGAGACGCTAGGAGCCACAAGGAAGGTCCTGGGCGCTCAGCGAGTTGAGAGGCTGGCGTTCTCCATTCCGGATACCGAGGGGAAGCAGACGTCGAGCCCAGAAGAACATCTGCAGCCTCCAGATTGGAAAGTGAGTGGAAAGCCCGCGGGAACCTCAGGGCATTCCGGCGACTGCGCCAACAGTACTTTGTACATTATAGCCTTCTGAATATGACTAAAGGCTTATTTGAGTACCGAAAGGCTAAAAGGCAAACCCCAATCAACTTTGAATATGTGAAGTGTAAATGTGGGGCCCAAAAACCTTACCAAGAGTATGGGCCTCATTATAATATTGCCGGTCCGGAAACAACGATGCTGGTAAGCTCACCGGCACCCTTGTTTCTAGACCAGCAAACTAAAAGTCTGCCTGCCGTAGCCGCTGTGCTCGACAGGTCTGACCCTACCGGGCGCAGTGGCCATGGTAGGCAGACGTGTCCCCACTCCTATAGAGTCCAGGAAGACTCTATAGGAATGGGGATTAACAAATGTACCAGCGCCTGACTTCCCGGCCGCCAGACTTGTAATAGCCCAGTGGCACTGGGAAGTCAGGTGCCAGTACATTATTATGGGTCCGGCAGCAACTCCCCGGTCGCAGCAGCAGGGTTACCGCCGGACCCGTAATGAAGCCCTATATGTCTTAACCTGAGAGCCATACCTAAGATATTGATGATACAGAGAAACATATGTGAAGTCCAAATCAAATACAGCAGGCGAGCAAAGCATATGCGAAGTCCTGGTATATCAGACACCATGCAAGCAAAGCATATGAGAAGTCTTGGTAAACCAAAGACCCCAAGCGAGTGAAGAATATGAGAAATCCTGACAAACAAATTATTATTTATTTATTATATATAAAAGTCCTGGCAGGGGCGTATACCAGGAAAGTGAAACTCAAGTGAAGACGTGGCAGGCAAGCACACCAGGCAATTGGCATTGCAGAAAGAAACCTGGAAGGGGAGTAAATCAGGAAATGTGCAAAGCCCCAAGAAATGTTAAAGTAAAGATTGGTGTTTATTTATTGAACCCTGGAAAGTTGAATGTTAAAGAAAGACTTTACTATCCAGACTCAGGGAAAAGCAGCATTAAAGAAAGATATTGCGATCCAGACCGAGGACAAGATTGCATTAAAGAAAGAGTTAAAGACTTGATTGCCTAAACTGGAATCTTGTGAGTCCAAACACGATACCCAGAAATTGTTTACAAAAGTGACTTCTTATAATTAAGAATCCAGGGGAAGGGATTCACTCTCTGCAACCAAGGGCTTCCACGTTGAAGAACATGTTTGTTGGAATTAAACTGATTTCAGTTGTAAACACTTTTTGACCAATTGAAGAAATTTTCCTTAGACCTTGCCATTAGTTTATAATGTGAGTGTCAGGATAGGACATTTTGGTCACAAGGACAGTTTTTCAGTTGCTGACATCCTGACACAGACGGATCTTTAGTTTTGATTTATAGGTAAGGAAACTCCTCTTTAGCATAGGGCCAGAGAGTCCTTTTTCCAACTCTTATTGTTCTTTTAAGACATTTGTTCTTGTGAAAACATGACAACCTTGTGTCCAGCTCTCATTTCTGACCCCTCACAATACCAAGAGCCTTATATCAGTCATTTCCTGCATATGTGCTTGTTACTGTGTAACCATGAAACCACTGGGCACCTGCCTGTAAACCTTAAGTCTGTTCATCTTCTGTAACAGCGCCTCGATGCCTTATGGGCTGCAAGTGCGCTTGACAAATGCAAATAAATAATTATACTGCCACAAGGCCCAGTGATGGGAAGATAGTATTTAACCACCATATTTGCTTGGTATAGTACAAACTTTAATATCCGCAAAATGAACAAATCGGCATCTTAGAACGCACTTCTGTTGGCTCCACCCATAGTGTTGACATGCATCAATCCTCCATGCCAATGCTATTACTCCAATGGACGTGGCCACAAACTAGGCTTAGAATGGTATTAGACCACCCTCATGACGAGGGCCAAACTGATGATACAGATGCATAGCACTTTTTTATTAACAACGACCTCCCACCACCTCCTCTGTCTGACCAAACCCCTCCAAAGGCTAAGTTTAAGGAGCAGGCCGGGGAGTGTGCCGCATGGCATAGAGAATTATTGCTTTGTAACTGCATACTTAGTCGCACTCACCAATTTCTGACCCCACAAAAGGGCCTCACTTTAGCTCGAGCCCTTACATTATCGAAATTAGACTACTGCAACATTCTCCTTCTAGGAACCACAAGCACGAATCTGAACAAACTACAGCTGCTGCAAAACAAATCTTTATGGGCAGCCTTTGGCTTAAAAAGAAACGGCCATATATCTCATATCAGGAGGTATGTACACCGATTGCCCATCCAAGCCAGAATCCATTTCAAAACGCTTTGCGTCACCCACAAATGCATCACTAAGGTTGCCCCTCATACTACAACAACTCTATTTCCCAAAAAAAGTCCACTAGAGCCCTCCGATCCGACTCCAACACTCATTTATTTGTCCCAAGTTTCAAGAGTTCTAGGGCCGTGGGGGCCAGCATCCCAGTAGCAGCACCTACGATCCGGAACTCCCTCCCCACCCACACATATTACAAACGAGCCCTCCCACCAGCGCTTTAAGAGTCTTATTAGAACATGGCTCGTCAATACATTCTAACTGCAGTTCTTCCACTATGTTTTGTCTATAACACTGCCTACATTGTAATCATGAAATGTTTTACCTGTGGTACTACCCACCTGTACATTAATGTAAATACCTGTACTGTACCCAACCCACCGCTTAATGTAATGCAACTACCCTGTAACCAGACAAGTAAGCCTTCTTTTACCTATGCCGTGATACCTCCGGGTTTGGGCGTACAACAAATGCAATAATTAAATATAAAATAAATACATACCCATGCACAGTGCAGAGGTATGGCTTTGGTTAAAGCAATTTATGTAAAGCAGTTTCTGGTTTCCACCACTAAGAGGCAGGACTCCACCCCCTGCCCCCTCTCACTACCCCCACAATGGGTATAGAAAAAGTTAATTCACACGAGGGACTCTCCAAAACACAAGTGTGTACCTTAGGAATCTGTCTTCAGGCGAGATGGTTAGTTTGGAAGTGTTATACTGCTAAATAGAACGTACTCTGACACCTGTTATTTCTTGGTTGAAGTGTTCTTGCATTATTTGAAGCCTCCTGTTCTATGCTTCATTCAAGCCTCCTAGTGACTGCCTGACAGGCGACCACAAAAAAGGCACAATAACGCTGCATGTGAAGTTTTGCAAAATGTTCACCATTTGTATATGTGGAGGCAGGAGTCTTGTGTTGTTGTTAATAAAAAATGCAATGCAGAAAACTCTAGATTGTATTTTACAACTATACATAGCAAATTCATATGGGCATCCTTTTTGTAAAAAGCGTTAAGGTGTTGTGCTACATGTGTACATGTGCTACACTCATATCCCCACAGAGGAAAGGTGTTCATGGTATTTAAAGCACAGCTGTTATGCAAAATCAGGTGTGTGACATTTGCTCAACCTCCTTTACCACACTGTAATTATCCTAGAATAATCTATAACAACTGAATGCTTAACTGAACATTTCAGTGATATTTTCTAGTTAAACCATTTCAAACAGTCTTACTGTAAGTGAGTATGTCCCTGTATCGCCTTGCAGGTGTGTCAGCTGGGAGTCATCGCATCCCCTTGCAGCAGCATTGCTCTCTACTTGTTGGGTCTGGCTCAGCTTGCACAGTATGAAAATAACTCTGAACATGCCCAACAGGCTCTGAAGGACGCTAGGCTCTGCTTTATTGCTGCAATTAGTCTGGAGAACCTGCCAGCCAAAGGACCACCCAAGCAGGAAATAGCAAGTGAGTACAAATGTGAAGAATGAAGAAGTGAAGATGTCTAGCCATGTGACGATTGTGAAGAAGTCTGACCATACTAATATTGGATGTGATTTTAAAAGTATCAAAAATAATCTGGTTCCTAATTTACTCCAAATGCAAATGAGGGCATCCTCAAATGCAATCCTCCCTTCACTATACCCTCTCTCTGCACCCAAGTTGAAATGTTTTTAAAATGTTTTTATATACAAGTCTCAATGAAATACATTATTATACAAACAAGTACAATTTCCGAATTCCCCTCACCTCCTACCAACCCTAACCCATCTTCTCAAGCAAACCTTCACATCAAATTGCAAGATTTATCAAGTTAATAAAATTCTAAAAACCTCCACCAAATTTCATCAGTTTACATTTCTTTTGTCTCCTGAGAATAACCCTCTCTGTGAGAGCAAGTTTGCGCATCTCTTCGAACCAACCCTCTACCACTGGTCGGATGACTGTTTTCCAGTTTCGTAGAATTCGTTTCTTAGCCATCAAAGCTCCTCTAAATAACAATTTCCTCTGTGAGTTAGAAAAATAATCTAATTCGGTGAAGATAATAGCACACCTTCAACCAATATTATTGTTTCAAGGTCATAATCCAAAGACACCCGTAAAACTTTGTTGAAGATTTCACCCCAGAAGAATCTCACTCTGTTACATTTCCTAAGCATATGCTCCATGGTCTCAACCCTATGTGTTCAACCCCAGCATGCATCCGAGTCTGCAAGGTCATGCGTATGTAAACGGTCTGGGGTCCAATAAACTCTGTGCAGAATTTTAACCTGCCTCGATCTCTCACACAAACTCAGAGGATAGAGTGATGTTCCTGAAAATGTTTGCGCACTGGATATGTCCTCTACTAACCTCTGTAACCATGCATTTAACAATGTTGAATTACATTGTTTTGTTGACAAAATGAATTTGTACAATTTTGAAGCCTGGCGTCCTTCTTGTTTGCTTTAAGGATAATGTCATCTAAGTTTCCATTCATCATCTCAACCGTATTTGAGATTGTTCTTCTCTTCTCAGTACTTCTCAGAACACAGTACTCACTGTATGCGCAATTAGGTAATTCCTTCCTTTGCTTAAATTGATTAAGTGTGAGCCATTTCCCCTCCCACATGAGGTCCCCAATCCACCTGACACCCTCTAAAAATCACTCTGGCCAAAACAACATCTTATTCCCCTCTTTAATAGCAGAGTTAAGCCAGATGGAGGAGTCTAACTGGCGGTAGGGGTCACCACCTAATAAATATGAGAACTTCCACTAGGCTAATCGCAAGTATTTTGTCAGTATTGAGGAGGACCGGAATTTAGTTGACAAGAACACGCGGTGTCAGTGGGCCTTTCTTACTAATTTCTTCACTCACCCATTCATCAGGTTCCTCCTTTAAGAAAGGTACCACATGTCTGCAAGCAAACGCCAGGTGATATGTTTAAAAGTCAGGCACAGTCAATGCCCCTTGTCCGCTGCAAGTTGTAACTTCCAAAGCTTGATACGACCACAGGGCCGAATATATGTTATTCTGTAGAAGGTGTACATATTTTGAAGGATGAGAGAAATGTGATAGATTGTTGCCACATCAATTAAATTTGTTGGAGAAGGATAGAGTGATCGCTCCAATTGAAAAGACTTCAGGTGGCCTATCGTTTGACCCAAAGATGATTAATGAAGAATTCTGTAACTTTTACAAAAGGCTTTGTGAGTTGGATTGGGGAGTCATAGATGGTGTGCACAACTTTTTGAATAGTCTGAATTTACCAGTGTTGACTGAAGAGGTGAAGATGACCTTGGACGAAGAGCTTTCTTGTGTAGAACTCTAGAAATCAGTATTAATGCTTAATGCAGGAAGGTGCACTGGACCGGACGGCTTACCAATGGAATTTTATAAGAACATGCCAAACTCTGTGTTCAAACTATTGGGGATATTTATAAGGCCTTGAAGGTATATGGAGTTCTTCTGCAGTGCCCACATCATCCAGTTATTTTGATCATTTTGAAGAAAGACAAGAACCCCATGTTACCTGGAACTTACCGACCTATTAGCCTAATTAACACTGACAACAAAATCTTGGTGAAGACCTTGGCAATATGGCTTGAAGACATCTTGCTGAGATTGCGACACCCAAATCAATCTGGGATTGTGAAGGACAGACAGGTTGCTACGAATATGCAAAAACCTCTTCAGACAATCATGGAAGCCAACAAACTGCATCAAGGCGATGTGGTCCTATCCCTATATGAGGAGAAAGCATTTGGCCGGATTGAATGGGGTTACGAACAGAGGAAAATTGAAGCCTGGAGAATGGTTACCAGTTTTAAAAATCAGATGTTGAAGACACTTTAATTTGGGTCTTTAGTCTGTCAGAAGATAACTGTGTTTCTAGGGACTGAGTGGAGGAGCATTGACAACATAAATCGGAACACCATAAGATACCCAAGAGAAATGCCAGTGCAATGCTGTGATGGAGTTACCTATGGGAGCACGTTAGTGGGAGACTGGGGACCTCTGGAACTAGTGAAAGCCAGCAGTCGTGTTGCATTCACTTGTAGGTGGTAAATGAATAATCCCTCAAATATTCCTCAGTCCCCTTTCAGGCACTGCCTCAACATCAACTATGCAGTCACCCTTTAGGAAAGAAGGCACATAGTATTTCTCACCAGAAGATATGTTTCATGGGAAACGATGAAAATGCTACTACACCTGTAATTCGAGGGGAGCAGTAATCAAGGTAGGAAATTGGGAGGAAATCATCCCCATGGAGAGGTAATCATTAGTACAGTCAATGCAGGAGTTTGTATCATGCCCCATTCGTAAACCGTCATGGGGAACTGGCCTTTTTATCAAGTACACATTGTGTATGAAAGCCTGGGCATGGACCGCAGCCTTCAGCCAGTTGAAAACCATGTGCACTGAAGAAAGAAACACACAAGCATGCACACTTCGCGCGGAGAACCTGTTAATGAGTAAGTTAACTTACTTACAGGCTCGTCCACCAAAAAACTGACCCGCTCGATCAGCATGACAGTGTGCCTGATTCCAAGATCGGGCCACTGGGACCATGGCACTGGCACAACTAGATTGGTAGAAAACCCCCTCCATCTGCATATGAATGACAACAAGGAGCCCACACATGTGTATTATGTGGAGCCATTAGGCATGGACCAATCCTAGGCAAACACAATTTTACTTTTTTTTATTTGAAAAAAACTACAGTTTTAACATAGAGAAAAAACCTTTGTTTCAAAACAGGAAAAGAAGAAGAAAGAAGAAACTCTGTTCCTTCACATCAGATGTTATAACTGTCATTTGTCATTGGCAGACTCCTGAAGTATTCAAAGCTGGTATGCCTAGATTGGGCTAGGAAGGAAATTTCAGGAGTGCATTCAGGTAGTTGACAATTGCGCATACATGTTTCGTGTTGTTGCCAGATGAAATCATATACCACCATGCTGCCATGTCTCCATCTAAGGAGGCAAATTTATCCAAATGTTTAGAGCAAAGGTCACAGATTGCCTGACAATCTAAAATTAAATATTTCAGAGATTCCACCGCATCAAGGCAAAAACGGCAACAGTTGTTATTTGTTGATGGATTTTTCCTTTGCCATAGGATTTCCTTCGATTGCAGAGTGTTTAGACGAAAGCGGAGGAATTGGTCTCGATAGTAGCGAGAGTAGCATCGTATCAGATAATGCGGCTGAATGTTCAATTGTTTTTGTGCGATACGTAACCAGTTTGATGCAACCAGCTTTTCACGTTTCTCTGAATTAACGATCCATGGCCAAGCTTCAAATTTTCTTTTAGCATGATGAGGGCGAGAGAAGAGGTCAAAGTTGCTAATTTCTGCAGCATCGATCCATTCTTGTACTCTTGAATACCATTGGCTCAACAGACAGCCATATTTCGGCTCGTCATTGATCGCAAATATCTGGTAAACTGGGGCTCCACCAATCTCTTTCATCTTTCGCATCAGTGAGATGGATTTCCAAATCACATGACTAAACAACGAGTTCAGTGATAACTCATGTCGTATCAATATCATTGGTACACATGACGGAAGGTTGAGGACACGTCTCCAGAATTGGCCCTCAAGTTGATTCCATTTTAGCTTGCTGATATTCCAACCGGCTTCTGCGCCAAATGTTAAAGTTGGTACTACCTTTTGTTGGTAGAACATTAGCACCGGCGTTAGGGAGAATTTGCCGAAGCCTTTATTTAGCTTAACCGCTTGCAGTGCTAGTTTTGAGGATTTCAATTTTAGGTCTTTCACCCACTGATCTTCACAAATTGAAGTATTGAACTGAATTCCCAGATAACGGATTGAGTTGACAGAGGTTAGAAGCTGGCCATCAACCACCCACTTGAATGCACAATCTTTTCTGCAGGTCAAATGTCCGATAGACAGTATTTTTGTTTTGTCTGTATTAATAGTAAGTTCATTGATGGATAAGTACTCATAGAAACAACATAGCAGGCGTTGTAATCCAATCTGCGTTCTGTCCATCAGGACCAAATCATCTGCATATGCAATATGTCTTACCAAAGTCTTATTTATTTTTGGTGGAAAGCTGTGGGCTTGCTCAAGATGAGTCAGAAGATCCGCCAGGAATAATTTGAATAGGTCTGCTGCAAGAGGGCATCCCTGCTTGACTGCCCTTGTTGTATTTATGTTATTTGATAGCTCTCCGATCTTGTTGAGACAAACTCGACACGAAGTCTTCGAGTGAAGTGCCAGTATTGGATTGAGGATCCCAGCCGGGCAGTTCCACTTGCGCAGTTTTGACCAGAGCAAATCACGATTGACACCGTCAAAGGCTTGCTTCATGTCAATGAAAGCTAGATGAATTTTAGATCTTGTTTTTATGGCATCTAGTTTCAGAGTTGTTAGTATTGCAAGATTGACATCTACTCCTGTTCCCTTCGAGAAGCCTGTTTGACGAACGTCTAGGATTCCAGCGTGTTTCGCCCAGTCGACAAGTTTCACCCTGAGGTTCGAGCCAAAAAGTTTGCCGATTGAGTCCAGAAGGGCGATGGGACGATAGTTTTCTGGAGCATCCCAGCTGCCTTTCTTGTGGATCGGAACCACTATTGCAGTTAACCAAGAATCAGGTAGTTTCCTGGAAGTGGCAATTTTCTTGAAAAGACACTCAATAAAGGGTGCCCATTGGAGTATGTTTTTTTAGCCTCACGTTACTAAACATATCTGGGCCAGCTGATCGAGAATTTTTTAGCAGCTTGATGGCTCTGACAGTATCGGGCTGTGACATTTGTACCTCCCAGGGCACCATTTCAGCTACCGAAGCTGGTTTGTTCTTGTTGCTTTTACTGTTAAACACTGCCGAGAAACGTTTGCACCAGATGTCGCCAGAGATTATATTCTGAGTTGAATTTAGGCTGTCTACGTGGCCCATGTT